>NW_027526233.1:40563213-40945036 GCF_048455015.1 Haemaphysalis longicornis | reverse complement strand
TCCTCTTTTCCAGGTCATTGTCTCTCTTTCTTTCACTTACTTTTTTATTCCCTTTGTCGTTTCCCCTGCACTTCCAGGTTTCATATACTTTGTCCTGAGGCTTATGGCTCTTTTCCTCCATTGTGTGTCCACGCTTTTCATGTAAAGATACCCTAACACTTAGGCCGCTCATATCTGATCATCCATATTTCTAAGACATTTTTCAAAACATATTTTGCTCTGTTCTTCTCTCACTCCGAAGGATGCCCATTCCATGTCTCCCTGAACAGCCTCATTTGTTGTTTTACTGTATGCTCCTAATTCCAATCGACCAACGGCCCTCTGTTTTGCTTCTAGCCCTGATTTAATCTCTGATTTGACACACACTACTGCGTTTGAAAAAGTCAGTGCTTGTACCATTACGCCCTTCCAGATTGCTCTCACTACTTCATATCTGTTAGATCCCCACAGTGCTCTGTGCTTCACGACAGAGGCGTTTCTTATGACTTTCATTCTTAAATGCTCCTTATGAGTTTTTAGATACGCCTGACCTTCGTTTTAACATATGCCCAGATATTTGTATTCCGTTAAACACGGTATTGCTGCTTTTTGAACGAATACCGATTCGTTACGGGCGTTGTCATTAAAAACTAAATCTCCCGACCTTGCTGTGCTAAACTCCAACCCCATTTCAGTGGCTTCTTCCCCTGATATCTGTGAGCTGTTGTAGACACTGCTTGCTATCTGCTAGTAGTACTATGTCATCTGCAGATATCAGTCCCGAGATATGTTGTTCACCTTCGGGGCACCTTGAGTATTCATGGTGACGGTGTTGGCGACAACGCGGACCCCGAGCCCCCAACATAAACTGTAACTTAATGTATTGATGTGTTTAAAGGTGAAGGGAAAAGCCTCAGACGGTGGCCGTCGGAGCCCAGGTCAAGCTCCGGCGGATATGCTCCCTGTTTGTTTACCAGGCAGGAAGCTCCGGGACCTCTCAGGCTATCAGGGTAAGGTTTGAGAAGAAAGTACCCCTGTCCCCTGCTTTTTTCTATGCTGTATGGAAAATTCAAAGCCCCCCTTCAAACGTGATCGGTCCCTGAAAAGGGGCCGCACCGAAGTATCTTTTCCTCCACTTCCAAGCATGAGCTTTCCAAAGCCAGACAAATACTCTCGTTTCCTTGTTATCGAATCCCTTGACACAGCCCGCCCTCTTGCTTCACAATCAGTATTTTTGATTACGAAATCCCTTGATGGAATAATTGGGAAAACCTATAATGCCAACAAACAACGCACAGGTGAAGTCCTTGTTGAAGTAAAAAACCAGCAGCAGTCAACCACACTTCTTGGTCAGACGAAATGGTCGATCTGGACATCAGGGTCACACCCCACCGCAGCCTGAATAGCTCGCAGGGTATGATCTCTGAGGCAGATCTTCTTAACGAGACAGATGCCGACATTCTTGAAGGTTTAAAGGATCAGAGTGTCACAGCCGTGCGCCGCATCACGATTCGTAGAGATGATAAGATAATCCCCACGAAACATATTATCCTGACCTTCAACTGCTCCTCACTTCCTGACCATATCAACGCAGGTTTCATCCGATGCTCCATTCGTCCTGACATTCCGAACCCGCGCCGCTGCTGTAAGTGCCAGCTGTTCGGGCACGGTACCAACTCCTGCCGTGGCCGCCTGACCTGCGCAAAGTGCGCGCAGCATGATCATTCATCTGACAATTGTCCATCATCAACCCTCACTTGCGCCAACTGCCAGGGACCCCATGCTGCCTACTCTCGAAAATGCGAGAAGTTTAATTAGGAGAAGGCGATCATAGATGTAAAGGTAACTCAGAACATCACATTTCCAGAGGCGAGAAAGTGGTTCGCCTTCTTCCCTCTGGGGAGGTACGCAGACGCAGCTCGCCGGGGGGCGGAGCGGCGTCTGGTGTCCACAGGGACCCAGTTCAGCGAGTCTGACCTGGTCCCTCTCGCCCCCCCCCCCCCCCTGGGGTTCCTCAGGCAGCCCAATCCGTTGCACGCCGCTTGCTGATGCAGCAGCGGTTGTGGTGACAACCTCTTCTGTAGGGACCGGTGCCGCTCCTGCCTCTCCCTCCCCCTCCTCCAGTGCGTTGGAGAGTGCCGACCGGATCGACACCGGGGGCCCCGCATCGGCTCCCACCGGCACCGCACCTCCCGTGCCACCTCTGGTGCCCCGGACGCCCTCGGCGGTGGCGGCTCAAACGAAGGGCTCCCCAAAGGGGGCCAAGTCCGGGGACCTGGTCCGCCGGGCATCCTTCTGGCATCCGACGAGGAGATGGAAGTCACGCCGTTCCTGCCTGCAACGCAGCGCAAGGAGCAGCCTCCGATGTCCAAGCCGACAAAAAAGCCTAAAAATCCTAAAATAACAGCCCCAAAAGACGAAACATGAACAAACACACACACACACACTCCAGTTATTTTTAAATTTAAATAATGGGAACAGAAAACATCATCCAACGGAACTGCCGAGGCTTCCTTAAAAATCTTGACCATGTGTATGAGATTCTGCATGCCAGTCAGCCAAGCATCATGTGTCTCCAGGAAACCCACCTGAATTCTAAACAAACAAATTTCTTAAATAGGTACAAGGTATTCAGAAAGGACAGGGTTGGCTGCACCCACTCATCAGGAGGTGTGGCCATTGTCGCCAGGAAATCATTAGCATGCCACACTCTCTCTTTAAACACTGTCGTCGAGGCTGTAGCGATCCGTACGATAATATTTAATAGGTTGATAACTGTATGCTCCATTTACATCTCTCCTGACTTTGCCCTTCTGAGCTCTGATTTCGAGGCACCGGTTGACCAGCTGCCCGAACCATACATACTAACAGGCGACCCTAATGCGCACAACTCTCTTTGGGGCTCCTCCAGAACGGATGCCCGGGGTCGCCTGATAGAGAAGTTTCTTACATTCTCCGGAGCATGCCTTTTAGACAAAAAACAGCCTACATACCATAACATAGGACACAATACATACTCGCATCTTGACTTGGCTATTGGTTCCGCAGTTCTGTTTCCATGTCTTGAGTAAGGTTTGGGCACGGACCCATATGGTAGTGACCATTTCCCCACTTCATTAACGTATATAGGTATAGGCCCGCGCTGTCCATCTTCCCATAAAAGGTTTAATGAATCAAAAGCAAACTGGAGCACATTCACACAAACATCTCAAATACACCACACGTCCATAAAACACCTACCCGTGGAGGAAGCCGCCCAACTCGTCACGGCGCACATCCTCGACGCCGCCGAAAAGTCCATCCCCCGGCCTCCAGTGCGTCCCGCACCCCAAAGAAGGCCTTGGTAGAATGAGGACTGCAGGCGGGTGCGAGAGGCCCAGAACAAGGCGTGGTTTCTCCTTCGCCGGTACCCCATGTCAGATAACCTCATTTCTTTTAAACGGGCAATATCTTTTGTGAAGCGAGTGCGTCGTGAGGCGAAAAGGGAGAGTTGGCGCACCTTCCTCACTTCCATCAACTCATACACTGACACACACAAAGTCTGGGCATGAATACGAAAACTGAAGGGACAACAGACACATAGCCTGCCCCTGGTTAGTACAACAGGGGACACACTCGAAGACCAGGCTAACACACTTGCACAACACTTCCAACACGTGTCCAGCTCTGCACAATACACAAACACTTTCCTGAGACACAAAACCGCTTGTGAAAAGAAGTCCTTACAGGATATTAAAAGGTCAAAATCTGATTACAATTCTGAATTTACACTCTATGAGCTGAGGGCTGCCCTGAGCACACGTAAACCTTCAGCTCCAGGCGCAGATCAGGTGACATACACCGTGATACAACACCTACACCCAAATACTCTTGAAACACTTCTACAGCTATACAACAACCTATGGCTTTCGGGGCACATTCCAAAATCATGGAGGGTGGCTATTGTAGTGGCGTTCCTGAAGGAGGGTAAGCACCCTTCTCCCGCCAGTTATCGACCCATCGCCCTCGCAAGCTGCCTGTGCAACCTTCTCGAGAAGATGATTAACACGAGACTCGTGTACATCTTAGAGTACAATGGTCTTCTCGAGAGCTGCCAGGCCGGCTTCAGTGTGGGGCGATCCACAAACGACCAACTCGTCGCCCTTGAGTCGTATATAAAGGATGCATTTGTCCACAAACAGTTTTGTGCTACGGTCTTTCTTGATCTTGAGAAAGCCTACGACACCGCTTGGCGATACGGGATACTTAGCGAACTGATATCTTTCGGTGTTTTGGGGAATATGTTTAACACTCTTTATAGCTACCTGGCAGTACGAACCTTTCGTGTAAGAGTTGGTACTGCCCTTTCAAATGTTTTTGTGCAGGAAAATGGTGTGCCTCAAGGTGGCGTTTTGAGCTGCACGTTGTTCATAGTCAAGATGAACTCACTTCGAAAGGCGTTGCCACGAACCATTTCCTGTACAATGTATGTAGATGATGTTCAAATATCTTTTAAGTCGTCTAATATGTCAATTTGCAAACGCCAAGTCCAGCTTGGTGTTAGTAAGCTAGCTGGCTGGGCTGATGAGAACGATTTTAAGCTAAACCCAGTTAAGAGCACTTGTGTTGTGTTCTCGAAAAGGCGTGGGATCAGGCCAGATCCAGACATAAAACTGAATGGTGTCTCGATTCCGGCCAAAAAAGAACACAAGTTCCTAGGCATAGTCCCTGATGAAAAACTTTCCTTTATCCCTCATATCAAACAACTAAAACAAAAATGTCTTAAAACAGTGAATATTCTCAAGGTCTTGTCACATCACTCGTACGGTGCTGACAAACAACTTCTGCTGCGAGTGTTTACCAGCCTGGTAGGCTCGCGGTTAGACTATAGGAGTGTTTTGTATGGTTTAGGAAGGGAAACAGCCTTGAAAATGCTCCACCCAGTGCAGCACTTGGGCCTTCGACTTGCGTCTGGTGCTTTCCGGACTAGCCCTGTGCAAAGTCTGTACGTCGAGTGTGACAGATGGTGCCTAGGGTACCAGCGCGAGTATGTCGATTTACTATATGATTTTAAAGTTTCATCACTGTCTCACCATCCCATTAAGTCTATAACAAACGATACAGCTACATCCGTACTGTTTTTAAATCGTCCATCTATTTCTGCGCCTTTCTCGCTCAGGGCGAGGCAGGAGGCCTCTGAATTTTCTGTCTCGTTTTTAGACACTTTTAAAACATCTCTAATTGATTCTAAGCCCCATGGCATCTTCGTCCTGTATTGTGTGATTTGTCGTTTACGCAATTTAAGGAAAACACGGTGCCCACAACTGCCATTTTGCAGCATTTCATGTATCTCCTGGCGAAATATGGGGCGGAAGAATTTTTTAGTGATGCATCAAAAACATCCACTGCAGTGTGTTGTGCTGCACACGGACCCAACTTCAATGCTTGCAAAACAATGAATGTGAATTCCAGCATCTTTACGGCAGAAGCATGTGGTTTATTTCTTGTTTTAAATCACATTTTCGAATGTAACATTGCTAAGTCCATCATTTTTACAGATTCACTTAGCGTCGTGCGCATATTGTCGTCACAAAGGTCTTCCAAAAATTACGTTGTAAATCTTGTTTTTAAATCTTTGATATCAGCCTATGCGTCAGGTCTGAGTGTGACAGTCTGCTGGGTTCCAGGCCACGCTGGGATCGCTGGAAATGAGTTGGCTGATGAAATGGCGGCTGGTGCTGCACTCAGAAACACTCTAGACATAGCAACAGTACCCTACACTGACCTCAAGCCACTCATCAGACAACACCTACGTAAAACATGGAAAACACACTGGAGTGAACAGACAGACAACAAACAACATGTAATAAAGCCACACTTGGGACGATACACAACTGACTCGCACAAAAGACACACCGAAGTGACCTTGGCAAGATTACGGATAGGCCACATACATGCAACACACTCGCACCTGCTCACTGGATCTCGAAGACCTATGTGCAGCGGGTGTGGACAGGGTCTATCCGTAATGCACGTACTCATCCAATGCAAGGCACATGACACAACACGACGCAAACACTTCCCACAACTATACAGACAACACGTTCCGTTTCACCCATCATTCTTTTTAGGAGACGAGCCAGTGTTTTCCACCACGCATGTTTTTATGTTTCTCACCGATGTAAATTTTTTACATTTAATCTCTTATCATGCATCATGACAACCTGTCCCTTTACACCAGTCATCTTCATTAGCTTGTGTTTACATTGTTTATTTTTACTGAAATTCTGTACTGATACTTTCACTTCGCTGTCATGAAATCACTTTTGTTTGGCGCTCTTTGGCCTTAGCTGGCCTCGCGCCATTAAAATCTAAATATCATCATCATCATCATCATTCCTGTCCTTTGCAGTTAAAACATAGATTGAAACCTGTTTTACTGCCTCCAAGCTTACTTTCTAGTCTAGCCATGTAGAGCGTGAACAGCAATGGCTACATAGGACAACTCAGCTTTAAACCTCTATTTATGACTACCGGTTCCGTGCACTTTTGGTCCTCCCAGGTAATTTGCACATCGCTCTCATTGTAAATTCCATGCAACAGCTGTATAAAGTCCTGGCCTAATACTTCTCGCGCAAGTATGCTCCATAGAAGTTCTCTATCTACGTTGTCGTAGGCTCCCTTTATATCGAGAAATGCTATTTATAGTGGTCGCTCCTGAGCCATTGAAACCTCTATTGATTGGGTTACGACAAATAAATTCTCTAAGCGTCTGTCTTGTCTGAAACCATCTTGTAGTTCTCCCAGTATGCTGTTCCCCTGTATCCACGCCTGTAGTTCCGCTTTTTTGGCTTGCATTGCCAGCCTGTGCGCCACTGAGGTACCTGTAATGGGCCTGTACGATTTGGCATCAGCCCAGTCTCCTTAACCCTAAATATCACTTTCATCCTGCTCGTACGCCAATTGTCCGGTAATTGTTTAGTTTTTATCACCTTTTCGATTGCTTGAATCAGTTGTGCATTGCTTTTATGACCCAGTAGGTTGACCAGCCGTATAGGAATTTCATTCGTCCCTGTTGCCGTATTAGCTGAACATTTTCTTCGGCTTTTTTCCAGTTTAGATTCTCCAATTTTAGCTCTCTATCTGTACGCACTTCGCTTGCCCCACTCCTTGAATGCTGCAGCCCTCTCTCCGTTCTTTTGAACTTCTCTTGTATCATTGAGCGTATGTGAAATACCGCTTCTTCCCCTTTTAGTACCTGGCCTTCGCCGTTTATGACATGACGTTGTACTTCTTCGTTCATTTTACTTAGTTCCTTTACATGATTCCAAAACTGTCTCGGCGCGCGGTTATCGTTTGCCCCTATATTCGAGACCCAGTGCTCACTTTCTCGCTTACGTTTTTGCTGTACAAGTCTTTGTACTTCCAGCTTCTTAAGGCGGCACCAATTCCACTTCGACGTTGTTTCCTGTGTTTGCATTTCCACTGGCGTGGCCTATCTTTACTCTCTCAGGGCTTGCTGCCTTTGTGTTATAGCTTCCTTGATTTCTTTGTTCCACCAGCTTCTAAGTTTTATTTTTCCTTTCCAGTAGTTGCGTTCTTTCGCGTTCCTTATCTTTCCTTGAATGAAACAAGTCAGTTCCCTGTATTCCCAATCTTTCGTAGGTTGTCTCTTGATTTCCGTCTGCAGGCTTTTGGCAAGATTAGCCATTTGCTGATCGTTTAATTTCAAGTTGTGTGCCACCGTATTCTGGTTTTTACCTTCAATTTTTCCAAAAGTCAATGTTATCCGTTTATGGTCACTTCCTAAGCTTTGGGCACCTATTTTATCTATTTCCATTAGAGTCAACCTTTCATACACTCCTTCTGAAAAGAGGCTGTAGTCTATGCAGGACTTCTGTCCCCCTCGTTTCCAAGTAATTTGTCCCTCACATATATTCTCTCTGTTTACTACAATGAGATTATGTTCTTAACACATATCCAGTACGAGTTTGCCGTTGCGGTCTGTGTATCCGTCCAGGTCCTCAATGTGGGCATTGATGTCTCCAACTAGAATCACTTCTCCCGATTGTCTTAACTGATCGAGGTCCCACTTAATGCATCCTATCAGTTTTTCATTCTTTTCTATAACCTCACTGTCATTTCCTGACCACAGATAGGCGACTCCCAACAGCGTTTCTCTTCCCGCTATCGTGGCCTTACCCAGATATGTTCTTCGCAGTTTTCGTTTACTCTGTGACAATTGGCTCCCTGTTGAATAAGCATGCTGACCCCTCCCCCCTTAAGTACCTACTGTTCTGTTACAGCCTTGCCATATATATTCAAGCATTGTTGGGGGATCTTCTAAATCTCGAAGAAACGTTTCTGTATAGGCGTATACTTCAGTTTTTTTCTTTTTCTAGTTGGCCTCGAACCTCTAACCATTTTTCCCGTGATCTGCCACCGTACATGTTGATGTAGTTATTCTTAGTCACCCCACGCTTTTTCTTTCGGTTAATTCTTTTCCGATCTTCGGGATAAGAGTCGGTCACCGGGGGGACGTCGCTTGCCTCCTCGCTCACCTGCATTGCTACCTCATGCCCCTTTCTAAGCTTTTTTGCTCCCTGTGTGCTAGCTTTGGTACTTTCCTTTACGCTGTACATTCGAATTCGATCGCAATTGCTTGTCCGTGCCGCATTTTCACTGTTCCTGTTATTTTCTCCAGCTTCCGGGATGCTCTTGCCCCCTCCAAAAAAGCTACCGCGTGCGCAGCTAGTCGCCTTCCCACCTGCTCCGCTACGCCCTCAGTGAAATGTACTCCGTCTCTAACAAACGCCCGGCCCCGGCCAACACGGTGCACTTGCCGGTTGAGGTAAACTACTTGAAAATTCATCGCTTTAACGAGCGTGCAAATTTCCATCTTTGCTTCTACCACTACCCTTGCTACGTGGCCTCCTCTACCATCAACTTCCGGTACCGTGCAGACCGCGATCTGGACGTCGTCCGAAATCGCCCGGAGTTCATTGACCCCCTTCGCCACCTGCTTCGCTATGCCTCGTCCTCTTCCCTGAAGCACGTCGTTTAGGCCCCCCAATATCCCCACTAGGTGCTTCTCTGTCATTGTGTCCCACAACTGCTCTTTCGCCATCTCCAACCCCACGCTAACCATCTTTTCTGGGAGCGTGCTAGCCTTAACTCTGTTGTCCTCTCCTACCCTCTTTGTAATCACCTGCTCTGCCCTGCGCATGTTCGAGTCGCCCACAATGGTGACTGGCCGCTCCCTTGGTTCTTTTGGCTGCGCAGGTGTTTTTGCCGCCGAGGCTTTCGCACTGATTGCCTCTGAGTAGCTCTTGCCCGGTGGCGACCCCTTCCCTTCTTCCACGACAGCTTTTGGCCCCTATCCATGACCAGCACTCTCATGTCCGCCGGCTGCCTCATGCTCGGCGGCCCTGGCCTCCCCTTGTCTTCCCGCCTCGGAGCCAGGCACCATCGGTGCGCTTGCCCCGTGGCCTATGCCATTGCTTTCGGGAATGGCATCCCTCGGCACACACACGCTTTCTACCTGGGCTAGCTTCCCTTCCAGCACATCCCGCTGTTGCCTTTCGGCGTTCAGCTCCTCCGCTAACCCGTCAACCTGCACCTTTAGTTGCTCCTTCTCCTGCTCTAGCCGGTCGAGGCGCGACTCCATTACACACATTCTACACACGAAGTCCTGCCCTTCCGTCCCCTGAGCTGTCTCGAACCTTGTATCCTCGAGTGGGGGCTCCCGCTTGCACCTCATGCACGCAAAGCCCGGCTTCTTCTTCGTTGGCATGTTTCGGAGCTACCTGACTGCCGTCCACAAAGTTATTACTGCCGCTTTCTCACGCACGTGCTACGCTCGAAAAGAAAAAAACAAAAACAGTGCGATGCTTGCCTACAGCATTTTCCCAGTGTGCCCCTGGCGGAGGATGCGCAACAAAGCCCAGTGCCTCCGCCATGGTGGTATCACTAGGGTGGTGGGGATTCAATTGTTCGCAACGCAACACACTGTGCTCTGTCGTTTCCGCTTCTTCACCACACACCGCACACATCAGCTCCTCCGCATCGTCCCATTCCGCCTCCACATCCGCGTCCTCAACACCCCAGCCAGCGCTTCGAACAGCATCGCACTTCCTGTCAAGTTGTCGTGAAAGTAGTCCTAGGAAATGGTGTGTTTGTGTGACGCGTACAGACGGAGATATGGTTTTCCCACGGCCCTGTCCGCCCATCTTCTCGTTTCCGCAGCGACCACTCGCTCCCGCAGCTGTTTTCAGCTCAGGCTGGTCTCCTTCATGGCATTTAAGACCGGTAGCGACACCTAGTTCTTGTGGGCCAGTGCGCGCACCCGTTTCTTCCACCTTGTTTCATCACCTGCTAACAGCATACACCGGTGAACCCGGTGCACCCAGAGGGTGTCGCTTAGCGAGCATGCGCGGATCTCAAAAACGAGCTTGGCTACGGCCTCTCATGCCTCAAATGAGAACCAGCCTAAGTCCCCTTGGACTACCTTATTTGGTGTCGACCGGTGGGCACCCAGAATCAGTCTTCCCCCCTCCCTTTGTCGTCTCTCCAAGTACTCCCAGGTGGTTGATGACACGCAAAGCACTGCATTAGCAAACGTGAGCACCGGAACGTGCACCATCTTCCAGAGGCTTCTGACAATCTCCACCCTGTTGAAGGATCAGAGGATTCGGGCCCTCAGGCTGTTCTGGCTGCGCAGTGCCTTTCCGCGAAGCCCCCGCTCATGTGCAGCGAAGTAGTCCGGATCGGCGGTCAAGTCCACACTCATGTACCGGTACGTCTCTGCGAAAGGGACCGGCTTCCCCTGCACTGTGAGAGCTTCTCCATCTGGTAGTGCACTCGTGCCACCTTAGCTAACTATGGCACACTTCGGCGCGCTGAACCTCACCCCCAACAGCTCTGCGTGTTTGGTGCAAATGTCTA
The DNA here is from genome assembly GCF_048455015.1 of Haemaphysalis longicornis. Classification (NCBI taxonomy): domain Eukaryota; kingdom Metazoa; phylum Arthropoda; class Arachnida; order Ixodida; family Ixodidae; genus Haemaphysalis; species Haemaphysalis longicornis. Next base: position 40,934,134 of record NW_027526233.1, on the reverse strand, counting down.
GGAGTCCATACAGGTCCGAACAAGAGTCCGCTGTAAGGACAATATCATCAGCGTTCATGAGGCCAGGTAGTCACTGGTGGATCGTTGTCCGCTCCTCCATTTAGGTCCAGTCAAAGCCTATTGCACTTCCCTCCAGCTGTTCCTCCAGATAGCCCAGGAACAGCATGAACAGCCGAGGGGACAAAGGGGAACCCTGACGGAGGCCCCGTTCGACAGGCACCGGCTCGTAGCACACACCCTGCCATTCCACTACCACTTCTGTGTCCGCATACAGGCTCTGCAGCAATCGCACTACCTCCACTGGAATGCCGTTGTCCTGTTTTTTCATCCACAGTATGGTGTGGTCAACCCTGTCGTATGCCTTCCCCACGTCCAGGAAAGCAGCCCACAGTTCCCGCCCTCGCAGGCAGGCCATCTCTATGCGCTAGGTCAGGACGCAGAGCTTTTCATCCATCCGTCTGCCTCAGCGAAAGGTGTTTTGGAGCTCTCCCATGGCTCTCTCTCGTTCTGCCCATGGCTGCTGCCGTCTCCGAAGCATCTGGCCGAAGACCCGGTACAATACCGCTGTGACCGCGATTGACCGGTAGGCCTTCCAGCTGCTGCGATGTCCAGTTACCTTCTGGATGAACATCATCCGGCTGCAGTTCCACTCTTCGGGCACCTGCCCCGTCACGAGAATGATGCTGAACATTTAGGCTAGCTTGTTTCCTTGTCATTTTTTTCACGGCGGTTTCGAAAGCGGAGGGGGGTGGAGGGAAGAGATAGGAATGAACAAATAGCAGCAGCGTCTTGCAGCGCTGGGAGAATTGAAATCAAAGCCCATGACCACACTTACATTAAAATATTAGGGCTGTTCAAAGGAGGCTACATTTGAAAGACGCTGACATGTTCATTTTAACGAAAAGCTGCGTGTTTAGATTCAAAGGCATTCCTACAAGCTGGAGCTCGTTGCTGCGAATTCGGGCAAGTGTTTTCGCATTCATTTTTAAGACTTTCAGGAACGCAGTAGAAAACGTGACGCCGTCCCTCGCACTAATAGCCGCATTGTCGCTTATGCGGTTAGATTTACTCTTCGCGTCAGGAATGAATTGTCCCGGTGCACACTATGCTTCGAAACACCAGCCCCCAAGTTTGTAGAAATGCTTAGCGCCCTTCGCGAAACATGATTCCCTATTGCGTCCTCGGAAAAAACTTCGTTGCCGCAATTACATACACTGTTCGAAAGCAGGATAGCTGTTTGTCGGACGAAATTGTTCCGGAAACTGTCGTTCACCAGATCAGGAATGATATCTATTTTGTTCAGCCACAACAAAGATTGCGGCAGCATTCTTTTAGTGATACTTAATTTTATATATGATGTCTATTACTACCGCCCTTACAATGTCTGGCCAAAAAATGTGACAATACGTGCACTGGCGATGCCTTACCGTACCTAAACACAGTAGTTTTATTTGTTGGACGTACGCTGCGATTATAGACGGGTGCCCTACTGTAAACCCTGATCACGCCATAACCGCGTTTTTGGTCGCTGACCAAATACGAAAATTTCAGGTTATCCCCATCTGGTTGTGCAATAAGCCCGCCACTTTTGAGTGCCTGTTTGACGACATCCTGCGCGGTCTCCGACAGGTTAAATGTTTACGCTACTTGAAGGACATTGTTACATTTCCTCCTAACCTGTGGCCTACCTGAGCCGTCATTTTATATGTTTATGCTACTTGAAGGACATTTTTACATTTCCTCCTAACCTGGGACCAATCTTAATAGTCTGGAGCAAGTTCAGAAGGACTTACAAAATAACGTCTGAAGGTACATATTAAGGAGCACCATTTTGCGGGTCCACAAGCTATCGAGTTTAAGTCACGTTTTTTAAAGGACGGCGCTCTTCTAGAGCCTGCTATGCTACAAGGTATTGCCAACTTGCCAAAAGTGACCACACTTATAGTCAACGTCCGCCAGTGAAGAAGAATGTGTCACCATCGTGTGCGTTGTCACCTACATCCCGCTTCTACATTACCGACTGTGCTGTCGGTGCTGTCCGAGACCATGGCGCCCTTTGCCGGAGGGCATCTGTGAATCATATCACCAGGACACAAACTTGTGCTAGTTGGTACATTACGTCAAGAAAAACTGCTCGTTAGTGGACGACAAAACAGGGGGATTGGGTTTAGTGTATAGCCTCCTCTTGGACATCCGCGTGATATACAGATCAGGCCGCAAGCAAAAAGGTGAGGATGCACCAACTCGTACACAGGTTAGTAAGGGTACGGTCTTAATTTCCATCCTTGAGTCTATTATGATATTCTAACCATTCATGACATGGCGTACAAGCGAAAGGCATCTCTTTATATTTTAAATGTGCTTTTCATGCTTTCATCTCTAGGCGCATTCAACGCTCGCTGTTTATTTATTAGACGACAGTACATGCACTTCACCATCCGTGATGGGCTTCGTTTACACCACAAATACCTCTGAGCACCGTGGAAGTGCTTGCTTAAGGCTCCTTTGTCACTTGTTGTCTATCTGTTCTACCTTGCACACGAACATTGAATGTACCCACGTTGGCATGCCATTTTATACAGTGGACTTGTCTTGTAGAACCATCTCCAGCATAAAGCAGCGCCAGTTGTGGCTGTTATATTTTTTGCACGGTTAGATTTCCGCAGTGAATTTTATTCAGTGAAGGCTTATCCTCAAGAAAAGACAGACCCGAAGAAACTCACATGGCAAAGGCTGCAGGATACATGTCAGAAGAGCACTTGCTGACCATGCAGAAGACAACAAAAATATATACCACACCTAGGGGACGGAAGAAGTCGGTGGCATTTTTTTAATACAAGAAATATGCAGAAGACCCGCGCTCCATAGTTTATGGGAAACCCATACACACACACACACACACACGAACATGAGTACGCGCACACGAGTACGCGCGCGCACACACACACACACACACATACACAAACACAGACACCGGCTCACGCACACGCGCCCACACACACACACATAGTAGCACATTTAGCAATGTGGATCATACTAATTTGAAGAGAATGCTGGGTAGCCTATGTATTGGAGACTACACAAGAGAATTTCCGCTGCTTGCTGTATTGTTGCAAGGCTGAAGAAACAGTAGAGTTGCCGGCGGCTCTCCGTCCACTGAAGACCCGGATGTTACACCTCACATTTATTTTCAGCGCCGCCGCTGAAAGTTCTCTGTGACTAGCGGGCGAGGATCGTTTTATGCGCAGGCTTTCAGATCTCTACAAAAAATCACCGTATTAGCATGTGCTGGAACCGGCAGCGACCGGCTTCGTGAACTCTTCGTCTGAACGCGAGGTATTCTTGTCTTCCCGCATAAACGCGAAGCTGCAGTAATTGGCAAGAAAACCCACATTAAACTCAATTTATTTCTGTTCATGAGCACTTTGTCGCCACATTCTTGGTCCCAAACGAACACTTCGTCTTTGGTTTGAACATTACTGAAGATAGGTTTGACTTTGTCTTTGTTTTCTCGGTTCAATTTGCAGCTGTCTCCCAGTTTTTTCTTCTCATTACGCATCCTTAGGAAGAACTCTTCGCTGACCGAAATGTTAGATCCTTCTTTGCTGCAGTTCTTAAAAATTTTGGATTTGTCTCTAGAATCAAATAGTTTAAAAATCACAGCTCTGGATTTTTTTCTTTTGAGCGCAGTCTGTAACTCCAATGAATTCTTTAAATATTGACCCCAAGCGTATTTTCAATACATTTTACACGTATTTTATATTCAAGGCGTTCTGTAATCTCATCGTCTTCTTCACTAATACCGCAAAAAAAAAAAAAATTCCCACGCCTACTTCTGTTTTCGAGGTCGTCAACCTGCCGTGCTAGCTTAGTTCGGGTTTGATTGAAGCGACCAATTTTGTCTTTTAGCTCTACTACCCTACTCTATATGTCAGACGGAGCATCCAGTTTAGCGTGAATGGTTGCCAGATATACTGATGTCGCTTTGTTCATCTGTTTTCTTTCTTTGATATCGGCAGCTATTTTGCGTGCGTCATTCATGACTTCCTAGAGTGGGCCGGTGTTGGTTTCTATGTCTCTAGACAATAGTACCAATCAATCAAAGAAAGAGCATAAGCAGTAACAAGTGAGCACATTTGCCATGGGAATAGCAGCACTACAAGAAAGAATTTGCTACTACGAAAACATTTTCAGTATTGTTTTTCCACCTGAACAAGAAAGACGCAATGAATGCTGAGCGTCAAGCTCTCTCCAATGCAGCCTTGCCCTGTGCCGATGGTCGATACGTTTCTCCAATTTTACATAACTGGTATCAGTTGTATATCGGTTATCGAAGTGAAGCAGCAGGCCACGCTTTCCAGGCACTGAATCCCGGTAAAGGATACCCCGGGCCGCCTACGCACATTCTCGGTTCCTGCGTTCCCAGCAGAGGGACGATCTCACATAGGAACTGGTTGGAAATTCTGGTACCAGGTGTTGGGCATGCAAAAAAGCGATGACCTGAACCAGAAAGACGAAATGGTTGGTGAGGGTCATGCTCTCAGCGGTGTACTGTGCCCAATGTTTCGCAAACGTTCTCGCGCAAAAAGCCATGGTAACCAGAGATCACTGCAGAGACCGGCTCTCTTTGAAGGCACGCACAGACAAGGAGGCACGTAGCTTGTTTGAAACTCTTGAGAGGCAATGAAGGCGCGCTCCCAATCGGCAACACAAGGTCTGAAGAGGACGGGGTCACTGCAGCGGCCACCGTCGAGGTGCTATCATTTGCTCTCAACACAATCTTGGGAAGCAACGTTTTTGGATTTATTGCGGTTGGCTTCTTTTTTCATCGAAAACGGAGGGTCCTTGAGGTTCCAACATTAAGCAGGTTCCCCCTTTATCAGAAGTACAGGAACTGTCCTCTTCTCTGCCATTAAGGCGACATTAAGCACCGATATATACACGACACACGGGAAGGAACAATGCGCACAGACAGGGCGGTAACTTTCCACTACTCTTCTACTGTAGACAAAACATTTCTATTCTCACGGTATATAAAGCAACAAGAAAACTGTGAAAATATGTTTAGCAAGTGCAGGTGCTTATCGTCCCAATCTGAGACAAAAGAGTTACAAATATGCAATGTCTTTCCAGCTTTCTCGCTCAAAATGCCGACCTCTCAGGAACCTAGCAAAACCGCTTCAGGAAAGTGATATTTGGCATACAGCAAGAAGTCAACGTGAAGATGATGATGATGATAGTTGGGTTTTATTGGCGTAAGGCCGACTATGGGCAAAGTGCGCCAAAGAAGAAGTTACTGAATTGTGATGAGACTGTGCATACTAAAACATGTGACTAAAAGTAAAAGCGATGCAAAACAAAAGACAATGGAGATGGCTGGTGTATAGGGCCAGGATGATTACACGTGATATGACAAGAGGTGCAGAAAGTTCACCTCAGCTACAAACTTAAAAACACGCTGACTAGAAAACATGGGTTCGTCGGCTAAAAAATATGAAGGGTGCAACGGAATGTTTCGTCTGTATAATTCAGGGAAATGTTTCTGTCGTGTTGTGTCAAGTGCCTTGCATGTGATTAGTATGTGGACTACGGATAGGCCCTTTCCACACCTGCTACACGTGGGTCCCGAAGTTACAGTAAGCAGGTGGTAGTGCGTCGCATGTGTGTGGCCTATCCGCAGCCTAGCCAGGGCGACTTCAGTGTATCTGTTGTGTGAGTAAGTTATGTAGCGTCCCAATTGTGGTTTTATTACGTGTAGTTTGTTGTCTGTTTGTTGACTCCATTGTAATTGCCATGTGTTACGAAGCTGTCGTCTGATGTGTGTCTTTAGGTCGGTGTAAGGTACTGTTGTAATGTCAACTGTAGTCATGAGAGCAGCATAACGAGCCATTTGGTCGGCGGCCTCATTACCAGGGATTCCACAATGCCCTGGTACCCAGCATATAGATATTTTAAGATTTGAGGCATATGCACACATTAGTACCTTGAAAAGAGCATTTATCACATAGTTTTTAGATGACCTTCCTAATGACAGTGCCTGTACAACACTTTGAGAGTCTGTGTACACAATGGACTAGGGAATTTTATGTTTGATGATGTGGTTTGAAACGAGTAAAATGCCATATGCTTCTGCCGTGTAAATACTGTTAAGAAAATTCATTGTTTTGCTTACTCTAAAATTTGGTCCGTGCGCTGCACAAGATACTGTAGAACCAGTTTTCGACGCATCGCTATAGAATTCTGCGCACCTGTACTTGTCCTGCAGGAACAGGAAGTGCTGCAGAATTGCATTCCTGGGTACCCTATTTTTTTCTACAAGAGTGAATGACAGGTCGCATGATACAGAACGAAGATGCCATGGTGCGATGAAATTATGAATGGGTGTCTTGTGCGTGTCTGAAAGGGGGACATTGAGTGCAGAAGCCTCCTCCCTAACTCTGAGAGAGAACAGTAAGGGAATAGATGGCCTGTTTAAAAAGAGTTGTAAATTGGATGTATCGTTCATGGTGGGATTAAGAGGATGGTTGGTCAGAGACACGATCTTGGATGCCTACAACAGGTCAACATAATCCCGCTGATGCCCTAGGCACCATTTGTCGCACTCGACATAAAGACTTTCAACAGGGCTAGTGCGGAATGCGCCACATGAGAGGCGAAGGCCAAGATGCAGCACTGGGTCGAGCATTTTCAGTGCTGTTTTTGTAGCAGACCCATACACGACACTGCCATAGTCGAGCCGAGACCCCACCAAGGCCGTGTAAAGGCGCAGCAGGAGTTGTTTGTCGGCCTCATAAGATTGATGTGAGAGGACCTATAGAATATTCATTGTTTTTAAGCGTTTGCATTTGAGCTGTCTGATATGCGGGATGAATGTAAGCTTTTCGTCGAATAAAATGCCTAAAAACTTGTGTTCCTTGTTCACAGGAATCGACACGCTGTTAAAAATAATGTCTGGGTCTATATGGACCCCGCGCTTCCTAGAGAACACAACGCAGGAGCTTTTTACAGGATTCAATTTAAAACCATTCTTGTCTGCCCAGCCGGCAAGCTTCTTGACGCCAAGCTAGACTTGACGTTCGCAGATGGACATATTACATGATTTAAAAGATATCTGCACGTCATCTACATACATGGAGTAAGAAATTGTAGGCGGCAGTGCCTTCCCAAGGGAGTTCATTTTTACTATGAAGAGAGTGCAGCTTAGAACTCCGCCTTGCGGCACGCCATTTTCTTGCACGTGTACCTTTGACAGTGCAGAACCAACTCTGACGCGAAAGGTTCTCTCCGACAAATAGCTAGCAAGGGTGTTAAACATATTACCAGAAACACCGAATGACTTCAGGTCAGTAAGGATCCCATAACGCCAAGCGGTTGTCATAGGCCTTTTCTAGGTCGAAAAACACAGGTAAACAGAACTGTTTATGAATGAAGGCATCCTTAATATATGACTCTAGTGCCACAAGTTGATCATTCGTGGATCGCCCCGCCCTGAAGCCTGCCTGGCAGCTCTCGAGAAGGCCGTTATACTCAAAAAAGTACACGAGCCTCCGGTTTATCATCTTCTCGAGAAGCTTGCACAGGCAGCTGGTCATGGCTATGGGTCGATAGCTAGCGGGAGAAAAAGGATCCTTCCCTTTTTTCAAGAATGCTACAACTATGGCATCCCTCCACGACTTTGGAATGTGCCCCGAAAGCCATATCTTGTTGAAAAGGTGAAGAAGTGTTACAAGAGTGTCTGGGCCTGGAGCTGAGGGTTTACACGTGCTCAGAGCACCCCTCAGCTCATGAAGCGTGAACTCGGAGTTATAAGAGGTGGCTGACCTGTCATTGTCATGCAAAGGCTTCTTTTCGGCCACGAGTTTGTGTTTCATGAAGGTGTTTGTGTAGTGTGCTGAACTGGAAACGTGTTCGAAGTGTTGGGCGAGTGTGTCAGCCTGGTCTTCGAGTGTGTCCCCTGTTGTACTGACCAGAGGCAGGCTGTGTGTTTTATGTCCCTTGAGTTTGCGTATTCGTGTCCATACTTTCTGTTTGTCTGTGCAGGAGTTAATTGATGTTATGAATGTACGCCAACTCTCTCGTTTTGCCTCACGGCGCACACGTTTTCCGAACGCCTTGGCCCGTTTGAACAAGAGGAGGTTACTCGACGTGGGGTACCGGCGAAAGATACCCCACGCCTTGTTCTGGGCCTCTCGCGCCCGCCTACAGTCCTCATTCCACATTGGCCTCCGCTGGTTGCGCGGGGCAACAGAGGCGTGGGGAATGGACCTTTCGGCGGCGTCACAGATGTGCGCCGTGAGCAGTTGGGTAGCTTCTTCAACGTGTAGGTGTGTTATGGACATGTAGTGTAGTTTGGTTGTCTCTGTAAATGTATTCCAGTTAGCTCTTGCTTCATTAACCCTTTTATGGGAAGAGGGACTGCTCGGGCCTGTACCTATATGCGTTAATGAAGTGGGGAAATGGTCACTACCATATGGGTCTGTGCCCAAACTCTGTTCAAGAAATGGAAAGAGAATTGCAGAACCAATAGCCAAGTCAAGATGTGAGTATGTGTTGTGACCTGTGTTATGGTATGTAGGCTGTTTGTTGTTGAAAAGGCATGCTCCAGAGGATGTTAAAAACTTCTCTATCAGGCGACCTCGGGCATCCGAGCGAGAAGAGCCCCAAAGAGAGTTGTGAGCATTAAGGTCGCCTGTCAGGATGTATGGTTCGGGCAGCTGGTCAACCAGCGCCTCGAAGTCAGAGCTCGTAAGTGCTACATCAGGAGGAATGTATATGGAGCATACCATTATCAACCCATTAAATATTATTGTGCGGACGGCTACAGCCTCAAGGACGGTGTTCAAGGTGACAGGGTGGCATGCTAAGGATTTGCGGGCAATTATGGCCACACCGCCAGAAGAGTGTGTGCAGCCATTCCTGTCTTTCCTGTATACCAGATAACTATTCAAGAAATTTGTGTGTTTGGAATTCAGATGTGTTTCCTGGACACACATTAAACTTGGCTGGTTGGCATGCAGAATCTCATGCACGTCGTCATGATTATTCAGAAGGCCTCTGCAGTTCCACTGAACTATGTTTTCTCTTCCCATTATGATGTGTTAGAGCTACTGGAGTGTGAATATTTATGTAGGGTCTTTCGGGGCTTGCACTCTTGGGAGGGGCTTTTTTGCCTTCTCTACTGACCTGGACGTCGCGGCCCGTTCCTTCCGTTGCGATGAAAGCCGGAAGGGCTCGACGTTCATGTCGTCATCTGAAGGCAAGGGGGTGCCCAGCGCACTGGGCCCCCTTGACGTGCTACCCTTTCGGGTGTTCTTTGCCTGCGCTGCCAGTGCCGAAGGCGTGGGGAGCACCACAGGTGGCACAGGCAGTGAGGCGGGAGAGGGGGTCGCTGCGACTACCTCCGTCTCCATCTCCGTGCCCTTGCGTGTGCTTTGGGCCGGTGGAGAGGAAGCAGTGGATGCAGCGGCATCCCCAACAGACGTTGCCACCACAGCCACTGCTGGGTGAGCGAGCGGTGCGGAGGCGGGTTGGGCTGCCATAGGCAACCCAGGGGAGGCGCGGGCGGGACCAAGTCCGACTCGCGGTACTGGGTCCCCGCCGAAACCAAACGCCGCTCCGCCCCCCGGCGAGCGCCTCTGGGAAGGTGATGTTTTCGGTTATCTTAAGGTTAATGATTTTTTTTCAAGATGGAACTTTTTACAAGCGCGAGAGTATGCTGCGTGTGGACCCTGGCAATTCGGGCAGGTGAAGTTGGTTGCAGTGCAGTTGTCGGATAGGTGATTGTGCTGGGCGCATTTGGCACATGTTGTTCTGCCTGGACCATGCCCGAACCTCTGGCACTTGAAACAGCGCCTCGGGTTCGGGATGTACGGCCGGACAGAACAACGGATGAAACCTGCGTTGACATGCTCGGGCAGTGTGCAGCAGTCGAAAGTCAGGATCAGATGTTTGGTGGCTATTTCTTTGTTCTCTCTCCTGATGACGATGCGCCTTACTGCTGTCATGCCTTGTTCTTTTAGGCCTTCGAGCAGATCAGTCTCTGTCTCGGTTAGGAGATCTGCCTCAGAGATCACACCTTGACAACTGTTGAGGCTGCGGTGGGGTGTGACCCTGATCTCCAGATCTGCCATGCGGGTTTGTTTCAGGAGGATGGTGGATTGCTGCTGGGTTTTAACTTCAACTAGAACTTCACCAGTTCTGAGCTTTTTGGCGTCATATGTTTTGCCGATGATACCTTCAAGGTATTTAGAAACAAGAACTACAGATTGAGAGGAAACCGGCTTCGATTTGTCCACAGATTCAATGATCAAAAAACGAGGGTAGTTATCTGGCTTTGGTAGCGAGATAGAAGGCAAAGAAGGAAAAGATACTTCGGTGCGACCCCTTTTAGGGGGCCGATCACTTCTTGGGGGGGGGTTTGATTTATCCATATGGCATAGGAAAAAGCAAGGAGACGGGGGGGGGGTACTTTCTTCTTTGACCTTACCCTAGTATCCAAATAGGTCCCGGAGCTCCCTGCCTGGTGAACAGACAGGGAGCCCATTCGCCGGAGCTTGACCTGGGCTCCGACGGCCACCGTTCGTGGTTTCTAACCCTCTACCTATAAACACATCGCCACGGTTGGATCCAGCTTATTTTTGGGGGCTCGGGGTCCGCGGTATCGCCAGTACCGTCACCAAGATTGCTCAAGGTGCCCCGTGCGGGGACGTGAAGATGAAAATACTAAAAGAAGTTTCTAGGATTCTGAATATTTGGTATGTAATTTGCAGTCAAATCTTACTGTCCATGCATTTCTAAGGGACAGTGTCGATGGCTCAGGAAACTAGTCGCGCCATGTGCGAGACTTGACGCTATGCACAAAGCACGTTTTCACTCCCAAGGTTAGCTGCGTAAAACAGCTTTACATTTCGCTAAATATCTACAGAGTAATCACTGTTGAAAGGACAGCCATGAACAGGAAAGCTGCACACGGATAATGCAATCGATGCTTGCCTTGATCGGTGTTAGTGGATGTGTTACTGGAGCAATGATTGCATTATCTCGAAAAGAGATTGCGTATGGTGAATCCCGTGGCCCTACTCTCAGATTATCACCAGATTTCATCAGAGTATCATCACAATATCAATATCCACTGTATATTCTTTTTTTATTGGGCAACTTGCAAATCTCCTACTCACCGCACCCTCCTTTTACAGACCTGTAGGGGATAATCAATCACCAAAATCACCGATATGAAAAAGCAAATTGTGCTTTGAAAGACATTGAAAGGAAATCACTATGTTACTTAATATACTCTGCTTGCTTTCGCAAAAAAATTTATGGAAATTTTTTGGATGTTGTTTATTTATTTCTTGATATAACGTACTAAACAAACACGTACATGACTGGTAAAAATCATTCTATCAGATTGTTCTTTCTGGCTGCAGTGATCATTAGCCATGCTTTACGCCACCTAAACTACAGTATTTACAAAACCACCTTGTCCAGAATCGATCCTTAATTTAAAAAAAACTTAGTTTTTGTCGTGCTTCGTTTCATTGCGTTACTTTAAAACACTCCCACCATACAAACGACGAGGCTTCTTATAAAGTAATAATCTCGGAGGTCAAGTTGCTCATCAAGCCGTGACGAAGGAAGAAAGCTGTGTGCTATTTTTTTTCTTTCTTCCTGTTTTGTGAGCACGTTGACCAGCAAGATAAATACCATAAAATACACGCAACCCAATGAACGTTTTACCGCTGGGTCCTCGACCCCACGCATGCGCTGAAACTTTTTTGTCGCTGTTCTTATTCGCAGCTGAAATGTTTGTACCGGAGAAACGTTTTATTTGCTCTAAAAGATTTGTGTATTCATGGCTTGAGAGTGCGCTGATTTATTTTGCACTGATAGCATCCGCATGATGATGTGAACTATGCTGGCTTCTCGAACCAAAATGTGCACTGGTCTTTCGAAATACCCAAGATGTTATAACAATGCGACGGTGAACAGGAAATTGCGCATAGCAATGCGAACGTATCCTCTCACAAAGAAGAAGCTTTGGGCGGGCGTCGCCTCTACGGGATCGGTAATAGCAGCCATGTAAGTAATGTAAATTGAGTGCGTTCGCTCATCTTTTATCATCGTATCATTTCTTGTGGAGTGGCCAGGTTAATCCCAATCGTGGCCCAGCGTCCCCTGTCTCGTCATCGGCGCAATCACCGAAGCTACATGGGTCGCGTCGCGCAGCTTTAGCCCAACCACGAGAAGCGCTCCAAGATGTCCTTTGCCTTGCGTCACCGTCAGAAAGCGATCCAGAACACCCGAGACTAGACATAAAGTGAGCCGCCCAGCCCTGCCGAATATACCGAGAAACGAGCCCTTTTGCCGACCGTGGTTTCCAGCCTCTTGGTCGTTTCGTATTGACATTCGCAGGCGTCAATGTTTCAGGACCAGTCTTCAGCAAGTGCTCCAAAGTCGTCCGCTAAGGCAAGTAATTCTCTGTTTACACTCATCTCAACATCACCACACCGGTTCATTCAGTGTGGTCTTGACAGGTCAGTCAGTTGCGACGAGGAAGAAATTTGGCAAGACGACGTTTACAAGTGAAGTGAAACGTATCTGTATAGACCTACCCTCAGAAAAGAAGAAGTTGTGGATGGGTGTTCCTTTTTGTGGCGCGCTGAAGGCAGCCACGTAAAAAACGTAGATGCATCGTTCGAATCTATCGTAGTTCCTGTGTTGTGTCCCGTAACAATATTTCTGCTCGTCATTGGAGGGAGCAGGGCTATTAAGCTCAGGCATTCAGAAATTACTCAAGAAGCGGGGGTGGCTTAACGGGTAAAAAAAAAATTAGGCCCTGCTTTGGGTCAGCAAAATTGTAGTCTGAGTGCAAGTCCTAAATTTTCAAATATGGTAGCCGTTCCGTTTACTTGTAGCTGCCAGTCATGGGTTGAAATCACTGTGGAAGGCACTGTGTCCTAACCGCAGCGTCTACTCTTTTGTTCACGCAAAGACTTCGGATTTGGTGTTCAACGTACCAAAGGCGCTTCACTGGCTTTGAGGCGCGCCGTAGTAGAGGGTTCCTGATTAAGGTTTACCACCATGGGAATATTAACGTCCGCCAAAATCCTCACCCCTGGGGGTTTTCATTATTTGTCTCCACAGGAAAGCATCCCCCGCGGCCTGGATGCGCGTTTCTAATACATCGCTGCTCAGCACACTCACGTTACATGTGGGATGGCAACGCGCGCTGTATTATATTTAGCGCCTGCTAAAAGCGGCAGCCGTTGGTGCTGTGTGGCGTCTAGGTACATTTGTGGGTGTTGGTGCTTAGAGCCAGCGCCCGAGCCCTAGTGTGTCAACTTATATAATTTTTCCATTCCCATTTTTTTAAGGTAATTTTACTTTTTTTTTCTAGTAAGGGTGATTCTATAGGCTTCAGTATATTTTACGTTTAAGGCGCACTCTATGTTAAACAGAATTACGTTTAAAATCGCGCCGGAAGAGGCATGTCACGTGGGGAGACGTGCAGTGAAGCTTTAAAAATACGCTCATGGAATCAACCCACTGCCCTTGGGATCAACTGCTAATGCTCCAGGCTGTAAGCCAAGGTGGCACGTGAGAAAAACAAACAAAAAACACATTGTACGTCCAGTTTACAAATTCAGTCTTGGCGCTTTTGCTATCAAATTTGTAGACATATAGATTTGAGGAGGTGTGAACACAACGGGAAATTGCTGAAACACCACTGCAGAACCAGTAACACAAAAGTAAACTTTTCGGAAACTTCGTTAGTTTTTTGACCCTCGCTTAAGACAAGGTTTGAAGATAATATTTTCAAACTGTTGCAGAGACAAATTCCCCCCGAACCCACTCATCTGAAAACTTTTCGGCCACTGGTCTAGCCCAGACGCCCGTGTGCGCTCCGAGCTCCGCATGTATTGCGTTTTAGTGCGGTTTTCCTTTTGTGTTGGTGCATATCATTACCAGGACGTGTTTCGGAACATTGCCGGGACCTCCTGAGCAATTTTTCAGACTCTCCCGCGAACATTGGTGAAGTTACGGCGGTCTTTGTGTGGAACACGTTGGGAGTAGGCCTAGACCGTTAGGCCTAGCGACCACCTCGTCTGCACCAGGACGGCTTCGCCGATCAACAACGCAACGAGAGCCTCACAACCTGGCACGGTGAAGGGATTCACTCCTGAACAAGACGGCTGGTTCCACAAAACTTCCAAAACGAGGGTGAGCGATCCTACATTTCGTAAACTGATACTTCGCTCCCAGGACGGTTTCCCGATTCAGTCCTTCTTACCCAGACACCTTCGTCACGAACTATGTCTTCAAGCCCAACTCACCGTGAACGAAGCTGCCGAGCTCAAAGTAAGCCTCTTACCCGGCAAAAACATTGCCGTCTTGCTTGCTCAAGAGCCATCTGCAATCTCCAAACTTAAAAACTGTTCCTTCGTCACGCTCAACGGAAAACAACAACGCATCAGTGTCTATGAAGCCGCCAACCGGGAATCATGCAGAGGAGTGATCCACGGTGTGGCCGCCAACACGTCTCCGGAATTTCTGCTTAAACACCTTAAAGCTGTTGGATACAAAATCCTCGCCGCCCGCATGATGGGCTCTACCCAAACTGCGATCATCACGTTCACCGGTACATACGTGCCTGTGGAAGTAGACTACGACGGCGGCCTACATAGGTGTACGCCACACAAACTACGCGCCCAATACTTCACTAAGTGCCTTAAGCTCGGGCATCGAGCTGACGTCTGCACGCAAGTATCTCACTCCCTTTGCCCTAAATGCGGATCCGCAAAGAAAGATGAAGAACATCAATCCATCACCAAGTGCGCCCTTTGTGGCGGCCCGCACCCATCCGAAGACAAAGAATGCAAGGTCCGACGTGAAGCAGAAGCTATCTCAAGGCTTCAAGCCTACCAAAAGAGGCTTGCCATTCGGAAGGCGACGGAATCACCGAAAGGATTCATGTCCCAACGAGAACCACCGACCAAGAATGACAAGGCATCAACAGAGCAGGCGTCACAAGAACCCCCACTCGAAATACCAAAGCATCAACAGAGCGGGCGTCGCACCAACATCGAGCGTCCACGAGCACGGGGCTCATGCAAGTGTCGAAGCCCCCTCAGGAGCACCGAACTGGTCAGGTGAGTCAGCCACTCCCTGCTGTAAACAATTGTAGAGTAACTAACGCCATTTACGCATCGTTTGCACATGCACTAACACACTCAGGACACCACACCAAACAACACGCCAGAACACATCCCAATGAATCTCGAGGAAGGTACTCAGGAAGACCCGACCTCAGAATCTGCCAACATGGACGCGGAGAGTGAGAACAATGCGCACGACACTGAACAAGCGCCTCTCGCCAAGAGAAGCAGATCCCAAACCCCAAGCAGGCCATCGTCCACCCGATCACACGAACTCAGCAAAAGGATGGAGGCTCTCGAAAAGCAAATCGCCGAAAATGAAAAACAAGTGGAGCTCCTGCTAGAGAACAAAACAAAAATGTGCGAACAGGCCAACGCCTTACAAGCCGCCTACTTGACTTTGCAGCAAAATTTCGAATCTCAAGCACAGTCAATTGCTACACTAACCAAACAAATTACTCAGCAAGAACAAACATTTTAGGCACGGGTTCTGTAGGCGATAAGCCCTCTCTTTACCAGGGTAGAACAAATAGTATGCCACCTTCAGCTCCCCCCCATGCCCAGCTGCGATGAAAACACACAGCAATAACGATATTAGGATCTTACAGTGGAACTGCCGTGGTTTCAAAGGAAAACAGGCAGCATTCTTCTACTGGATCACATCCTTATCCCACTCTCCGGACATGATTCTTTTACAAGAAGCAGGCAAAAACCCGAAAATTCCAGGCTGCATGACGTATCAAAGGCGCCACCATATCGCCACTCTGGTCAGCAAGCGTATACCCGCCAACATTGAACATGACACGGATGCAAGCCTCACAATATCTGTGTCTACACAGCAAGGCCCTCTTCACGTTACCAATGTTTACAGTCCGCCGAAAGACAAGCTACAGGAAATAAAAGAACTCCTCAAACCCAACGACTCAGGTGCAATATATGAACACCTCTTGGCAGGCGACTTCAACGCTCCGCATACAGCTTGGGGCTACCACAGAAACACTACCAAGGGCAGCAGATTACATCGTCTGCTACACGAAGCCGAACACACGGTACATAACGACTTCAGTGAATATACGAGATTGGGAAATTCTGTCGAGAGAGACACCAACCCGGACCTCACTGTCTTCACAAGACAGATTAACATCCAATGGTCACACACTCAAGAATACGTTGGCAGCGACCATGCTGTCATACAAGTGATCATTCATGCTACAGCGAAGCGTCTAAAGTGGAAGAAACAGCACATCACAGATTGGTACAAATACAGACTAGACAGACAAGGCTGCGACCCACCTACTATAGACGCCTGGACTGAAGAAATCAAGCAAAGAATAAGCACACTAAAGCATACTCTCAAACGGAGGACCAACCAGCAGCGGATAAACACATCTCGCATTGCTGGGAAGCAAGAACGGCGCTGGTCAAACGCTGGCAAAAGAATAAGACCAACCGTAAACTTAAGAAGCGGATAAATCAGCTGAACAAGCACATACAAACCTATTAAGCGCAACTACGCCGTGAGCAGTGGATGGAAACGTGTGAACAGCTACAAGGCACGCTTAGCACTGGGAAAACGCGGAGGATACTCAGAGCGCTCATCAACCCGGACGCGACAAAAACCATGACGCAGCACAAGCCACAGGCACTCATGAAAGAACACGAAAACGATCCGGACAAGCTAATCAAATCCATCAAAGACACATACATCCCAGCACCTAGACAACCACAATACGCTGAGTATACGGGCGCCCCAAATAAAGACATCGATGAAAATTTCGACATGACGGAACTGAAACGCGCTCTCAGCCACTGCAAAGGAAACAAGGCACCGGGTCAAGATGCCATAATCTCGGTGCATCTAAGAAACCTAGCGGAAGAAGACTTGTCGGCACTTCTGAGAGAAATTAACAGTATATGGCTGGGGCAACAACCCCTTGCGAAGCAATAGATGATTGGGAACATAATTTTTATACCCAAGCCAGGGAAGCCAATCCGACTTGCAAACCTACGACCGATTACATTAACCTCAAACGCCGGTAAAATCATGGAACATATGGCCTTATACCGCCGTTAAGATCACCTTGAAAAGAAAGGAGCTCTGCCATACAACATGGTGGGGTACCGAGCAAACGTTTCCACACAGGATGCACTACATCAGATCTACGGAGATATCACTAAGGAACCCAGCAATTCGCAACTCAAAGCAATACTAGCAATAGATCTAAAGAAAGCTTTTGGCAATGTGGATAATGATTTATTGTTAGAGGAGCTCGCTAAGACTGACTGTGGGGCACGTCTCTATAATTCTATCAGATACTTTTTACGAGACAGGGTACTCACGGTTGGAATTGGCGAGCACACATCAGAAGAATTTCCACACCCGCAGCGAGGAACCCCACAAGGTTCTGTACTATCTCCGACTTTATATAACCTGGCTATGCTGAAGGTTCAAAGGGCCTTGGAATCGGTACCAGACATCCGTCACACCCTGTACGCAGACGACGTTACCGTATGGGTCAACACAGGTAGTTCTGGGCACATACAAGACCTGCTACAACAAGCTCTCGACGCCACAGAAGCTGCCGCCGTAAAGATAGGACTAAACTGCTCCGTGGAAAAAAACAGAGCTTCTGGCAGTCCATAGTCATCGATGGAAACCTCGAGAACTTCGCTTGTTATTGAACGGGCACACCGTCGTCCCGGGAAAGCACATCAAGGTACTAGGACTGCCACTACAGAGTGACGGAGGAGGACACATGGCGGTGAATAACATTATCAGACAGGGAGAACAGATTCTGCACATGTTTCGGAGAATCTCTAACAAAAACAGAGGACTCCTAGAAGACGACCTCCTTCGTCTGAGAGACGCTCTCATCACGTCCAAAATCAGATATCAAATACCGTAGGTCAATCTCAATAGGACTCAAGAGAACAAAGTTAACACGCTTTTGCGGAAGGCCACAAAAATCGCCCTCGGCGTACCTTTGTGCGCGAGTACCAAGCTGCTACTCGACACAGGTACCATTAATACACTCCAAGAAGTATTGGCAGCCCACAGACATAACCAACTGGATCGACTGCGAAAATCCCCGCAAGGCGAGGACATTCTCCGCGCTGCGGGCTACAACCCCTTGCAAAACCCTACCGGAGAACTGGCTATACTGCCACCAGAACTGCCGAACCTCATTCAGACAGCACCCATACCAAGAAATATGGACAAGGAACGCAACCCAGCAAGACGACTCATCCGGGCCAAATTTTACGCAAAGAAAGCCACCAGAGACGCCCATCAGATCCATGTTTACACCGACGCGGCAGTGCAAGGTTATAGCTATGGCATTGCATTCACGAGCAGGTCAGGCCAGGAAGGGACAAACCAAGGCAATGGCTATTCCGTCGAAGAAGCCGAGGCCACTGCGATAGCTTGGGCAGCCGCCTGCACTGCGACACAGCACACTCTCACCAACATATACACTGACTGCAAGAAAGTCTGCACCCTTTTAACACAAGGCTTCATTCCCAAACCGGCGTTGGAAGAGCTTAAGCACCTTAAAGGCACGATAAGGGTACACTGGGTACCGGGACACACAGGTTTGGCAGGAAACGAAAGAGCAAACCTGCTCGCCCGCGAAGCGCTTCTCCGGGCACCTGCCAACTGTGGTCAAACCCAAAAGCCCGTGACACCGCCAAAACTGCAGCTAAAAGAATACGCAGACAGCAAACGCAAATTCACTTCTCCGCACAAGAAATTATCCAGGCAACAGCAAATCACTATAAGGCTGACGCAAACGCAAACGCTACTCACACCCGACATAGTTTACATCTACAAAGGCTCTATGAACACTTCCCCGGCAGAGTGTGATGAATGCCACGTACCGATCAATCAAGAGCGCATGTTACGGCTATGCCCCAAGGTAGATAGAAGCAGTATCCGCAGGGAATGGCTGACTCAACCGGCCACGCTAGAGCAGCAGCTATCGTTGGCAAGCTTTGTCCAAAAGACCATAGGCACCCCGCCTTCCCGGCTAGACCCCTGGAAGAACAACTAACGAGGAATGCCAGTGGCCCCCTGGAATGAGGAGGCCTTAGCCAAAAGGACAAATAAAATTTTCTCTCTCTCTCTCTCTCTCTTAAAAATTTTCTATAGTAGGAATGTAATTGTTGACAGTAAGGAGTGGTGTGCGGGAATGTATTGGACGGAACAAGTTTGTACGCGGGGAATCTGTAACCACGAATGTCTTTTTCTACACATGTACCAGGAGGAAAATAAAAATTCCTTTTTGATGACTTAACTGTGTTCCCCTTCTCAGTGCCTTTATGATTTGAAAATGCCAGGCTATTGTTTGCGTGGGAAGATAGATTGGCTTAAGAGGACTTCTTTTCATTTTTAATCCACATGGATGGTGGTGACTTCCAGAGTGAACTTACCCTCTCCTTCTTCACTGAACAAGGAGGGACCGGACATCCTCGTTGTCGGATGAGGAAGTAATTTTTTCAGCAAATGCAATATGTTAAAAATGTTTTGCTTAATTCTTGGAGTGCTTCAGAAACTGAGTTGGAACACAAATGCTGGATTGTCAAGCTGCAAATTGTTTGGCACTCTTGGCCCAAAGCCCGCATCTTTGGTTGCTCGTGACTCAGCCTTGCGCACTTCGACAGAGCTAGCACTGTTCCGGGTGCCGTGATTTTTTTTAATGTATATTACCAGTACAGCTTCGGCTTAGTACAGCGTGTTGTTTGGGCTAGTTGGTATTGCATTTATGATTGTGGGGGCACTGACAAGACGCAGCCCGTCCTGTCCCCTTTTTATTGTTGTGTCTCTCACGCGCGGTTTTTTCACCCGTAAAAAAGCTTAGGCATTTATAATTCATGTTTGAACGCAGCAGCAATAATGTGGCACCTATAGCAAATCCTCTCGTGGTGCAAGAAAACCTTGTGACCATGTACCATAGCTCCATATGACAACACCCAATACGTTACGAAATCGGCTTGATTTTTATTATAGGACAACAAGCATATTTATTGCAAATAAAACTCCGCGAACTCAAGACCTCCTCGCAGTCTAACCTTATACAGTCAAATAAGAGGGCATTTCCCCTCATCATTTTCAAACCGTTGTTTTAGACTAGACTGTTTTTACATAGAAAGTAAATAGTTCCTCGAAATGATTACACCGTTTGAAATTTAGAGCGGAAAAAGCGAAATTCACGCAAGGTTGCGGGACTGCTGTACGCAGGACATGTTGGGGGCGCTTCTTTCTCGCTGGGCTGTGAACCTCCCGTTTAACATCTCGGGAACTTCATCGGGGACATGTAACTTGATCGACATATTAGGCGCTCTCTTCCCGGTTATTTGGAATTCCATTATTTATGGTGGGCTCCGGGATAATTTTAATTTGGCAGCAATGGTGAGTACATTCATGTGCGGAAGGGTTTCTAGATTTTCAAGTAGCGAAATAAAAGCAACACCGTCGCATACCAAAAAATTTTTTAAAGCGCAGATGATTAGGTGTTTCGGTTTTACAACAATAGTGGATAAAAAGCGTGTAGCAAGTAAGAATGCTTATGCTGAAATTTTGCTGGCTGCCTTGCTTATTTTAGAGTCGCGGGAACAGAGAGAGCCTGACACGATACCAGCCAGGAGTCTCATGAACCCAGCCCTCAAAGCCCCGCTGTTGAAAAAATTTCGGGAGATCTGGGAATTTTTTGCTTTGGTGTCGAAAGCATCAATAAATAGAGGAATTCATTTTTAACTTATTAATTATTCACCATTGTATCGTTCGTGCCTATTCTGGAGGACGCAGACTCTCGGTTCTATACTCTTAATCAACAGCAGCTATTGGTACGTCGAGATAACTCATTGTCGCGAGGACGTACAAGCACGCTAAAACAGGTTCCAATAGATGGCACGAAGGAAGCTGAATTATAACGCAGTTATCTGATATCTAGTTTCTGTAGGCATGCATTCCACAGCGTTTTGTCTATCGAGAGAACACTAAGGTTTTGCGGCATGGAGGATATTAATCGCGGTGCTTCTTGCACGTCATTGGTGGCACACAAAAAACTGACATCAGAACACTCAAGCTTTATTTTAGCGTAGCCTATGGCTCCCGATACCACGCGGCCACTATGCACATAAACGACGGCTATATGGTGAACCGTCTAATGAAGGATTCGTTGGCTCTTTGATTATTGCGGTGGTGGTGACATAGCGTCGGCTATTGAAGTCGCGTCCACAGCTTCTGCACCAGTGTATTCATCAGGTGAGCGATAAAACGTGGAGATCGCCGATCGATACGTCTCTACGATGACAGAGTCATCTAAAAGTCGTATCCATCCGCTGTGCTGTGCGTTCCGAATATAAGGCGGCCGAGGGAGTGTGATTACATCCTACGTTGCTTCCACCGGGTAGTAAACTTATTGTCTGTTATTGACGAAGGCTGCCGCGAGGAGACATGATGAGAGCCCAAGGGATTTCTAAGGAAAAGGAAAGGGGTGAGAAGAAATGACATAGGAAAGCTGTGGAATTCCAATGGAAGCGAAGAGGAAGAAACGGTTGTGCACGTGCTACGCTATTCTGCATAACATTGTAAATTATATGGGCAGGCTAGATTTTTTTCAAATGCATAAGAATGATTTTCGGTAATATTGCTGTTTATAAATGTAAACAATAAGAACGTGAATATTTTCCCATAATCAAGTGAACAGGAGACCACAACCACGGGGACAATAAAAATCAAAGAAATAACGACTGCAGCTATGCTCAAAAAACCCTGGATATGAAAAGCGACGTCTTCGCTTTGCCTGGATCAGTGGGTTTTACACTTGGGTCACTTTTTATTTGCTTTTTTTATTATTCTGTTCCTACGTGGCCTTCCCTTGTCTACAGTTGCCGTTTTGCTTCCGGCGTTTTGTGAGCCGAACCGCAAAATAAAATAGCCGCGGGGGTGGGGGTCAGAGGCCACTTGGTGAGGACGACTGTAAGCCCCCTGCTCCCGCCCAACTGTAAGAGAAGATGGCAGAGCCTCTCTCTCATTCATGGCCAAACTCGCCAGCACGTAGCGACTCACGTGGTCAGGCGCAAACAGCTTCGGAGAGCGCATCCACCAAGCCGCTAGAGGAGTCTAGAAGTGGTGAACGCGGCCGTGGGAGGTGATCGCGCTGGCGAGTCACATGATGCGTTGCCAAAGACCCTGCTTGGCAGCATACAAATGAATGTAACATTTACTGCGATGGCGAAGCCACTAGACGAGAATGGTAAAGCTTTGCTTAAACATCGGCAGCTGGTGCGTAGCTTACAACCCCTATCACTCACGACCAAGATCAAGCAAAGACATGGCTGGCTATTTACCAGTGTTCCTGTCGGCTGCAACATGCGATCAAGCAACAATATTTCATTAACATAGCTATGTACAAGCTGTAAGTTCATTGCTGCAGGAAAAATACCAAGACAATTAGAGCGCTGGCGAGCGCGTGCCTCGCCGTGACCACGCAGTCACAGCTCACGCAGTGTTTTAGCAAAAAAAAAAGCGAACCGGCATCGCCGTCACGCGCTACCGAGCATTGCTTGCCTAACAAAAGGAACACTACGACATCGATGCACATGAGGATACCAGCTATTAACACATTGCAAATCTGCGACGGAACAAGTAAAGAAACAATTTAAAACTTGTACAAACACGTGGTGAGCTGTTTTGTAGTACCAATGTGTAAAGAAATCCCGGAGCTTCGCTGTGGTTTTTAACTTGCCAATTAGGTGCAGACATCGCCACTTCAGCTGGTGGACGTCAACAACGCTGAAGATGACTTTTCATGCACCGCTCGCCCGGAAGATGACCACCTCTTCGATCCATATGAAGACAATTACTAGCACCGCAACAGTTCTGTGAACAATGATACTCAAACTAACGATGTATTTTTCGTCACTTCTTCACTCTCCAACATTACAGTTTCAGAGTTCGCTTTCAAAGTTACGTTTACAAGTTTTACTTCGCGGACCACCTATGGTAGCCTTTTTATGGGTGTCCGAATTTCCCAGAAAACCTCCCTGGATTTTTATTTGATATGAAGCGACTATGGCAACTCAATCCGTAGAAAATGCACATGTAGAAACAAATTGTGGTGCATGCACACACTGCACATAAATGTCACAAATTCATCTTAAAAAGACTTTGAGGCCAAACACAACGAAACACGATTTTCAATAAAACCAATTGGTGCGCAATTAAACTCACTCTGTAATAAATTTAGAGTGCGCAAACCACTACCACAGCACCAAATTGACAAGATAATAGCTTATCTCGTCGTCTTTCTGTCTCCGTTGGGTTCTTTTTCTTGTAAATGTATTGCGATTTTTATATCTTTACTTGTCTATAATGTAAGTACTCTGCAATCCCAGACGTGAAACACGGTCATTTAGGTTCGTAACTACGTATTTTATCCCGAGCTCCAGGGATCTAAAAAAACTTAACGAAAGAAAAAAAAAACAACGTAATCGCAATATACTTAACGTCGATGGGTGCTACTTTTGCCACACTGCGACACCCTAATTAGTCTGAGTGCGTTCCTAGCGAATATCCTCTTCTAAACTTCGACATGTGCGATTCCCGTTTGCCTTTTAAACCGGTAAAGGTACAAACGGTGAAACTGTGTTCATGTGGCGTTGGGTTCTCGAACTGAAACCGAAGCCCTTTGTAAAGAGTAACCAGGTCAAATCATAGCCAGACGATCCTTAGTTAACGGATCCATTCTCACGCAAAAGACTTGAGTTCAATTGTGCAACGATCCCCGTAGGGCTACTTGAGAGCGATGAAGTCGAGGAAATAAAAGAAAAGACAATGTCTCCGTTAATGCTGCCAGAAATTCGCTTAAAATGATGCCACTGGGTCTAGGGCGTGCGATCAAAATTTCGGAAGATGTAAAACTCGGGAGCTTAGGGCGTAATAATGGCAGAGAGTACACTTCCTTCGTGGTGGCCTTATTGAATCTAGCTAGACTAGGAGGAATCTTGCAGCGTGTTTCTGTTCGTGCATTTCGGATGAAGACTGGGAGGAAAGTAATTCAGACCACATTTTTAAGATACTACTTGGTTAGTCTTCAGAAATGATTCTACCAGTTTCTGCATCATACGGGAGGGCTTTGAAAGCCAGGAAATCGTATGAGCTTTGCTTTTACACCGGAGCGGCTTCTGAGTTAGGTTCCGTCAATTTGGGTGTACGCCCAGTGGCAAAATAAACTGGGCAGGCGAGCGCCAAGCAAAATACACTGGTGCCTCATCTGATGTCGCACTTCTGGTGTCGAGACATCCATGTACGCATGCGCGTCCAACCACGCTCGCTACCCTATCTATTCCTTCACTTCAAACGGCAACTCTGATCACATTGCGCCTTTGACAATCGGGGTCTCTTTATTTGCTAACATTAAACTGCTAACTTGACGAAAAAAATGAAGTGAAAGAGTCAGAGATAAGGACCCGGAAAGAGCGGGTGTTCGCAAAGAAGGCCTTAGATATACGCAGAATCGGGAAGCGGGAGATCACGTGGGAGAAAATCTTTGATAATACCAAAGGGAGTGCATTGCTTTTTGGAGCCTTCCCAGGTAGCTTGCTGACACAAACACTTATATGCGAGCCGGTACCGGAAAAACTTTGCGCAGTTTGGCACAGGGAGCCTGAAACCATGCGACAATATATAACGGAGCGCAAATGATCCGTCGAGACCTCAGTGACAAAGGCATTCAGCTCCTCCAATACATTGGCTTTAGGGTAACGAAATAGCGAATTGGAGAGCAGTAGAGGTTGTTAAAAACATTTTGAATGTTGGTAGGAGGTACCACAGAAAATCTGGAAGACATGAGAAGAGAGAATGCAGACTAGCACAAAAATTCTATAAAGGCGAGGTGATTCTACAGTGGCTTTAAAACTAAGATCGTTTCGCAACGCCACCCAGTCACAAAGTGGAAGCCACTCAGCCTTATTATCACTAGCATCATCAGATTTATCGTCGTCATGATGCCTCAATCCTACACTTCTCGGCGGCGAACAGAAAGGGGGAATGTGCATTGCTCGCTGCGCTCCGAATGAATCGACAGATAAGCTATCTTGCCCGTATCAGTGACGCTATCGTGCCACATGTATTTCATCGCGTATGTTTTTTCCTAGAACATCCAGTTGGGTGGGAACTAAAAATGAGCACTCCAAAGCGGGATGAAATTGATGCAAGAAATGTTTTATTTCAATAAAGTGCCATGAGAGGTCCCCTAGCGCGCGAACTGAACTGATATTGACATGGACAAAAGGAGAACAGAGATAGAAGTTGTCGTGCGTTTAACAAAAAAAACTCCGACTCGGTGGCTCAGTGGCTAAAGCGTTCTGCTGCTGAGGACAAGGACGCGGTTTCAATTCCCTGTTGTGGGGGCTACTTTTCTAATGGAGGCGAAAAGCAACACCACCCTTCTGTGCTTTTCTGCACACGTTAAAAATCCCCAGGTGGTAAAAATTATTTCCGAGCCCTCTTCTATGGTGCGCCTCATTATCAATGCTTTTCGGCGCAGGAAGAGTCATAATAAGCCAAGTTGACAAAAAATAACAAAAATAACTCGGTTGCAATGCGTGTTTATTGAATTGGCCAAGACACAGACCAACAGTTTCATTTTTAGAGTGTGAAACAAACACGGCCACCTGAAACCTAAGACTTCGAAATCTCCTTGCAACAGGTCCGTTGTAAGAGCCAGGCAGCTAGAGAAAAGCTCGCTTCTCCCTCGCCATCCGCCGACGAAGCGTCTGCCAGCGAAATGTGTTGAGCGTAAAAAGTGACCCCTAGCGCCAAGCGCTCAATCTTCTCAGCTTTGCCACTTGAAGCGAATGAAAAGAAAGCGTAGTGTGCCGGGGTTAAACAAGTGCGCGCATGTATACGTGTCTCGACACCAGACATACAGCGTCAGATGGAGTGGCGATGTATTTTTCCCCGCGCTCGCGAGCCCATACTTATTTGGCCGCCGGATGTACGTCGATAAACCTTCAACGCGAAGGAAATACAATCACAAATGATCTGTAGAGAATACATGTAACTCCCGATCTGTCAAAAGTGTCCCGAGAACTATCAGAGGACGATAGGCCACTAAAACGACTCCATCACACAACGAGTTAGATGTTTTGCCATAATTAGTTTATAGTAAAGTTGCAAAAGTCACGGAACTGATATATGCTTTCTATACATCAAAAAGGGTAGTTTATCATTTACCCCGCACGGGCACATTGAGTAATCTTGTTGACGGCATTGGCGACACCGCTGCTCCCGAGCACCCAAACATAAGCTGGAACCAACCGTGGCGATGCGTTTGATGGTGAAGGGTAGAAACCTGAAACAGTGGCCGCCGGAGCCCAGGTCAAGCTCCGGCGGATGCGCTCCCTGCCTGTTTACCAGGGACCTCTATAGGTATCAGGGTAACCCGAGCGAAGGAAAGGAAGTAACCCGTACCCTGCTTTTATACTATAGCATACGGTATTTAGAACTCCCCCCACCCCCAACACATGGTAGGTCCCTGAAAAGGGGCCGTACGGAAGTTTCTTTTCCTCCTTTGCCTTCGATCCCTCTTCCAAATCCCGATAATTTTGCTCGCTTTTAAATGCAGAGCATTTCTTTAAATCACGATGTCACCCGGCGTTGTCGGCGTGCCTGGGCGTCCGCAACAGCCGTTCCAGGTGCGCCCTCTCCTCACACCTCCTCTCCCGCATCACGCTACCCTCCTCGCTCTCAGCAACAAGTCCGCACCCCTCCCCTACACTATATCAAAAATAATACTTACCGGCGCCTGGTTTCGATCCCACGACCCTGCGGGCGGAACGCAAGGTACATGGTGCTCTACCCACCGCGCCACAAACCCGACACACAATGGAAGGCTACGAACGCGCCTTATATCCTTGACTCATTCAAACTACGTCAAGAAGCTGCTGATACAACGCATTCACTACCTGTGGGCGGAACGCGAGGTAGATGGTGCTCTTCCAACTGCGCCACCAAACCGACACAGAATGAAAGGCTACGAACGTGCCTTATATCCTTGACTCATTTAAACTACGTCAAGAAGCTGCTGATACAACGCATTCACTACCACCAACTCCCCAAACACTAAACGTTAACGCAATACACCCACCCCCTATGCGACGCATTTGCTCAAGTCCCCCTCGCGGGGTGATGGGCGCTTTTTTGATAATGGAATCCCTAGATAAGTCAAAACCCATCACCTCCCAGTCTGTCATTCTGATTTCCAAGTTTCTCAAAACCCTTATCGGGAAGTCATACAAAGCTAAGAAACTCACAACGGTAGAAGTTTTGATTTAAGTAGAAAACAAACAACAATCCTCTAACCTTATCAACGAAACACGCATTGTCGATGCTGACATCAAGGTCGCGCGCCATCGCAGCCACAATAGCTACCAGGGCGTTATCTCTATCAGGACATAAACAATCAGACTGAAGCAGATCTGTTCGAGGGACTCGGAGATCAAGGCGTGACAGCAGTGAGGCGAATCACCGTACGCCGAAAAAATCAAATAATTCCAACCAAGCACATAATCTTGACGTTTGACCGCTCAACACTTTCTGAGTCGGTCAACGCAGGGTTTATGAGCTGTGATGTCCTATTCGACCCTACGTGCCAAAGCCCCGCCGCTGCTTAAAGTGTCAGCGGTTTGGGCACGCACATACTCCTGCAGTGGGAAACTGGCGTTCGCAAAATGTGCAGCACATAATCACTTAACCGACAATTGTGAATCCGAGAGCTTCACCTGGGCGAACTGTCAGACACCGCTAGCTGCGTATTCTAGAAGCTGTTAAAAGTTAAAGCTAGAAAACAATCATTCGTTTAAAAGTCCACGAGAACATCACCTTCCCAGAGGCGAAGGGCACCGGGAATGGTGCCAATTCAAAGGGGTCTGGTCTGCGGCTACTCAACACAAATATGACGAGATGGATGTGGGGCCTTCCCACTCTGCTTGGTAGTGGAAGGAGCGGGTCCTTTTCTCCAAATCTCTAGAAAAGGTTAAAAAAAACCTTACAAGATTGCATGCCCCTAAAGACCTGACATAAATAGTCACACTCCAGTAGCTCTGAACACCAATAATGGGAAAAGAAAATATTGTTCAATGGAACTTCAAAGGCTTTCTGAATACTCTTGACTACGTGTACGAGGTTCTGCATGCTAATCAGCCAAGTGTAATGTGTGTCCAAGAAACACATTTGAATTCCAATAACACAAATTTCTTGAATGTTTTCATGTTATACAGAAAGGATTGGGTTGGCTGCACACACTCTTCGGGTGGCGTGGCCATATACGCCCGGACATTCTTAGCATGCCACCCTATCACCTTTAACACGGTCCTTGAGGCTGTAGCAATTCGCACAGTAGCAATTATAGGTTGATAACGGTACGCTGCGTTTACATTCGTCCTGATTTTGCACTTTCTTGATCTGACTTCGAGGCTCTGGTTTACCAGCTGCCCGCACCCCACATCCTCAGAGGCGACCTTAATGTACACAATTCTCTTCGGCGCTCTTCTCGAACGGATGCCCGAGGTTTCCTGATAGCGAGGTTTCTGACACCATATGTAGAATGTCTTTTCAACACGAAACAGCCTACATACCAAAACACAGGAAACAACACCTACTCATAACTTGACTTTGCTATTGGCTCCGCCGTTCTCTTTCCTTCTCTTGAGTGGGGCGTCGGTACGGGCATAATGCCAGCGACCACTTCCACACCTCACGAAAATATATAGGTATAGGCACACGCAGTCTATCTTCCCAGAACAGGTTCAATGAAGCAAGAGCTAACTAAAATACATTTACAAAGACATCCATACTACACTACACAAGCATAAGACACCGACACATTGAAGAAACTTCCCATCTACTCAAGGCGCACATCCTCGACGACAGCCGAAATGTCCATTTCCTACACCTCTAATGCCCCGTGGCACCACAGGAGACCGTGGTGGAATGAGGACTGTAGGCGGGCGCGAGAGGCCCAGATCAAAGTACGGGGCTCCCTTCGTCAATACCCCACGTCGGGTAACCTCCTGTTGTTCAAACGGACCAAGGCGTTTGGAAAACGTGTGCGCAATTAGGCAAAACGAGAAAGTTGGCACACATTCTTGACATCCAATTATTTATGAACGGACACACACGAAGTCTGGACGCATATACATACACTCCGGACGTAGATGAGGAGGGGGAAGGCGGGTTTCACTCCTGGAGCAGAATTTAGATGGCGCTATTACCCAGTGCTCCTCCAGAGCAGTTGCCTTCTCGCGAACGGAGGTTTTCGGCCTGTTCTGGCTTGCTTCGCGTCAATTACGCGCTTCGTTTGCACGGCTTAATTAACTTGTTCGACAGCACCTCCTGGGTAACATAGACCCGACGGAATTAAACGGTCGTACGGCAAAGATGCGCTAAGTATTGGTTTGAAGGGCGGGGAAACAAAATCTAGAAAGGACATACAGACATCTGGGCGCAGGAGAAACGCTACCTTTTGCGCACTGCTTGCCACGAAGGGGCTATATTTTCTTATTTTTGTGAATAAAAATTTGGTTGCGCTTTAAGAGGTACTAAAAATGCGAAGGGAGCAAATGAATGTCAAAAGTAGCGATTTTAAAAGTTCCGGCCACTTTCTCGTAATTCTCAAACTTACGAAATTACTCAGTTTAAATCGGTACAAATGGGAATCAGTAAGCTCAAATGGCGACTTGTTTCTGTCACTGCACTTGTGTACCGCGGTGGTGTAGCCCCTAGCTAGCACACCTCGATGGCCAGGTTACGCTGCCTCACCCTCTTAGAGACGCTCCTCTCAGTTTCCTGCCGACGCACGGACGGGCTACAGCGGCGCGGTTGGCCGGCGCTGTAGCCCCGCCGTGGCCGACGTTACAGCATTCGGGACATAAACCACGCGAATTTCCGGTGAGGGCTGCCAGAATCTCTGCTTTCGCTGTTTGTAGAGCCGCATGAGCGAATTCAAATGTTTTCTCATCGGCAATTGTTTTGCGAGTCGTTTAAAGCTTTGCTTTCAAACCACTTACACAGTGTGGATTGGAGCTAATTTTTTTCCGAACCTTTGCGCCTTTAAACGGAGTTGATCGCAGCGCGGAGGGGTGAAGCTCTCTCGTCGTGGCGTGCTCACATTCGGTTCAGCAGCCAGCAACTGCGGTTGGCTGGTAATGGCAGCGTAGGTTGCGGGAAGGAGTTGAAGTGCGACATCGACTGGGAGATCCCGTAAAAGGGCGTGTTGCATTTTTTTCCTAGACAGTATGTATTAGGGAAATAAAATCTGGAGATCATAAATTCGGCACGATCTTTTGAAGTTCCTCTCCTCAGACGACGTTCCGAACGATCTCCCGGATTTAACCCTGTCCATCATGATTTTCTAGATGGCTGAGTCTCGAAAGCTGCTACACTCGGTACCACGGTCTATCTGCGATAGTGATCGCTCCTGGCTGCCAAGTCTCTCTCCATGTTTGTTACCCTAGATACGAACGCCTCGAATGTTCTGGGTGGATTGCGAACAACACCATCGGAGATCTCACTTCTACATCTCTCATAAGTGAGTGCAGCTTCTGTTCTTCGGTGGCGTGCAGGTCGGCACGCGTACTCAGCAGTGCATGTCTTCAACGAAGCTTTTAACGGTTTCTTTACTGCTATTGAGTCGACACTGAAGCAGTTCTTCATCCCGTTGGCGTTTGTATTAGTTTGTGAAGTCTCGCATCAACAACTCCTCCGATGTTTCCGAAGAATGCAGTGAAAGTTCGTGGTTTACACATGTTCCGGGCCGTACCTTCCAATAAAAAGTAAAAGCTTTGCTGGCAGTGGTGTGCGCTCCAATTGTTGTGGTGAGCAACTTGATCGTACTGGTAGACCGAGTTATCGATATTTTGGAATGCTTCCCCATAGAAGGAAACGCGTGTCTTCGGGGCGGTAGGCAGCCAGTACATCTTAGGAAGTGGGTGGCCTCCGTTTCCTCTGCCTCTGAAAACATCCTCAAACTGGGCTCCATGACCTTCTGCTTATGCGTGTCTAGTCTCTCAGTAGGCACACCGCCTCGAGCTAAGCATTCAACTCGCTTGGAGGGATCGCCGAGATCCACTGGATATCGCGTAAACCTACCAAGCACCATTATTACAAAATGTCACCGGCAAGGTAGGTCATCGTACTTCCTTACGGTTATTCTAGCGGCTTTATCGCGAAAAACTGGCTGAATGTCAAAAAACAGCGGCTACGTGGTAGTGGTGGTGGGCTGAAAAATGACGCATACCAACTTAGGTGGATTGGCCAAGAAGAGTTTCCAATCAATGATTACAATCAATCATGCGATGATTGCAATCAATGATTACAATGATTACAGTCAACAATGATTACAATCAAATATGCGAGGCAAATTAATGGAGCAGAAGAAAGAGTTAGGTCTACGGTAATGAGAAAGAGAAAAAACACGAAAAAAATAACAGAGAGAAGAGTAGGACAACTATAGTAAAAGTGGTGGTGGTGGCCCGAAAAATGGCGCATACCCACTTAGGGGGATTGGCCAAGAAGAGTTAAGTTTTCATTACAATAAATCAAGCGAGGCAAAATAATGGAGCAGAAGAAAGAATTTGGTCTAGGTTAATGAAAGAGAGAGAGAGGAAACACGAGAAAAAAAACACAGAGAGAAGAATAGGAAAACTAGAGTAAAAATCAGCCTAATCGGAATGTTTTTAACACTGCAGACGAGCTGTCTCCGAAATGAAGGAGTGGATGGCGTTCCACACGTCCCTATGGCATTGGCCCAGACTAGTCCCCCCAAATGACAAAAGCACAGGTACAGTTAAAGGCAGTCCAAGACGTAGCAGGGGAATCTCCAGCAGCCTTCTCCGATGGTTGGAAAATCGGCGGCAAAAAAGAAAGAAATGCTCTTCGGATTCAGTTTCTTGGCAAACGTGGCACAAAGGGGTGGTTATCAGATTTGCCCTGTATAAATACCGATTAAGTGGTGGCACACCACAACGAAAAGAAGTTATCAATACTTTGCACAAGCGAGTTTGGCATAAACTTCTCTCCCAGAGTTATGTTTATGTTATGTTCAAGTTCAAGGTGTTCAAGGCGTTCAAGGTGTTCAAGGTGTTCAAGTTCAGGAGAAGTGTTCAGACCATGGTCGGAGGCATCTTGATTGAACAGGTATTGGCGATAGCGTGCCAACAACACGCAAGAAACCGGGGGAAGAACCTCGACGATTGGCAAAGCCAGAGCTGTTTTAGCTAATATGTAAGCGGTTTCATTGAGGGTTAACCCAAAGTGGCCGGGCAGCCAAACGAGCGGAATCTCCCGCACATGAGTGGGGACGCAGGAAGCTTTTCGAGCCCGAGCAACAACGTCGTCTTCTTCTGCCTGTTCTTGGATTATGATCATGAGTGATTGTTTGATGATGATGAAAAGACAGCTGAGCCCCGATGCAGTGGATGCAGTTGATAGCGGCGGCTGGCGTTGCTATGACCGACGGCGGCATTTGTACTAGGCTGAAGTGGATACTTGCCGCATTATCAAGAAAGCCTTTGTTTTATTCATGTCGTGTAAATCGGGGGTCCTTTGAAATATTTTGTGCAAAGCATATAGGACTTTTGACAAAAAGTTCGATTGCATAAAAAGCAGTTGTTTAGGTTTGTTCATGAATACCCTTTTTATGATATACGAGTGCTCGTTTTGCCGTACTCCTGTGGATGTTATGAAGACAAATAAGAAAATTAGTGCCCTTCCACTCTGTGAAGATGCATTAACTGCAAAGCTTGACACAGTTCATGGAATGCACTAAACGAAACACGTTTGTTGTAATTTGCGTTTCAGCATACTTCTAGATAATTAGCTGAATTAACCTCTGAAGGATCCAAGCTTTGTTCTTGCAGACAGATATGAAGCTGCCTGTTCGCCTTCCGCGTCGTACGCATCTTGGCGCAGGGCTGTGGTCCTCGCCTTGCAAAAGTTACGATTTCGTTTAAATTCTTAAGTCCTTCTCGGCACCGCAAACCGCGGCGCTCTCCACTCTTATTCCTGTGCACACCGGTGACGCCGGTGGGATTTCCCACTACTCGATGATCTCAACTTGGGGTGGTAACGGTGGCGCCAGCAGCTTTTCGTTGTTTTTGCTCCCGTTCGTGCTTGTGTTCGGCCAACGCTTCAATTCTTGATCTTCTTTCTCCAAAAGAACGGCATACATCTGTTCCATAACGATTTAAAACTGGAAGCTTTTGAGCTCTTTTCTCGTGTGCAGACATGTGGCTGTCGGTCTTCTAGCCCCTCGTAGGCATCATACCGTATTCGTAAGATGTCTGTGTAACAAATAAACCCACATCCGAGCCACTCAATTAAGCAGGACAGCCGATTAAGCGCATTGAGCCATGTATTTCGACATCGAAATTTTCCACCAGCACAACCGGCATTACATAGGTAGCGGCATGAAGCCTTGTTGCGCGTGCACGTCCCCCTTTTTGCACCCGCCACCCTTCCACGCATAGAGCGGCAGCCGGTGATTGCGCATACGTACGTGTGAAAAACACAGGCGAAAATATCTCCCGCGAGGCCTTTTAAGCTGAAAAGAAAATATGGGCCCACGCCATCGTTCCGACTGGGAAAGTTTCTTTTAGGCAGCCGTTACCTGGTCTTTGCGGGAGCGGCGTCGGTTTATATCCGCGCAACCAAGTTCGCTAACGCAGCAGCGACGAAAGAAAACGGAGCGGAGGCTCTAGCGAAGGTTGAGATGGAATACGACACGTGCGGCTAAGGCGCATCTCTCTCACTGCATTTTCCTCACACGTATCATGCATCACCACCAAGGAGCGCCCCCCCCCCCCCCCCCCAGACCTGACACTTTCTCGAGACGCTGTTCCGTTCTCCGCTAATCTAAAACGCGTCACTTTGGCGGGGGAGGTTCAAACCTGATTCGCACCATCCTCGCCAACGCCAGCGGCGCGCTCAGAGGTAGCAGAAGGGCAGCCCAGACCACCGGACGTTCGTTGATCACGCGAACACTTCCTGAAACTAAGACGTACAGCGGGGTGACGGAAAAGACTGCATCTCGCACTGCACACAAATTTCATATTAGGGAGTATAGTAATCTTCAGTGCATTTTTACGCCCATTCGTGCTTCCGTTTATTTTTCGCAGTCATCTGATAACCGCACTACCGCCGTTAGCTGCCGACTGCGCAACTTGCCAAAGGGGTACTAGAGGAGTCCAGTGAAAAAATAATTGTGAAAGAGGTGTCAGCGTGGGCTTGGAGGAGCTCCGGAGTGGCGCCGAGTAAATTGATGACACCGGAAAAAAAACTAGGGGGGGGGGGGGTTAGACATTTACTGCTTTGCAATAGAAATTGAGTTCGGCATTGAGTACATGTATGGGGCGCGAACGCAATGTGATATTTACTTTTTCGTTAACACTAATCTATCTCTCTGCAGAAGCAAACTTGATTTGCCACCCTATGTCCGAAAAAGATTTCCTTAGCTATTAATCCGTCTTCTAAAGTTGCTGAAGAAGAAGTGGTTTGGATATCCAGCCGAAAACCTGCGTTGCCGAAATAGGGGCAATCACTTGGTAGAACAGCAGTACAAGGTTTCGCCGCGCTGGTTGGGAGGTTAAGAGCCATGGAGTTTCGGATGTCAGGTGACATATGTTCGTTTGGAACGCGAAACAATTTCCGCTACACCATGAGCGTGGCGGGTACAGTGCACAACCCAAAAACCAAAGTATATTTCTGTTGAGGTGCACGAAACGGTGCATGGTACTTCAGAACGCCAGGAGCTAGTACCTTGACGTTTTTCGGTGCTTGCGGTGTTTTCTTGCATGTAAAGATGTGGAATATTTGCCCACTCATGCAGAGGATAGCGCATAAAAAACATGGCACCGCTTTCACAAGTGGGCCAAAACTACAGAAACAACAGATCTTGTGGCCCCTCTCCTTTTTCTTTGGAGACGCTGCTGTAGCACCTCACAAGGATTTCTGAACTTCGAACAGAACGTTCTTCATGACCAGCAGGCCCCGATAGTTTAGTCCACAGCCTTTCAAATCCCTCCGGCAGTAGACTGTGTTAGCATGTGCTATATCCTACTGCAACTGGCTTCGCGAACGTTCGGCTGTAACGCGAACTCGGCGCCGGTGCTGCCAACTTCAGGCGTAAACGCACGTGAACAGACGAGGAGAACAGTACGTGATGGACCAGGCAACGAATGTTGAGCAGAGTGTTCTCGAAGGTAGAAGTGGCCAGCGTCGGCTGATTCGCACCAAGCGCACGCTAACATGCGCCGCAATTTTCTTATGTATTTTTTTAGCTTAACGCGCCGCGCAAGCTTATGCGCAAGGCGGGACGGCGCCAGGCGCTCCTCACGAAGCATCCACTCGGGCGCTGTGCATTGGGCTCCGGTAACAGTCCACGGCGGATAATAAAATTTAAACACGCCAGCTGTTAAAAACAAAAGGAGGAAGAGGGTAGAGAAAACAATGCTGGCAGTTTCCAAAGAAGACGCTGTGTATCCTTCTCACACGAGAAAAGTAATATGTAGGCCATAAAGGGTGTTCCTTAAAATTTGTTTTCGCAAACACTACATATCTATCAAAGGAGTGCCCCATACAAATTTATATGAACATTGGGATGATTGCACGTGCGTTTTAGACATGCCTGCGCGGTATTTAGTACGAGCAAAACACCATCAACAAGGGAGATTATAGAAACGGTCTGGATAAATAAAAACGACGTTGGTGTCTTAGCTAACCGTTGATACTATAATCAGGCACCGAAGCCTTTCTCTCGGATGAAGGGTTGTGCTCGTACGTTCATCATTTGAGACCAACGTGCCCGACAAACAATATTTGTATTCCGATTTTATACTTCGCTTTGGAAATATATGAATTCAAGAATGGAGAAATATGTAGTAATTTTCGCACTAGGCTTTAGTCCCAGTTTGTCCCACCTTTCGTGTCGCCTACATGTGAGTGAGAACAAACTCCTAGAGTGTCACATAGTCAATGACAAGCACTTCCCCACGGAGGAGTGTTCGCCAACGATCTTTCATTAGGTCTTGTATAACGTTTTGTGATTGAACGGCGTTTCAATCCCGAACCGTTTTTAATCTATACGGTCGACAGTTGTCCTATAGCAAAGCGTGTACACATTTTACTACGGGACAACTGTCGCCCCTACGTATCGGAAAACGCTTGAACTCCTAGAATACCCAAGTGTACGGAGTACTACCTAATAACACTTACATCCATGTGGCATTAAACCTAATTCCTGCAGGCAATCTGAACGATCAAAAATCGGTTCCTCTCTCAAACTGTACCGCCAAAAACGGATCGCTACCTTACAAAAAAGAATCCTTAAAACACACTGTGATAATGCAGCTCCTAGTACCATGTCGGCGGATTGCTATTGTTATGACTATGCCCGTGAAATATTCCAGCGAGCGGCCCGGCATCCAAGCCATTGTTGATCGCAATGACAACATGAGTAGTTTAATTTTATAATTCCACTGATGAAAGGAAAGCGCCATCTCTGATTGGGATGCAAGGAAAATATTTATTCGTTCAAAAGGGCTGCTGCGAACAAAAAATGAATGAGGAAGCGTGAAGCAGTGATACTTGAAGATAAACACGTTTGGGGGCGATCGCCAAGTTTGATTTCCCGGGAAGGCTTTATTGGATCTTTTAAGGTCAGTTTTTTTGCCGTGCCATTTTAGGTGTATCTACGAGATGGGCAGTAAAACAAAAGAAAGGCTCCGAGTCAATTCCTGAAATTACACACAACATGAAGCTACCAGCCTAACAAAATCTACCATGGTGTACAGGATCATTTCTCTAGATGCTTTCTAGCGACAATAAGGTCGACACTGGAGAGCATTTTGCTGTGGTATAATTCTGGTTTCTTCTTTAAAGTATGGGGCTATTTTCAGATAGATATTATATTGAAGCGTTTTCAGCTACGCGTATTCAGAAGGATCTCTTCGTCTGCTGAATTCATACACGTTTTAGGCTTTTGAATTTATAAATCTTTCATAAAAAAGGTATGATGCTATTATTTACAAGGATAGCAAATGCGTGTGCAACAATTTTTATCAATTTTGATAAAAGAAAGCTTGTACTCATGTTTAATGCAATGTGACAAAAAACTTTACAACTTGCGGCTTGGTGAGTTGGCGTGAACTTCGCGACATGGTTTACGCGCTAGAAAAAATGGACGGACACAAGAAAGATGACTGTACAGGCGCTAACTAACAACTGGTTTATTGTCACGACATGCAATGATATACGTATTGCCGCGAACCATGCATTGGATTTGTTTGTTAGGTTTTGCTTTTACCGCCTGACTGCACGGTCTTTGTTATCATGTGTTATCTGTGTTACAAGGGTAGCCCGCATTCTATTCTTCATTTCTATGCCGCATGTGTTATATTGTCTGATAGGTAGAGCGTTCCGAACTAACACGAACAACCTAGAATAATCTTCTTTGTTCTGGATGTAATTCGACGGTTTCAGAAACACTCGCCCCCAAAGGTAAATTCCTGCACAGCCAAGGCCGTGGCTTTCGAATCGCCGACACTTGCCCGCACACGTCATTTTGTTGACTGCTTCTTCACCGCATGTGCATTCTTTTTGTTTTTAAGGAACACAAGTTCGCTCCAATAAACGTGTTATCCTGCAAGACAACTGCGTCGTCTTTGGCTTCGTGACATGTGAAGGAGGTGCTGGATACGCACCTTAATGCTCCCTCCGACGTCTGGAAGCCGCCAAGCCAGTCCAACTAGAGCCAGACGCCGACTGCAAGGATTACGGCCAGAGTTCGGTCTTCTGTCGGAAGGGCCCAAGAGAACGAACGCTGCAGCCAATCGCCGTCCCATCAAGGCCCTTCCAACGGATTGGAATAAACCTTCCGGCCCCGTTCCCTACGTCACGCCCAGAGATCAAGTGGATTGTCATAGCGACAGAATACATGAAGCGCTACGCATACAAAGCAGCTCTTCCAAGGGGGCTGGTCAAGAAGTCCCGAAGTTCCTCATAAACCAAGTTGTGCTGCGACATGGAGCCCCTGAAGTCTTACTCACAGACCGCGGAATGGCATTTACTGCGGAGCCTATGCAAGGAAGCTTCCGCAACAGCAACACGGATCACCGAAGAACGACGGCGTACCACCCCAAACGAACGGAATTACAGAACTTCGGAATAAGACGATCGCGGATTTGCGGTCTATGTAGGTCGACGTTGAACATAATACTTTGCACGAAGTTCTCCCGTATGTCACGTTTGCGTAAAATAAAGCTACCCAGGAAACTACGCAGATCACACCATTCTACCGCCCAGCTGCGGCGGTCGTTGTTATCATGTTTTATCTTTGCTACAAGTGCAGCGCGTGCTCCACTCTTTCTTTCTATGCCGCATGTGTTAGTTCTTCCGATAGGGAGAGCGTTCCGAACTAACATGAACAGCCTAGAAGACTCTTCTTTTTTCTGGATGTAATTCGACGGTTCCAGAAACACTCGTGCCCCAAGATTAATTCCAGCGGAGCCGAGGTCACGGCTTTCGAATCGGCGATTCTCGCCCGCACACGTTACTAGGCCAGAAGAAGGAGGCGTGTAAGAAAACGGTAGTAATACAAAAACGGAGCGCTGAGCATCAGTGGCTTACCCCCGGTGTTTTCGCACCGATAAAAGAAAAAAAAATGCTTTGAAAAAGATGTCGCCGAGCCCCTGATAACACAGCGCTACGCGACGAGTTCCGTGCGATGAGAAATAGAGTGACCTCGCCGATTCGTTTGTCAAAGAGGCAATTATGTAGCGAACAGTTCAAAGCGTCCATTCGCAATAGGAATAAAGCTTGGTCTTTAGTAAATCAATTGCGATGTAACAAACGGCTGTCTACAAAAAGCACAATAGAACGCAACTTTGGTTCCGCTACTTCTGACCTGGCCAACAAATTCAATGAATCGTTTTTATTGGAACAAAACAATCCACTTCAGTGTGTGAAAACCAGTATACTGTACTAC
Organism: Haemaphysalis longicornis; assembly: GCF_048455015.1. Taxonomy (NCBI): domain Eukaryota; kingdom Metazoa; phylum Arthropoda; class Arachnida; order Ixodida; family Ixodidae; genus Haemaphysalis; species Haemaphysalis longicornis. The sequence continues at coordinate 40,894,935 of NW_027526233.1, read as the reverse complement.
GAAATCTTGTATTATCGTTTGCATTCATCCCGTTTTTGACAGAGCCTGATCTCCTTTGCATTGTCAGTAGTTTAGGCCGTACCAAACCATTAGGGCTTAATAACATACACATAGATGATCTCTTCAGAAATATTGGGTATTTATAAGGTGTTATTTTGTTGATACTGACAAACATAATTGAACATCGCTCTTGGTCAGACAGTCTAAAGAGGGTATGCGTGGTTTCCATCGTTAAAAAGCCGCAAAAAAGACCCTTTAAACTACCGCCCTATTTCAGTTTTATCTTGTTTTTCTGACATTCTTGATAGCACATATTGGTTGTCATGACTTCCTTTGTAACAAAACATGCGTTGCTGAGCGAACATCAATACGGGCTCATCTCCGGCCCGGGCACGCAGGTGTAACTTGAAAAGTTGACTGATACCCTTCATAACAGCATAGATCAGAATGAGGTTTCGTTTGGTTTATTTCTTGATGTTAGGAAAACGTTTAATACAGTGAATCATGGTGTACTCTGTAAAAAATTATTCCGTTACGTCTTCCGCGGACCATTTCTATCTCTGCTTCAAAATTACATTCGGGATTGTTCTCAAGTGGTGTCACTTGGATCGGTGCTGAGTGATACTATCAGACATAATAGAGGTGTCCCGCAAGGGTCTATCTTGTCACCTCTTCTTTTTAATTTGTATGTTACTACCTTAGCTACTGTTTTTAAAATTTCGAAAATTTATCAATACGCTGATGAGTCATGACCCTGCTGGTATCTGGCAACTCGGATTATTCTCTCACTCTCTTATATCTTCAAGGCAATGCCAGAAGGGTAGCGGATTGGTTCGAAGCAAATTTAATAACATTCAATCCTATAAAAAGTCGACTAGTTTGTTTCCGAAATCGAAATAAAACAGTGCCGAACGATTGCTTCTATACAATACACTAATAAAATTGTGCATCTTGTTCCTGTGCTTGTATTTTGGGTTTCGAGTCTGTTAAATACCTAGGTGTACATTTTGATCAGGATCTTTCGTGGAAGACACACATGGCTCACATATGTAAAAAGCTTACAACAACTGCCTCTATGCTGTCCAACTTAAAAACGTTTCTGTCTTTCTCTGTTCGAAAAATATTAGCTCAAACTTTAAGTTATAGTGTTCTTCGTTATGGGATGTGCTGTTTTTTCAACTGCTCCGCTACCTGGAAAAAGAGAGCTAACAGTATTTTAAAAACGTAGCCAAGAGTGTTCCTTATAAGTCACACGTTCCGGATTCGGACAGTGTATTTAAGGCAATGGTTTACCATCATTCGATATATTGTTTAAGCAAGTAATCATGCTAAACTAATTATGTTGTACGGATTACCGAACTCCGAATGTTATACCTATACCTCTGCTGCACATATAATCAACGAATTTCCTGACGAATTGTTGTCTTCGACAAGGCGGAAACGCGTGCTGCTAAGCTGGCAGTAGAAATATGCTCAAGCATGTATGTGTATGCGGTGATTGGTAGCTATTTTTTTGTTCTCTAATGGTTTTTTTGTGATGAGAGAAATGCCACTCATGTAGCTGAAACCCATGTTGATTTATTGTATCTTTGTTTCCCTTTGTCTCTGCTGTTTTTCGGTTGTTTGCTGCTTTCCTTTTACCTTTCCTTCATTTAATTTTTCGTCTTCTCTGTTTTTCTGTTTTTTTCCTCTCTTTTTGTGTCTTTTTTGTTTGCTTGTCTTTTTTTAGCTTTCTATTTAGTTACCACTGTCAATGAGTGTTTGTTTACAGAGTTGAAGGCCGTTGCGGCCGCGCGACGCCGCACAAGCCCACGTGTAGGCTTTGGCGTCCCCATTTTGCTTCTGTATGTACTTTTTGATAATAAACAATTAATTTATTTTTGTTTACTTTGTTCACCGCCGCTTCGCCGCCTGTGTATTCTTTGAGTTGTTGTGGGAGCACAAGTTCGCTCTAATTAACGTGCTTTTCTTCAAGACAACTGCGTCGTCTTTGGCTTCGTTTCAATATACGTAAAAAAATCAGTGCTCTTTCAAGCTGTGAATATGGTTGACCTGCGATGCTGGATGCAGTCCATGGATAACCGGAAACAAGATACATTTGTTTATCATTGGCTTTCGAGCATACTTACTTACCAAACAGCTTAATAAAACTTGGAAGAATCCAAATTATATTCCACAAAGTTACATGGGCTGTCCGGTTCCCTCCAGCATTTTCGGCATCTTACTGTCTGTTTGACGCACCAGCCCAAACTGGTCGACCAAGGAGGCTCGAACAATCAGATTAACTAATTGATTGATTGATTGATTGATTGATTGTAGGGTTTACACGCCGACGCAACGAAGGCGATGAGGCGCGCCGTAGTGGAGGGCTCCGGATTAATTTTGACCACCTGGGGATCTTTAACGTACGCCGAAATCTCGTACATACGGGCGTTTTTGCTTTTCGCCTCCATCAGAAAAGCGGCCGCCGCGGCCGGGAAACGAACCCGCCACCTCGTGCTCAGCAGAGCAACGCCTTAGCTACTGAGCCACCGGGGCGGGTAATCAGATTAACTAGTTTAATGTCCAGTCCCCATGTCCACAGTACGGACAAAAAACCTAATGTTGCGTGTGCACACCACAGCTCTCCACCAACTCCCAGCCTGTGCACAAACTAACCGGTAACCGCTCAAGAGCGCGTTCGTAGAAGTGAAAGCGGCCGCCGATGCCTCTCGTGATTCCCTGTAATCTGAACAAGTAATATTGAATTACGTCGGCGTTCCAGGCGGTCATGTAGCTGTTATCCAGGAGGGATTCGCAGCTACTCGACGAGCTCAATCTTAAGGCGGCAAGACCGGCACCACAGGCTTTCCGTTTTTTTCGCGCCCATTCGCGCTTCTGTTCCAGCAGACGCAATCTCAATTCACGTTTTTTTTTCTCAAAGCGAACGACATCCACCCGTCCCTTATTGAGTTGAAACCTAAAAGGCCTCGAGCTTTGTTCTGGCGGAGAAAGATATGGTTGCCGTTTCCCTCCGTTGTCGTAGGCATCTGTGTCCGTGTACCACACCAAGCCGGAAACAAACCGCTCGATTACGGAAAAAAGCAGACAGAACGCACTGAACCACGGTACTTCGACGTTTAAAGATCCCACAATCCCAACAGTATTGAAATGAAGAGGGCGGGCTTGCCTTCTCCTTCACCCTCAAACCATGCACACATATTCCGGCAACAGGTGATGGGCACTTATTTAGGCGTGAAATACAACAACAAAATGTCACCCGGAGAGCCTTCAAGCTCTAGAATATCTATGCTGAAGCCTCTGTCCCGAAGGCGCAAGTTGCTCTTCTACCGGGAGTAATTCGGAGCCACCTCAGCGGGGTCGAATTTGACGCGGGTACAGCGGTGGTTAGATGTTGTGGCGGCGCGAAATCTGTTCGTTTTAGCGCTCATTTGCGCATCTGTTGATTCTCCATAACTACCTTAACAATGCGCTACCTACGCTGTCAGCAGCTTGGGGAATCCGGTAAAGAGGCGTCGGCGATGACGAGGCGCGAGTAAATCGGCTTCACCGAAATGAAACTGAATGGGGTTAGACATATACTACTCCGCAGTAAAACGAAAATGCCCAGATAAGCCGCCCGTAGTACCTCACTTGACACCGTAATTGGGGTGGTGACGAACAACCTCATTTTACAGGAAAACCGTAATTCCTTATTATAACGAAATCGCTTTACTCGAAATAATGCTTATCCGAAATGTCCTCTGGTCCCAACACAAACACGTGCATTTTGGACCGCATTGGTCGAAGCGCAGCAAGAGCGGGACCAACTTGTGGCGAAGAGGTGAGCGGGGGCATCTCTGAGTGTAGGTGGGCCAGCGGAGAGTCAGGCTATCAACATGTAAGATCAAAGCAAGCCGGTGCTTCCACGGTGATTTTCTTGAGCCTCAATTCGCGCCATCCGACTTTGGACGAACGGTCAAAATGCGTGGTAGGGTCATTACGTTTTGTTCCTACACATTATTCGACGGCGTTGACACGACACTGCCCGTAGAATGCCACTGGAACCATGAAATTACGGCGTCGTCGAATATGAAGCGCCTAAAAACTCTGGTTTGCATAGATCATGGCTTCACACCTCGGACAACAATTGTCTAGTGATCACGCAAAGTTCCTAGTGCACAACCAATCTGTTTTCATGATTGCGCTGTGACCCAGAAAGAGCGGGCAGTGGTTTTTTGAGTGCATAAGCACAACCTCAGACACAAGCCACGGCATTTGGGGCCTTTCGTAGTTCGTAGCGTTCCGTGACGCCCGCGCACCACGATAAATGTTCCCACTGCCTTTTCTCTTCCCTCGCTCTGCAGTCTGCTAGGCGTTCGGACCGGACGCGAGTCACAGCTCTTCAGGAAGCCCAATCACGGCGACCACAGCCGCAAGCAACGCGTTGTCAAATCGGAGCAGAAGTTGATCGCCCCCGACAAGAACGTAAAACAGTCAAAGCTCACTACCTTTTTTGCACCCTAATTAAAGTTTTGCTTCTCTTAATACATCATGTTTTGATTCCTCGCGGTTGTGGCGCAATTATTCCTCAACTGCTTTAGATTTTTTTGACTGGACCCTTCTATCGAAATACCGTTTATACAAAAATTTTTGCCGTCACGCTGACTTCGCTATAGCGAGGGATTCCTGTACATAAAAAAAGACGCGTCGCCGGCTCGTAACAACTTTTTTCTTTATCTGATTATCCGCCACAAGTTCATGGGTTGTTTGGCATGCTGTCTTATAATTTCGGCAGGAAGAAACATTGGCTCACATGCTATGCATTTTATGCAGCGATATCAAAGATGGAGGCTATCATATTTCTTTGAATTTTTAATGCTCCCTTCACCTGTCCCTCAAGGCGCAAGATAGTCCGCCCCATGAATGATCCACCCCATTTCCAAAGAATGTCATACACTTGTTCTTTCGTACACTGCACATAGGGTGCGCTGTGCATCTTTCAGCATCCTTCCTTTTCCTTGCCGGCTTGGTCGTGCATAGAAAAAGGTGAGATAGCTCATTTTCCGCTGACAAAAATAAATGAAACACCATGCCGAACGGAGACCTCTTCTAGGTGATGTGAAACATTGTGTGCATTCGGCTGAACTTCAGATATTTTTTGTGTTAACTTCCACATCCGCCTTTCTTCTTTCCGCATAACACTTCAATTTTCGAAATGGAGCGGCGGCCACCGCCCATACGACCTATTTCGGGGAACGTTCCGAGAAACGGCTTTCCCTTTTTTTTGTAAAGCGCTCCTGTACAAGTGTGCATGATTCTCAAAGAGCCGATTCTGGGCTGAATATCGTTGTGCCCCCCGTGTCACGTTTATGGTGGGCGGAATACAGCATGACAAAAGTTTCTTCCGCGTGCGTGGAGAATACATCCTGTGGCACGCCTCCCCGAAAAAAGCAAATTAACATTTAAAAACTACAAGACATTCTCGTCCGGTCTCTCAAGTGTGAAGGATAGGCCTTTTCTATGGGCCTCTGCCACCTTCACAACTGCTTGCACGCGGTCCTGGATAACCATTAACCGGTCCATTAACCGGTCTATAAAGATTCCTCGGAATCTTTACAGACCGGAAACTTTCCTGGGGTGCTGAATTGAGGAAACTCCGTACAAAAAAAAACCGCAATCTCAAAAATTCCAGGGTATCTCGCCGGCAGTCGCTGGGGCAGTGACGGTGCCCCAGCGACTGTGGTACTGCTATGCAAAGCATAAGTTGATGGTCTACTGCGTTACAACCTCCTTGTCCTCCAGAAGCTCCCGCCCAGACGCAGAAAGAAGCTAGATGCGGTCAGAAACAACTGCCTCCGCATCTGCCACAGCCTACCGAAAGGGTCGTTGTGCTTAGGTACGATCGCTGAAGCTGTCTGTCTGCCTCTGGACGCGATTGGACTCCATGAGACGGTGCGAATACATCTGCGTCATGGCCTGCACCATGGTTGGAAATGGTATTTCGAGTTTCGGGCGAAAATTCACGAAGCTAAATCTTTCTGTTCCCTCCGAGGCACCAAAAGTAATGCCATCTCAATTTCCACCCTGGACCCTTTCGCCCCTACGTACCAGATGCAGGATCCCAGGAATTCCCTCCAAAAATACCATGCCTCAAAGTGGACTCCTACATTTAACACTTCACAATATCAGCCGTCTGTACTCTGAAGCAGATGACATCTTCACAGATGGCTCCTGCACAGCTGAGCGCAGTTCCTCCGAAATATTCATTCTCTCTACTGGACAGACTTTCTCCTGTCGCCTCGAGCGTGCGACACCATCAGTGACGGCCAAGTTTCGCGCCATCAAGGAAGGTATACGCTCCATTTTACGCCAGCAGGCGAAGAACTGAACTGTTTTCGCTCACTCGAAGATGGCTCTCCAAAGCCTGCAACGCAGTGACTGCTCCACCGTTGATGAACATGCCTCCCATGACATCACATACCTGGACCACCTTCCCAACTACGCTGCACACCGTATTGTGTTTCACCGGCTTCCTGTTCAATGTGGGAGAAGGAAATGAGAAGGTAGATGAAGCTGCTCGTGGGGGCCTGGAAATGCGCAATGTGAGGAATATTTTTTAAATGCAGAGCATTTCTTTAACTCACGATGTCACCCGGCGTTGTCGGCGTTCCTCGGCGTCCGCAACAGCCGTTCCAGGTGCACCCTCTCCCCCACTCCTCCTCTCCCGCATCACGCTACCCTCCTCGCTCTCAACAGGTCCGCACCCCTCCCCCTACACAATATAAAAAAATAATACTTACCGGGGCCTGGTTTCCATCCCACGACACTCCGGGCGGAACGCAAGGTACATGGTGCACTACCCACTCCGCCACAAAGCCGACACGCAATGGAAGGCTACGAACGCGCCTTATATCCTTGACTCATTCAAACTACGTCAAGAAGATGCTGATACAACGCATTAACTACCTGTGGGCGGAACGAGAAGTACATGGTGCTCTTCCCACTGCGCCACAAAAGCGACACAGAGTGAAAGGCTACGAACGCGCCTTATATCCTTGACTCATTCAAACTACGTTAAGAAGCTGCTGATACAACGCATTCACTGCCACCAACTCGCGAAACACTAAACGTTAACGCAATACACCCACCCCCTATGCGACGCATTTACTCGAGTCCCCCTCGTGGGGAGATGGGCCCCTTCTTTTTTCAGTAAGCGTGATGCCACGGCTATGGCGAAGGCGCTCGTTTAAATGGAACGGAACCGTATCTGGTCCCTTCCAGATCACCACCGCGCCTTCCTACACCCCATTGACCCAGAGCTCAGGATAAGACTGCCAGAGGAACTTCCGTGCCGATTACAGACGTTATATCAACGACTTCCTCTCAATGCAGCGCTGAAGAAGTCACACCTTTTTCGACTAGATGTCACCACAAACCCTTTCTCCAGGTTTGAGCATAGTACTACTGTGTTTTAGATGAGACGCATCTGATTCACTCGCCTTGTCCCTGCATCCATCCGGCGTTGTTGTCGCCCCCTCTGCTCTCCGACAGCGAACACTCTCTCGCGAGGGGCATTGGATTGCATTCGATGGATTGGCTTGGCTTGAATTGGATTGGATTGGATGGGTACTCTGCGATGCTTCGCATCACCTCAGGGTTCCCCTCGGGAAGATGGTGTAATTTCTTTACCGTATGCCTGACTAGCATGCTTGCGTGCGAGTGTTTACGTGTTGGTGGTTTTGTACGAGCGGTTGTGGCTTTGCGGACGCGCGTGTGTGTGTGTGTGCGTGAGCGTGCGTGTCAGTTTGTGTGCTTGTGTGCTTGGGAGCTAGTTATGGTGGAAACATGTTTTGGTGGAGCGCCTGCCATATGAGCTGAAAAGGACTAGCTCCTATCCTTTCTGATACTATACACACCTACTGGATTTTTAAAAGGACAGCAATGCCGTAATAGAGAATTCGTGCCTTTTCTAAGCGTGTGATTTGATTAACACCTACATACATCTCACGAGGAAGAAACCAATTTGCTTGGTGAATGCAGCGCTTATGGCGCCGTGCATGGTATATTATCACGCACTTTCAGCTTGAATCTACACGTTCATTTGTAGTTTCTTCAATTTGTAACGTTTGACTTATTAACATTTATACTGGTTCGAAGCCTTGTATAAAACCAGCAGGCGGCTATACATACAGGAGCGTATTGTCTGCGGCCCGTGATGCATCTCCGAAAACAATCTGCACTGATGTCACAAAATAGTTTCAGGTGCTCCGTAAGGTTACGAAGAAATTTACCATTTCCTTAAAAACGATTGCTGAGAATCGTAATGCCTTCTGCCAAAGGCAACAGCCCGGGAAACCTCTCCTTTTTATTCATTTTACATTTTTGTTGTTGGAAGTTATGAGCAGCTGGGTGTTCCATTTTCAGAAATATTTTTCGATACAGAAGCTGACGGCTAGCTCTCAATATACGCGTTTCCACAGTACCAGCTTAGCAAGGAATGGAACGATGCCAGCAATCTCTACAGGAGTGTTATCAGAAATTGTACTTTAAATGAATTCCTTAGATAGTGTATGTGATTTTAAATATTTTATTATGATAAATACTTACGCGCACGCAAAAGCACACAAAAGCAAAAGTCAAACGAGGGGAACAAAACAACCAAAACAGCAGCGATAAAGAGCCCGATTGGAGCGGGCCCCAAAAGACGTGCTTCGCAGTGCCCACGTGGTCGCGTTGGCTACCAATAAGCTCTGCCAAATATCTCCCCATACATAGAGTTATCTTTAACATGTTTGTCAAATTCACATGACAGGTAAACGTACACCGCTCGCAAAAGGCGTTGTAAAATTATTAATCAGACAGTTTTGCTTGGTTACGTAAAGGGCACGCGGTTTGTATAAGTAAATATAGTTATACCTATGAAGAATACTTGTGTAGCTTTGTATGCATTTTTATACTTGCGGCATACAGTGTAGTGGTGTAGCAGAGAAACTACGCACAAAAGATTCACTATTGCTGGCAGTTAGTCGGACCGGTCGAACGCGTACCACGCCCCCTCATCTTCCTACCTGCTGTCTCGGCAGAATGTTTTGAATGTTTTAAGTGACTCTCTAAACGACGCAACTTTGTATGCGAGATAACTACATTAAAGTCTTGCAGTCATTGTAACTTCACGAGCGAGGCTTAGCACACGGAAATAGCTATTTCACTAGCCAAAAAGCTCAAATTACGTTTGAACAACGAACAATTTCTGTTCAGTTGACTTTTACTGTTCTTATAATGTAATAAATATAATTATTTACGGCTGTGTTTGATGCGGTATAGCGGACGAGAGTGCATGCAAAAATGTGGCACAGTAATCCATGCTCTTCCCAGTCTTCAAAATACAATACACAATAGCAAACAACTTCAATACTAACGCAGATTGTAGCAAAAAAGCCATGCTAGTTACAGATAACCTCCATCGTAATGAAGGAACAGTGTGAACTCAAGAATAAATCGAAAAGACATACCAAGTTCATTCTGACCTGCTAGGGTCACCCTTTCTAATACGCAAACTACACAAGCGTATCCTACTCCCAGAGCACAGCAATTTCACTTGTTTATTTCGTTCCTTGCAATCAATTTACCAATACCCCAACTTGTTGCATCATCGCTGAATGAGCTAATAGTCTTTCAGACAACAGCTATATTGCAAGTACCATGCCAAGTAGAACCCGGAGGAACCACGCCGTAAGAATGCTCGATTTGCTGTGCACACGAATGCTTTCAAATTGAGTTTGTTTAAAAATAATAGAACAGTTGAAATTTCCGCCAGCGGCCATTGTGTCACCAATGATAAATCAGTTTGTTCTTTTTCATTTTAAAGAAAGTTGTAAAAAATAAAAATATTTATTATTATGTGTGCCGCGTTCGGCACAAGATGTCCCAGCCCGGCGGCAGTTCATACACATGGGCGTCCGCGTTTGGATGGTCAGCGTGTTCCCCTGAATGATATAGTGTACAGCGTCTTGAAATACGTATTTAACACCCTCTTGAATGTGAAGAAATGTTAGGTGCAGATCGAACTCGAAAAAAAAAACTCCCACCTCCCCTCGCGGAAACCCCTGTGTAGATGCGACGCGTAGGCGGAGCGGCGAATGGACCGCGTTTTATAGCGCGCAAATCGTTGAGGGGAATGCGTAAGCCGGTCCCAGTCGATGACGACGTTGGCATACTTGTAAAACGGCATAGACTCTAGGTGTTTGAGCCAAGCATGGATGTTGCTTCGCCAGAGAACGGCCACACCGGTTATATGCGCAGCGCGCCCAAAGGAGAGGAAACCGCAGAGGAGAGAGTACTGTACATGCGTCGGCCCCAGCGCGTCTGCCGCGGCTATGACGCAACGTACCGCGGCTATGATCAATTCCAACACAATCCACTTTAATCCAATCCAATCCAAGCTAAGTCAAGCCAAGCCAACCCAACCCAATCCAATCCAAGCCAATCCAATCGAATCCAATCCAATGCCCCTCGCGAGAGAGTGTTCGCTATCTGAGAGGAGAGGGGGTGAGCGGCGGAGAGCGGCGGAGAGCGAAGCTGGCGCTGCGAGGAGAATAAGGGAGGGGTGGACAACGCCGACCACGACGACGACGACGATGCCGGAGGGACAAGGCGAGTGAATCAGATGCCCTGCATCTAAAAAAATCACGCCATATCCACGGAATGAATGATGATAAGTAGAGCGAAGCTCGAGAGGGGGAGATCATCGGTAACCGTAACTCTCCCGTGAAAGTTCGCCCATTACATCATTAAGAAAGACGTAAGACTGTGTGCGTACATTGTACAAATCAACTTTTTTTTCGGAGACAATGCTTCCAGGCCTAGACCTGGTGAAAGACCCCGCGCCATCGAGGACTACCCCGCACCTCCACCACAATTTGTCACGTAGGATGGGACACAACTGTAAAGAAAGAACTTTTATTTAGGGTGAACTTGTGCCCGAACAAGACGAGAGGAAACGAGCAAAGGTCCTTGCGTCTCGTTCGATCTCCGAGAACGACTGCCTGCGTTCGTGGCGTGATCTCTTGCGTGATCTATCCCTCGCAGTGCACGTGCGCTCGCGCCTCCGTTGGCGAACACAGACAAGCTCGCGCTCCCGGTGCCGAGTTTGCGCTGCCGGTTGCAGCCGGTTCTTGCGCGTGCAACGCGGCCCACTTTGCGAAATCGCCGAAGGCATGCGGCGGTCACGTACCACGAGACACAAGAGATGGACAGACCCATTGCTTCAGGAGCTTCGCCCATGCAACATCGGCTTTTCAGCGGTCGTAGTTACCAAATCTCTCCGATCACAACTGCCGCTCGGGAAAGCAGCTGACAGATACCGCTGTGACGCGCCTTCGAGACTGCCTGTATACAATGCGCCCAAGTGAATCAACATGTTCGTACCACATTACACACGAGATTACTTACTAATAGCCATCGTGGTATAATTTCTTAAATGATTGATTTGGCACAACTTAAATGTTGCACCTGTAGTATCCTGAAAACGAAAAATGCGGAGAATGTAAAATATTTATTTTTTTGCAGAAATGCACCACTTTGCTCATTCAAACACTAAAAATATAAGATGCGTTTCTGTTACATTTTTTATGCAATTCCTAAATAATGTTTTACATTTCTTGTAAAGCATTATTTTGCTTTATTTGTAGGTTAAGCGTTTTTGTTTGCAAAAAAAATTGTAGTTTGTTATATTCCAAGGCAACCACGACGGCCCTGGTAGCACAAGGTATTTCTCGTTATCTAAATTAGAATACGACATTCACACTGATCCCCGCAGAATGTTTTGTTAATACAGGCTGCACCCTTAACAAATTTTGGTGATTGTTCGTGTAAGGACATGTTCAACGGTTAATAACTCTCTGCGTTAACTTCAAAAGAATTAGTACATTCTGTAATTTAATCCGGTATTTTTTGGGAGCGCAGAATACGTAATACCGCAGCCATAACTACTAAAAAACTAAATATTGAAAAGCAAAAAGAAAACGAAACCGTGGGTTAGTTTGAAGTGATGTATTTTAAATATGTCGCTGATTGGAGCTTCCGTGCTGCGTACCCCCCCCCCCCCCTCCCCCACCCCGCACCATACCTTCGTTCTCCTCTGGCGGTCGGACCATAGCACTATGTTCTAGTCTCCTTATCGTGTTCTGGTCAAAATAACCTCGAAAGTAAAACAGCGAAGGACGGATGATCTGTGCTACTTGTAGTTTTGCACAGTGCAGTTTGTTGCGAACAGAATTCCAGCTAATAAAGGGAGGCTGCCTCGCAAATGCCGCATTCGCTTTAGAATTTGATGTTTCCAAACACATCAATGGCATCACAGCTTGCAAAACCCTGGTATGATTGAAGAAGCAGTGCATGACTTAGGTTTACCCTAAGTCATGCCGAGCAACCAAGGGCTGTGTATCTAAGCAGACCGAGACCACGCGAACGTGTTGGTGGGGGGGGGGGGTGCGTTTCTAATCAGGAAGGGATCGGTTATCAGGACTTTCGAGGGAGAATGCTGGAGCAAGGCCGAAACTCTGTTTGCGAAGTTTTTTCATTGACAATCATCATAATCGGCACGCTCCCTCATGTCTTCAACTGCTGAAATTCTTCGAAAAGTAAACCCTCAGTCTTGTTGCTAGCTCGTCTGTTCAATCCACGGGGCTCACGAAAGCGGATGGGCTTCTCGTTCTCGTGATAGATAGCAGGGCTCAGCCTTCGGCAAGTTGTTTGGAGGGTGCGCTTTCGTCCTTGCTGAGGCTATTTTAGCGAGAGTTAGCCTGTCTTCTAGCTAAAAAGAACGAATTTGGTGTTGCCTAGAAGTAAAGTTTTCCTATCTACTCTGGCCACGCTTTTTAGGCTGTATTACCTTTCTCAGGTTCTATGTCCTCCTGCCGTGTGAGATGATTCCTGCGCAAGTCTTCCTACATATTAGTATTGTATACTACTATAACACTTTACTAACTGTGCATCAGTAATACTATATCTCTTCTTTTTCCTTGAACTTTTCCGTTGGCCAAACTCCACGAGCGCATCTGTTTGTTCGCGCTGATGACGACGCGGCGAAGTTTCGCATGGGATTTGTCTGTAGCATTACAATGGCAGGAGAAGAAAGACGCACTCTGCAGGTCACGGTAAATACGGGTGAAAAGAATCGTATTTCCCGCAGGAATCACTACCAATGAGCTGTTTCAGTCTCCGACTCTTCTCTGAAAATGCACAGCATAGTCGGCTAAGGGAAGCAATGAAGTGTGAAGAGACTTCAAGGGCCAGAGGTTTAGTGTACTGAATATAAAACCACGTTGACTACGTAACCAAATTGATAATAACCCGTTGCATCGAAGCACCTAATTTTTAGCGAAATTCCTGCCCCTGCAGGCCTGTGACACAATTACTGAAGAAGAAAATAACCTATGCACAGTCTATGCAACTCTTATTGGCCCTAGTACCTATGCGATTCCCCTTTCAACTCCGAAACCACATCACAGCAAGTGACCCATATTTAACCACCTTTCTGCAAGGAATGATATTTCTAATTGTTACATTTTTCTCACCCAGCACTGGAAGAAATTTTGATATCCGCTATTGCCCTTCCACGTTAAAGACAGGTTTAATTCAAGTGCCAATGAAAGGAGCTGCCGTCCCCTCTTTGCTGGATTGATTTGAGGCTGCTTGGGAGCATTTCCATCCTCTTCAAATGCTTTGACGTTTCCTTAAATCTGTCTGCTTCCAACTTATACCTCATATTGCATTTTTTTAAATATTTCACTTCGTATTTTGCGCCACTTTTCGGTTAAAAAAAGAGATTTCTATGAAGTGTTACTCAGTACTTGTTGCACCATTCCTAACTGGGTGAAAATGTCTGCCGTAATAGTACAATAATTATATTCCTTACTACTGAGATAGAGATTTTCCTAATAACGCTATCGCCATTTCTCAGAAAACCATCAGAATGTACATTGAAAGGTACCGCTTGCAAATATAACGATGCGTGGAACAACGTCGAAGCAACGCAAGTTACAATTACTATGCACGAATATACAGTGTTACGAATCGGCCCGCTGCCGTACTTTCCCGCATAACTCCTCGGCTGTGCGGCAAAGCCACTACATGGGCCTTTCGAGCAAGGCGCCACCGTGTCGGTGACTCATACGTTCAGGTTTCGACAAGCCCGGGTCAGACGCTTCACTTTCGGCACGTTTCAAAACTTTTGCGGCTGCCGGCGGGGCTCCTCTCAACCCTCTTCAAAGACACAGAGGTCCCGCGATCGCAGCGGAGTCCTTCCCTCTCCCCTCTCTCGGACTCAACATTCGCGGGTGCTACTGAATGCTCACGAACTCTGGAAAGAGCGTTGTGTGTGTCTGTGACATTCGTGGTGTGTTGCCGCTTGTTGGCGATTTGCGGTTACCACTTTTGGGTATAAATAGAAGCCGCCCAAGCGCAGTAACCCATTCCTGTTTGAGCAGCGAATCATTGTTGTCACTCTGCTCGAGTACTGTACTGTTACCTCGCCTGTTGGGACATTGTTTTTTTTTTGGCTTCGGCTCACCTCTCGCTATGAAGTAAACAGTTGCGCTAGCCTACGGCGTCTGTACTTCTTCACGGCTGCAACAGCGGCTGGCCGCTCGCATCAAACCACGCTACCACACGTATGCTGGAGGCGACAGAGCTCGGTTCGGCTCGGCCTTCCCGGTCGCAACAACTCGTGTCAGCGCTGGGATGACACGGTTGCAACAACAGGTAATGAATCGTGAGAAATCAGTCACAGCGTATTTGTGCTATCTTCCTTCTAGATATAAGACCATATAAGAGCATAAAAGTTGGTGTGTTTGGCGTGGCAAAATATACAGGTAATAAATTGTGAGACATCAGTCATAGTATATTTGTGCTATATTCCTTATAGATATAAGAGTATATAACAGAATAAAAATGGGTGTGTTCGGATTGGCCAACAGGCGCCGGGTAGCGCTGTACTGTAGTGGCGAGGCACGCACACATGAGCTCTCGACATTTCTTTTTGGGTTTGTTAACGCCGGCCGGTCGGCGCGAGGTGCGCTCTCAATCAATCAATCAATCCTTTATTGGAAGAAACCAAAATACATCGTGTGCTACAGGGACGGAGACTAAAGGCTAAATCGCCTGACGAGGACTCTGTCCCTCTGCAGTTCAACAACGTTGCGTGTACATTTTACGCAAAAGATATTGACAAATTGGGTATCTGTACAGAGCAATGTTTGCCACAAAACAAAAAAAAAATCTAGAACAACTTGTCTAGTAAAAGAACACCAAGAAAATAACTACATCCAAAATATATACGAGCAAGTTCACATCATAATATAAAGCAGTTCATACAACCGATACCCAAAAAAATAATAATAATAATTAACAAAAAAAAACGCTTACAACTGATCAAATTGTTACAACAATAATACATGAATTTCTCATGACACAGTGAATAACTATACACACGTGTATAATATTTCGCTAAGCACGCTAACGCCATTCACAAAAAGAAAGCAAGAAAACAAACCAGAAAATTTCAGCTAGATTGCGTGAACAAAAATGGAAGGCAATATCAATTGCTGTAGTGGAGACCGAGTGACTGCAATACATTCTTAATGTGCTGTTTAAACGCACTTACCGAACGCGTGAAATCTATTTTACCATTTAATTTATTAAGTATAAAAAGTGTTTGATATTCAGTTGTGTGTTTGCCATAATTTGTCCTGGTTTTCGGCATTCTCCTCTTTTTTTGTCGTATTGAATCACCTGAATCGTGATCTACGCCTGGCCTGCAAAGGTTATTTTGTTGTATGTACTGTAGCAGCTTAAAATAGTAAAGCTGGTCTGCTTTTAATATATCGTGTTTCAAAAACAGGGGAGATGTCGGCAGACTCTGGTAGTTTCCGTGATAGTTTTCAAAACATCTAAGCACTTTCTTCTGTAGCACAATTATTTTACTATAATTGCCGGACGTCGTTGTTCCCCATACTAATAATCCATAACAGAGCTTCGAATGGAACAAAGAGCGGTAAAGGAGTTTTTTTAGCCAAAGCGGAATTAATGTTGTTAACTTGTACAGGGTGCCAACAGTTCGAGCCAATTCTTTCCATAAGTGTTCAACGTGTGCTTTCCATGATAATTCCTCCTGAAACCAAACGCCAAGAAATTTTTGCTCTCTAACCCTTTCAAGGAGCTGGTTATTGAACATAACTTTAAAAGTGGTGCATAACGGTTTATTTATAGGGCGAAATATGATGTACGTAGTTTTTTTGGCATTCAATTGTAACCTGTTATTTTTCAGCCAGTTTGACAGGTGTCGCATGTAATCGTTAACGCTGCTTTCAAGTGACGCAAGATTATTAGACGTAAAAAAGATATTAGTGTCATCTGCATACATTATGAGTTGTGGTGAATGGGGTATCGAAACAATGTCATTTATATATGCAAGGAAGAGGAACGGTCCTAAAATCGAGCCCTGTGGGACACCCTGTTTCAACATTAATTTTGAAGACATTGTGCCATCAGCATTCACAGTTTGGTAACGGTCTTGCAAATATGACTTAATCAGATCTTGGGCAATTCCACGTACACCATAAATGAACAACTTATTAAGCAGCAGGTCATACTGTATGGAGTCAAAGGCTTTCTTAATGTCTAAGAACAGTCCAAGCGTGTATTTTCGATTTTCCATGTTAGCTAATATTGCGTCCTTGATAAGAAGTAACGCCTGCTCAGTCGAACGCCCTTTCCGAAAACCGTATTGGCTGTCTGTTATTATACCGTGTATATCACAGAAAGAAACGAGTCTGTCCAAAATAACACCCTCAAAAATTTTAGATAGCGTTGTTAGCACGGAGATAGGGCGGTAATTTGATGGGTTTTCTGGATCACCGCTCTTGAATATGGGAGTGACTTTTGCAACTTTTCACTTTTTTGGGAAGACACCAGTGCTCAAGGTAAGGTTTATTATATATGCTAGAACTTCACGTATGCACGCTCGGCAATTTCTTAGTATGTTTAACTGCGGACACAAAAGTTTACGATTTGCTAAACAGCTTCACTGTTAATGTAACCGCAATGTAGTTTCCCGTGCATATATGTTTGGATAACGTACTGTACTACTTTGAAAGTCCATTATGCTGAATACACATTGGTATGGTAAACTGCAAATTATAAAAGTGGGGTTCCGTTTTTCTTACCAGTTTCTGGCAAATCTTTCCGACTACGCCCTGTGAATATGCCAGTGAGTAACGTGTCCGAATATGCTAAATAAATTTCCACTTGCTTTTATCTGTAATTTGAATGGCGTTTTAAGTGGTTCCGTGCCCAATCATGACAACGACGATACATGTAGAACATTTTTTACCTAATATAGTTCTTCGCTAGACAAGCAAAGGATGCGATATACGCTTTCTTGAATCGCTGCTAAAGAGTTCACCCTATGCTCGTCATTTAGCGCAGACACTCGGTCATAGCCAGAATGACTGTCCTGTAACGCTGTTCATCGCAAGAGCACTATGTGCGCCATGAGCGATAACCTTATGTTTGCTGTTAGGGCCACGCAGAGAAAGAAGGCTTAGCACGGACGGAGTCATCAGGCTACTCGTCAAGTAAACAAGTCGTTCAGCTACTCATCGCAATAGCTATTTGTGATTGCTCAGTTCGGTCATTGGTCATGAGAGATAAGTAAAACACTGAACTGAGTTGAAGTGAATTGATTAGGGAAGAGATTCTTTCATGCTGGCACATTTTTGCTGGCAATGCGTCGCAACCCGTATTTTGGCTGCTTCTGCTCGCTTGTGAATATATGTGTGTGTGCTTGTTTTAATCCGGAAACTGGAAGCAATTGTTTTGTCTTGAAATGTGTTTGCGATTTTGTTAAAATGTAATCATTTTGAACACTGCGTATACCTTGCTGACAAACACTACCCAAAGAAAACAATCAACCACACCTCTGTGGAATGGAACTGGGAACGCTTATCTTTCCAAAATAAAGTCTAACTAAAATGAGCGTTGACATTTAAGTTAAACACCAAATGCACAATACCAGTCGGAAGCAAGCTGACCCAATTTATACTGTACAAAAATCGTGGTAACACGATGCTTACCTTATGGGAATGGTAAAAGGGTGTGATGTGGGTCCCCTGGCGTGGCAGAATGGGATAGACGTTGCCTTCATAACTTAAGGGTCGCCAGTTCAATTCTGACCGCGAGAAAAAATTTATTTTTGTTTGCTTCACTCACGACCATCATCCCTGTGAGACGAAGTTGGCTTTCCTGAAGTGCGTTTCGGGTGGAGTACAAAGGAGATTAGAGGCAGGCTGAAAGCGTCGCTTTAATAACAGGCCGAAGCAATCAGCTATCATCTGTTTTTCATCCCGTGAAACAAGGGCGTGTTTTTATCGTCTAAAGAAGTTATTTAATGCAACAGTTACACAATAGTTTGGAGCCCTAACCTCTCCGTCCAACCACAGAAGCACTCGCAGAGATGAAAAGGCTCGCACTCTCTTCTTCGCTCTTTGTGCTATGCTGCGCACTCCCTTTTAGACAAACGCAGAATGTTGTTCAGGAAAAGACCATTGCGAGGTTCAACCACTAAGGATGTCATGTGGATAGGCGGTGGTGTCGCGCCGCATTTAAAGCTGCGTTTTTAATTTTCTTGAGTGGGAGGGCTTGCAAATCAACCATTTTCTGTCACAGGCTTTAATTCATAAACGACAAAAGTATCTCAGATGCCAAATCGGGAACATGCACCGCTCTGCATCACTTTATCCTGGAATAAAGTCTGTGAGTAAAATAAAAAATGTCTGGAAGAAGTGTCTCATTTAAAGTTACAGACAGCCGATTTTTGTGGAGTATACGTTCGCTATGCCAAGTGAAAGGGCATCACTTCAAACATCTTAATCCGAAACGGTTTTGCTGATAGCACCCTAGAACTTTTTAAACCTGAATTTTTAGATCTACGAGCCGTAAGTGTCCCTTCGAAAAATGATGCTGGCTTCCATGGCACCCATCAGTTCGGCAACATACGTTTGTCTATATGCGAAATGAAAAGTGGTAATAAAAACTTGTGCACAGATAAAGAAATTATGAATTGAGGGCTTTTTTATCACTTTATGTGCTTTTTAATCACGCACTGCGACTTTTTTTTCGTTGTAAGTCAGCGAAGAGGCCGACAGCCAAGCCAAGTTTCCGAAACCGAAACACAGCTGTTCGTTACACGTGATTGAAGTTTTGCGCCGCTTAGCCGCTCTTTCAAATGGCATCGCTACACAACTTGAGTGAACGCGAAAAAAGGATGCCGGAAATTATGCAACAACAAAAATTAAATCCTGTATGCGATGCGCCACGAGAAACAGCTATCATCAGACGAAAGCGACAGCGAGCCTGATTTTGACGACGGACCGCCATCGCCAGATCCTGCGCGTCTTCAAAGTATCGACTGGTAAGCATATGCAGGCCACCATGTTTTCACAATAGATGTATATCACATGCTTGACGTTATCGATTAAACTTCAGGTGCAGCTGCTATAACTGTGTGGTAATGACATGCATACGAGTGCATTTGCTGCCGAAAAGTACTGCAAAATTGTACGGAGACGTGCGTGACCTACGATCCATACTATGCCATACTCTGCCTCGACCCGGTAGTCCTGCTAGTGGCCTACCTCGACGTTCGTCTGAACGGTGAAGACTATGGAGTCGAGGACGAACACAGGTCTGTACAATTTTAAAGAGTAATCCAGCAACTCAGAGAACAGGAATTCCTACACTGCTTTTGTTTCAGGAAGTAGAGGCACACTGCCTACAGGTAGTTCACGAGGTTGATCTGGGGATACCTCGGCGTCGGCATCCGAAAAGTTATTCCCTCCTGCGCGGTCCATCGAATTATTGAAATGTTTCCCTCTGAAAACTATCAAGGTGATCAATACCCGCCGCTAGTGTAGCTCTGTAGAGCAGCTCTGAAGAGCAGTTCTGGCAAGCTCTGTAGAGCAGCCATTAGCCGTGGAGCTTTTCCAGCGCCTCTAAAATAAATGTTCTTGATTGAAAAAAAAAACTTTTCAAATGTGATCTGGTAGCATGAAATATGCCTGAAAATAAGATAGTACAGAATCTGAATTCCTACACTATATGGCAACTGCTCAGAACTTTTGAAATCCTACACTAATGGGCAACTGCTCAGAACTCTCATAAAAATGTTCACAGAAACACCATGGGAGACTTTTATTAGAATGAGGAGAGAAGGTCTCGGCATAAAAAAACATGAAACAAGGAGCGGAGGTGAGTTTTCCAATGGCCAGTAACAAGAACACAAAATAGAGCAGCAAGAGCAAACTTTCGGTTCTATTGTCCACAGGGTCGCATTATTGTTCGCTAACAGTGTCCCATAACCACCACATAGGGCGACATTACACTGTTTGAACTTAAGAATATAAACATCAAACGGGGCATAAATAGACGTAGAAAGAAAGGTCCATCAGGTTGCCACATAACATTTCACTCATTTTCATGGCCTAGCACAGGTGTAGTTTTAGCTTCCTGCATTTCAGCTTCTCTTATGGTAGCACAAGCACAAAAATGTTCCCCTTAGAGCTTTGGAAGAAAACAGCCGCGCAACAGATGAGACGGAATGCGCTGCACACTGGGCAACAGTGTGGCTCCATGTTGTTTGAGAAATCAATGAAAAAGAAATTATTTGTCTGTGAAACTTGCATGTGTGGCCCAAAATGAATGCGACTTGGATGGTTGACATGACTGAGCTTAAAAATGAATTGCTGCTGTTATCCTCCATCATGCTACCCCCCCCCCCCCTTTTATTTTTCTTGTTCTTCCGGGTTTGACCAGTGTGTATATAGCTGGCGCCCCAATTCATAAACCTCATGGGTCGATTGTAAGCGCATGTGTTTGTCTTCTTGTTCCGTACCGTCTGTTTTGCTGTCACCTTCTTGTGAAGTTATGTTTTAACCAGATCAAGCTGCAACTCTTATGAAGGCTCCTTTGAGCATTTGACTGACAAGTGTGGATAAAAGCACACAATACAGCATGGAACACCTCATGTGCACTCCTACCAAATGTTAAAAGCCATTTCCATTTCCAATAAGGAATGAATGTCAAGCAATCTTGCAAGAAACCAAGAATTAAAACAAGCCACACAATAAATGCAACATGTCAAAATGAAAATATCTCAGCTTCTAAAAAGCACCACTGACATCACTATGACACATGCATCACCCTTCTTTCTGAAAACTATGCTTGTGCTTTTTTGTTTGTTGGTCGCGTTCAAGCTCAACTTTTTGACCACGACTTATAAAGAGGTGCATTTGCCTAATAAAAAACTGTCGATGGAAGCCCATTTACCGCCTCCTCACAGATATTCTGTGCCTAATGTATGTTTTACGAACATGTGTGACTATACACAAACCAGACCACAGGCAAGTAGCTTGAAAGCATTTGACTACTTTAGTGTATTTAGTGTTCTAATTCATTCGTGTTCTTTAAATAAATAATTATTTTGGTATGCACTACTGATACAAACAAGTACTGAACCTTTACAAAACAAAAGCCATTCAACTTGAAAAAGTGGATGTCCAGGAAGCTGAGGTAACGTAGAATTTCGAACATGGGTATAAATTCTCAACGGACACCATGCTGTGACCACCCATTCCACAACATCATTCAATCTTGGTAGATGGTCTGAAATTGGGGGTAGCTGTATCCGTTCTTGGTGGAGAATTGAAGCGTAGCAAAAGGCTAAGCACAACCTGCACACTTAGAAATTTGCAACGTGCCTATAACCCAGGAGTACACACTAAACGCAGCCGCTGCATTACAACAGAAAGGATATGAAATTCAAAATGGGAAATGGTGACCTGCCAAGTGAGAGCACGCGCAGCGCCAAATGAATACAAGCGAACATACGAGCAAACGAACAAACCCGCACACAATTGCCTCGCACCTCAAACAAACAAATGTAGACACACAGACACCTAGTGCTTCTTTTTGCCAAATTGTTTCAACTTTTGGCCAGAAGGATGAATTGAGGGACAGATATACAGGCTAAAGTTTTTTCACCTAAGTAGCTGCCCAAAAACTATTTAAGAATAGAACAGGGAGCAGGAAATAGAATGGGACGGCAAGCCATCCAGTCTTATTAATTCCTTTGTGCTCTCATTGCTCAAGTCACATGCGATGCACGAGCAAACTCGGTCACACAGATGTCTTGAAACATCTGGACCTGGAATGGGCCATTGTTTCATACCTTCCTCAGCAACACGAATACGAGCTTCACAAACACACACCCTGACCAAAATGAAACAATATCTGCAAGTCGTAATGGCAGAAAAGTTTTTCGCACCCTCGACCACCTAGATTGCTGCAAAGATTTGCCCTTGAAAAAGGGGTCAAAATCCTTAGCAGTAAACATAAAAACATGCGACAATGGGCGTCTCCACGACCAGTGTCTCAGCCTCCTGCTTTGTGTCCTGCAAGCTGTGTCCTGCAACAATGATGTGAATGAAAAAAGACCACGTTGCAGCACAAACTGAGAGAGCAGCTTTACAAAGATAAACTGTTAACACCACTGCACCTGGAACGCATGACACTTGGTGTGTATGCAGTTGACTTGGGAGCAAACTGCATTATCAGATAGTGGAAGGACTCTAAGGAAGATGTCTGTGATGCTGTTGACAGCTGTTCAATGTCCTTCAGCAGCCGTGGGTTGAGGACAATGCTCACCAGATTTTGGTAGGCAGGTGTCCCTCTGAGAATAAAAGCACACCATTAAAAAGCAATCTCCATTGGCAAAGCATTGTTAGCATAAGAAGTAAGTAAATGTATTCGCACCGAGATGCAGCCACTCGTGCGGAGGGAGCTCATCAAGCAGGCATCTGTGAAAGGGCCCTTCATGCCCATCGTGCACATTTATGATGCGCCTTGTCAGGCCTGCAGGTGTGAACATACATTGCACACACGTAACAAAACGGTAAACGAATATGACACCTCTTCCTCAACAGTAGCGTTACCCGTTTCCCTCAACGAATTCCTTTACAGCTAGCATTGCACGAACTACTGTGCCTTCATGCTGCACTTGGTAAAAACGGTTTCATCAGTCTTTATGTGAGTTCGAAATTTACAAAGAGTTGTAAAGGGTTAGTTCTTGGTTTATCACCATAAAAGCAAGTGGGTTACACCATTAGGTGTCCATAATGCTCAATGAATGGTATCTGCTACTTTGTGTAGGTTGCTACTTACTTTCCCAGATGTTCAAACGCACAGTCATGTCGCCTTCTGAGAGTGCAACACACAAGTAAACGTGGTTACAAATGTTCCGGATCCTTGTCAACACAGCGCGAAAAAGACCAGGGACGAACGAAGACAACAAACAAGCTTGTCTGTCGTCTTCGTTCGTCTGTTTTTTTTCGCGCTGTGTTGACATTGAATTACCAACTAGCCGGAACCCTTACGCTTTTAGGTTCCGGATCCAGCCACGAAGGGATGAGCACTGCTTTCTTTTAGAAGCAGCGTCCTGATTTTTTGGAGTCCAAATGGTTCAAAGACAGCGCCAATTAGTTTTGGAAACGTTCCATAGCAAAAGCTCGTGGAAAACCAGAGAGGTAAAAGAGAAGACTAGCTAAGCCACAGTCTTTGAAATCGACAAAGGCTTACAGTAGGTAATACTCAATAGGTACGGCAGGATTTCATGCTCGCCTGCATTTGCACCACCAGGTAAAACATTGCAATGACATCAACACTGAGAAAAAGCGTACCGCCTGGTATGAAGCATACTATTTTATAGTGGTTGAAAAAACGCACATTTTTGCTTTTCAAAGACTTGGGCTGAGCTACAGTTCCCACATACATTAATTTTACATTTACATGTTCTTGCTGCCTCTGTGTTTTAACAGTTGGGGAAGTTCCACCAATCGCACTTCAGTGTTCTTAATTGGTGATGTCACAATGCATACTTTATTAAGTGTATGGAGCAGCAATACCTGTTTTCATGCTTGCGGAATTTTCTGCAATAATAAGCAACTGCTGCTACTGTCAGTGGTATGTTTGTACTCAAGGCCCAATAATCGAGTAAAAGAGAAAGGTGAAGACTCCTCACACATCTCCTCTCTCCACCACCTTAAACCTTTTGCTGGAACACCTCAAAATATTTACACATCTTTAATCACTAGACAGCTTGGCTGAGGAATAGGGTATTTTAAATTTAAGAACTGCCACATAAGGGTGAGCGTGTTCAAAAGGGCTGTCCCCATCCCAAAATATTCATGATGGGTGGAGGGAGGGAACGAAACGAAAGAACAATATCAACTGGCAAAATGCGATGTCAGCTGAGTGAAGACGCCTAGCTTGCTAAGTCAGATGAACGCAGTGACGGTGATAAAGATACTGATGACGTGCACACGTTTTTAGTTATTGACAAGGTCTGTTCAAGAAATATTTCGCATGTCACCATAAGAATAGACAAAGCAACAAACATCTTCTGTTGTGAAATAAATGTCACTAATATTTATTGTTTTTTCATGAGCTACGCACGAACGCAGCAGAGGTTCGCTAATGGGGTCCACGGAACCCAGGTGGTCTGCAAGAACATTTCGGAGGTCTGCGAGGCCCTCCCAAATTCGTCCACTCTTTCCCCTCCCCTACCCATGTTCTTTTCTCCTTTGATTGCACCAGAACCTTGATGGCAACAAAAGCTTGCAAACATTGATTGCAACTGTAATAATAGGCTTCCTTCCATGGCTTTTGCGTTTAATTGTTTAAATTTCTTTGCATCGGAGATGTTTTAGGGTGGGTTTTTTTCACAACATGCTAGCTATGAGGAAAAGCCAGATGTACAAAAGGCAGCATAGAGGTGTTCAGGCTACAGTAATCCCACGTTACCTCGAAGTAGTAAAAACTGGGAAAATTTTCGAGATAAGCAGTATTTAGAGTTAAGCAATACACCGGAAATGTTTGCCCATGTCACTGTGAAAGAAAAGCCAGTGCTGCCAGGAAAAGCTCCACTGCACGAGAGAGCTACCGCAGTAAAGGCACAAGACCCGCCGCGGTGGCTCAGTGGCTAAGGGGTTGCGCTGCTGAGCAGGAGGTCGCGCGTTCGATTCCCGGCCGCGGCGGCCGCTTTTCTGATGTAGGCGAAAAGCGAAAACACCCGTGTTTACAAGATTTCGGTGCACGTAAAGATCCCCAGGGGGTCAAAATTAATCCGGAGCCCTCCACTACGGTGCGCCTCATCGCCTGCGTTGCGTCGGCGCGTTAAACCCCACAATCAATAAAATCAATCCAAACTCAGCAAAACCGAACTCAAGATGCGTCGCGCGCAGATCGCAGGGAAAACAAAGAATACCAGCTCGCACATGCAAGGGCTAGGTTGCGTACTGACAGGTGCACGCTGCACACGCCGCCCCACCGCGCAAAGTCACAAGCAGGTGCGCACACGTGATCACTTCCACAGTTGCTTGACAAGGCGGATAGGAAACGGCTGGGTCTGCGGGAATTTCAAATTCACCCTTTACGACCGCGTCTGGCAATATAGAAAGAGCTAAGCGTTCGCTCGGAGCCCTGCTTTCCTGTTCGGAGTGGACTTTGCCTTCTGCCCTCCCGGTCAAGCTTTCAAGATATCCGCTGTCCCCTCCGAAACACGCTTCGAGATCAGAGGGGGCAAATACATAGCACCTATGGGAGTTTAATGCACGGCGAAAAAAAGTTTCGACTTAACCGAGATTTCGAGATATGCGAGTTCGAGTTAACGAGAGTTTACTGTACTATCAGCCGCAACAGCAAATCGTGGTACAATATAAGTAGGGTTCTGCGTTTTCGGATAAATCCTATAAAATCCGCAAAACACTCGCCGGTAAAAATTTTGCGAATTCGGATTTATCCTAGAAACTCCGAATTCAGTGAAAACGAGACTACCATTTATCTTTGCATAGCATCCTCGAAAAACATTTCCTATTCTATTTTCATGTTTCCACTTTTGTTCGTTCCACTTACGTTGTGCACTGAATATGCTGGGTATTTTCATATCTAGTGCGAATGTCGGAAGAGCATTCTCCCTTTTCACGTGGCCAGTCGGAAGGAGCGTGCTGCGGTGACAGACACTAACATAGGAAAATATGCCTGAATATACTACAAGTTGTAAATGGATGTCACCACAAATGTTGAAAATATTGACTCTCAAATAAAAATATCTCTACTGTTTTATTTCTTTTACTGTTGTACATGGTACTTGTTAAAGATCAATACTCTGGTACCCTAATAATCCAAAAAACTCCAAATTATGTGTACTCTGAAAGGACCCTCCTGAAAACTCCAAATTTTCAAGATTAAATAAACTCCGAAAACGCAGAACCCTAAATAAAATACACATATAAGAGTCATAAAGGTTGGAACTGAATACAAATAAGGACCACTACAGCTGCAGCTGCTGCGTGTTCCACGTTACGTTGCGAATCAACAATGTTTTCGGCGGGTTCCCCCATCACTCTTGCTAGCGCAAAAGAAGCCCCCGGTACACTCATCGTTCAGAAACACTGCACTAAGTTTAAAGGCCTTGATTTCAGGTGTTACTGCGATTATCAGCTATCTTGCAATGGCCCTGAAAAAAAAAACAGAAAAAAACCAATCTGATGGTCATTTCAAGTAAGCTCATTCCATTTCAAAGCTTTAAATTATTTGAGTCTTTTTATAATACGTTTTTTTGTTTTGTTTTCTTTTTTTTGGTCATTTTCCCTCTATGTTCTACTTCTCTCTCCCCCTCTTCTTCCATGGCTGGGTATGATTTTGTATGTTACCACAGTGTATAAGCATACAAGAGGTCGGGCGAATGTCTAGGATGACAAGCATTTGTATATGTCCGGTTGCAAATGGTTCGCATTGCTGGCTGAGTGCTTGAGTGCGAGGCCTGCAAAAAAAGGAGCCGGATGAAATAGTATTGGTCAACCAACCCTTCGCGACATGCCAGCTATCAAGTTCGTGCTCCACTTCAGGCTCATGGTCCCGCAGATGTTTCCTTATGCAGGGTCACTTGTGATGGCGGCAATGTTGAGGTCAGCTCTCCGCAGGTCATCAAGTCCCTTAACAAAACCTGCCTTCTCCATCTGGGAGCTGCTCTTCACATCTGGTGACTGCACCACAGAACACAATAAAAATGCAACCTTAGCGCACTGTTTGTGCAGCCTTCCACGGTGCAGGCAGGCTCATGAAAGAAAAAACAAAGCTCAAAGCCTCTCCAACTTGCACCTGAATGGAATGGACCACCTTAGATGTTTCCGCATTCTCAAAATTGTATGTGAGGTATTTCGCCGAGTGGCCAGGGGAGTCGCACCTTCCATCCCCAAGCCGGCGAAACTCCTCGCCCTTTAGGGTGACAAAAAGGTCTGCCTGTTCAGCCTTCCAGGCCTGTAAAATGACAAATCCCATACAATTCCAGTTCTTTGTGGCTTCTTTATGGCTGGCACAAGACAGCTCTTTTGGTAAACCATATATAGCACGTCTTACATGGCAGAGTAATGTTTACTGACGCCAGCAGGCCCAGCACCTTGGTGAGACTTGCCCCACTGAACATTACTGGCCCACACAGCAGAATGTTGCCAGCAGGCATTTCATTCACCAAAGGCTGGCTGTACCCCACTTTGTAATGGTCACCGCATTTAGCGGTGATTTTCAGAAGTGTGCCCTGGACGTGCGTAGTGACCTTGCACCGTTGACTGCACTACGCACATCTCTCAAACAACTTGAGCAGAGCACTTTCGAAGACAACAAATTTCCGCTCAGCATGGGGCAGCTCAGTGGTGTGCCTGCAAAAAACACATTATAATAGCGGCATGCTGCACAGTCTAGGCACTTGACATACTCCTGCATGCTGTTGTCAGGGGATGGCCTGAAGCCCGTGTCCTCGTGGTCCTCTGCAGCACTTTCGCAAAAAGAGGCAGATGATGTCGACACATCCAGCTGCTTGTACCTTTTGTGTGCTGGCGTTGAGGCAATTAAGCGTGCAAAGTCGGGGGGAAGCGGCTCAGCTTTGCTGCCATCGCAAGTGCATTTGCAGCATTTCCGTTGCTCGATACTGCTGTCGGTCTGCACGGCAACACTCCTACGGTCGACCTGCCGCAGCCGATCCCCCTGTGTACCTAGAGGAACCAAAGCATGCATTTGAGTTTCCAATCTTGGCAACATTATTTTGTACCTTCAACTCTCTTTAGAATGCTGTTTTTTTAGAATTGCGATTTTGGGAGTTGTAGTGGTCCCTAATATTTGGGTGACCAGACTAATCGCGCTAGGCCTCGATGCATGTCAGTGAAAACGTACAGTCGGCAAAACAATTGTCTGTAAGGAGCAAGCGGCGTGCTCCGGACTGCGCGGTAGACATCTAGTAATAACGCGTGGTTTGAGACCGGTAGAATGTGAGCATGCGGGACCCGCATCAGCACGATGGCTATTTCCCTCCTCGTTGTGCCCGTCGCCTTGGCTTCCGTACCCTCTTTCGCCGTGAGAAGCGCTGCCTGCGCTTTCGGGCCGGGAAACAAAAGTGGAGACTACCGATTGTTAGTACAGCGTTGGCTGCGTTTAATTACGTGCGACGCCGCTTAATTTTCGCAGCGCAATACGGAATTTAAACAGGAGTTGTTTTTTCTCTGTATACAAGAAAACTAACAAACATTGCCGAAAACGCATCGCTACCGGCATTGCACAGTGCATTAGGTATTGTGGCGTTGGCCCGTCAGCAGTGACGTGGAAAGCCAAGCTCCGACACCGGATAGTGGTGCACGCAGTACTCATGCAGCGTATTGGCGGAACGATGACGCAGTGAACAGCTGTGCGCCAAAGCTAATGCAGAATAGCACGCTAGCGCAGGTAATCTCCCCTTTCGTTCCCCGGCCCGGCACCGCAGACATGCAGTGCTTCACACGGCGAAAGAAGGTGTGGAAGTCAAGGCGACGGGAACAGCGAGCAGGTACACAGCCATCACGCTGATACGGGCCGCGAATGCTCATATTCTACCTATCTCGAACCAGGAGTTATCACTAGGTGTCTCCCATGTAATCTGGAGCACGCTGCTCGAGTGTTATGGACAAGCCTTTTACCGACTGTACAAATTCATGTGTACTGCCTAGGGCTCTGCCACTCAAGATAAGAGCAAGACATTGCTTTAGCTACAACTTTATCTTCATTCCCAATGTGAAATATACAAAGTTCAGCATAAAAAATTGGCTTCAATCTACGCGGTGAAGGTCCGGCACGTGAGCTTAGGGATTCCAATTTAATACCAATTTAAACTAGCTAGTTTATAAGTTTGAGAATTGCGAGAAAGCAGAGGGAACTTTCATAACCACCATTTATCAGAACCAGTTCCTACTGTTAGCTTTTGTAACGCACAACCGCATTGGTATTCACCAATTTAGAAAACGGAGTCCCATTCGGGGCAAGCAGTGCGAAAAAGTAGCGTTTCTCTACCACTGTGCAAACCAATACGTAAGGTATGTTTTCCGTACAACCACTTGATTCCGTGGGGTGCGGGTTACCCTGGAGGTGCTGTCAAACAAGTTAAGCCGCGCAATGGACACAAAGCTCAAACAAAACAAGCCCACAACGACCGAAGATAAAGCAGACGACAAAGTCGACGCCGCCGCCGCCGGCAAGCAGGCACTTCCGAGCAGGGAATGCTGGGTAAATTCACTGCGCCATCTTTAGTATGCTCCATGAGAGAACCCCCCCCCCCCTCCCAGCCGCTTTCGCCGCGTTGGGAGTTTGTTGTCCCGCACGCCACGAAAGAACCGTTGGCTGGTAGAGCTAGCAAGCTTTGCATTGAAAGGCACCACATCCACATCAGC
Source organism: Haemaphysalis longicornis (assembly GCF_048455015.1). Lineage (NCBI taxonomy): Eukaryota > Metazoa > Arthropoda > Arachnida > Ixodida > Ixodidae > Haemaphysalis > Haemaphysalis longicornis. The sequence continues at coordinate 40,865,089 of NW_027526233.1, read as the reverse complement.
TTTGCATGTAAACCACAGGAAACATTTCATGCTGACATTTAAACTTTAGTTCTTTACCTCTACATGTGTACTGAGCACTGCTTTCCGACAGCCCATTTTGAACAGCGTAGATGTAGTCACCACATGACTCTGCCTGGAAGAAATAAAAATACGAATGTATAACAAGTGCATCCACCTGGGCATGTGATACACTGAGACTCCCCACTCTCGCGATTCCACACAACACTGCACCTGTGCCAGCACACAAAGAGCCATTTTCTTATTCGACCACGACGTACCAGTTCAGAGGTGTGTGCAGAGCCACTGAAGCTGTGACCGACGGCCAGGCATCGAGCAACGTCGTCCAGCTCCAAGACGCTACCATCAGCTGAACTGTTTGGGACGCCCTGCATATCTAGACAATGTATGAACGCAGTCATCAAACCATGGGAAAAATGAGTGCAAGCTTAACCTGAAACAACTTCCAAAGAGCTCTAAGACACAGCAGACACTTGTCCCCCTCGTTCCACACACACAAACCTCTACCACCAGAGCACGAAAACCATTTACGCGCTCTACAAACAAACACATTCCCTCATCCTATCTGCCTCCACCTTATAATCATTACATTATTGGATGCTTTTGCAGAGAACCCGCAAGCTACCCCATTTAACAAAACTTGTTTGGGGTTCTATTTGGTTTATGAGTCTTAAATAAATTTACCGCAAAAACCAAAGACCGTGCACAAGAAAGGAGATAGGACAAGCGCTAACCGTAACTTAATGACCGCGAGCAAGGCGAGACAAAGGCCTGGCTCGCAGGCCTTATATTTAAGATTCATGAACCAAACATATTTAAGAATTATAAACCAACTGGTCCCCCGACAAGTTTTGTTAATTAACTTACCTGTCACTTTCTGAGGGCTCCTTTGTATCCGTTCCCTGCTGCGCTTGCCTGCAGCCCTATTGCCTCAACGTGCCAGGGAAGGTTAATCGCCTTCAATCTCCGAAAAGGACTTATACCACCTGATGTGAGTGCTCTTTACGGTTACTTGAACCCGTCGTTTGGCCTCCTCAAACAGATGCGCAAACATTTGAAGTCGGAACTATGGCGACAACTTCATTGATTTAAAGACCTGTTATGAGTGGTGTACTATGCCTTTGACCCCGCCTGGCTTGCGGCAATTAAGTTACGGTTAGCGCCTGTCCTGGCTCTTTTCTTGTGTACCGTGTTTGGTTTTTGGGCTAAACATATTTAGGAAAGCTACACCATGTTGTAGGCACGCGTGACCAATCACCATGGATTCCTTCCAACCTACAAATTTTACTACCAATCTTTGGGAGAGTGCCTTGGTGAACACCGGCCTCGATTACCAGCTTCGGCTGGCCTAGAGGGCTGTCAATGCCTCCCGCACTCAAAGCATCTTAAACTGTGGATGCCTCTGGCAAGCTTTATTACAAGCCCACCTCCTTGAATCATTTATTCTGTCTCTCTATTTCTCTCCCTCCTCATTCATAATTTTTGCAGCCAAACAACATGCATCTTAAACCACAGCCTTTGTGATCATTGCAGTATAAAACACAGAAAAATTTAAAATGGCGGTAATAATTAATAATGATATCAATCATTCAATCTTCAATTATTAATCAATTATTATTCACAAAATAAACAAACAGCTAAAGTGACGGAACAAAACTTTGCTACGGTAGGTTATGAAGGTTGGCTCTCTGTGTTAGTACAGAATAGCAGAACCCATGTACATCTCATGCTGCCTACCAGTTCAGAGCTGTCTGCACAGTTGGTAAGGCTGGAACTGTTGACGAAATTGGCTACGACGTCGTCCACCCACACGTCGTCGTCTGTCATCTCCAGAACGGTGCCATCGCCTACGCTGCTGGGTAGCTCCTGCACATTCAGAAAACTTATGAATCTTTATGAAATGAAGTGAACGTATGAAGTGATCATTTATCCGCAAGTTATCAGGTGCTGCAGAAAAGCCATTAAAAATAACTGAAACCAACCGGCACATGTAATTCGCTTTGCATAGTTTAAAATTCTCGGTGCCACAAAGACTGTTGTTGCAGCAAATCGAGTGTTTTTTTTTGGTAGTGCGCTGCTCGTGCTTCGACCCTGTGCGCGATTCTGTCTGTACAGATGTCGTTTTAGAACGGAGTGCATTGCGCTACCGAGCACTCCGTCGTTGCATAAGCTGCGCCGGGTATTCGAAAGTTCAACTACGAAAATTGTGTTTGCCTAAGTAAGTACCAATGGCTTTTCTGCACGGTAGTTTCTATGCTGCGCAACCTTGAATAAAAGCAGTCATTCGCTCGATGTTAAACAAATGTTAAACATATAATAAAAAGAACCTTTTCTTACCTTGTCAAGGGTCCGGAAAGGGGTAACGGACGGCACAGCATCGCCCTTCAGTTTTTTCTAGTCCGCTCGTTTTTCTCCGGACAGTAGTAATCGGAGACGCGAAAATGAGCAGGGAAGACACGTTTGTAAGGCGACAATTGGTAGCTCAGAGCCGCTTCCCACTGCCTTTTCCTGTTTATGTCGACTGGCAAGATCTGGAACGACATGTTTGAGTTGCGCGATAATTCGCGCAACTCGTCACTGCACAGTGAGAGGAAGGGATGCTTATGCAACGAAGACGTCATGAGGAGCAGACAATCAAGCCACCATATTGCGCCAGTGGTCGTGGCAGCTGGCATATGCTCTCCGAAAGCAAGCGAAAGCAGCGCCGCTTAAAAATTTTCAAAAGAATGTAATGAATGTTTAAAACAAAACATACAATTTAAAATTATACAAATGTTCGTTGTAAAAGGTTTTCAGTACTAATAAGCGTTTCAGCAGTTTTAGTAGCGGCAAGGTTTTCAGGTGACGTGACAGGGACGCATATAGTAGTGTAAGTTTCGACGCTGGGGACCGCCACCCCTCGGATTTTGGAAAGTTTAGTGCCAAACTAAAATTATTTCCGCCAATTTGTTTCTAACTTGCTTGTGGTTACCGGGCTATATAAAACGCTGGCTTTCATATGAGCTAGAGAACAAATACTGGACAAAAATCAGTTGTCTCTCCCTTCACTGGCTGGAATTATTGTGTTTTCACCTAATGAGTTGGCAGCATGAATAAAGCATTGTAAGAAATTTATTATACATTTCTCTTATTCCACACGTAAATATCTCTTGAGCCAAATAAGGTAAATGTAAACAGGAAATGCTTCCCCGTCTTACTTCTGACATGGAGGAAATTACGGCAGTCTCACGCAGGCAATTTGTTTCGAGCTGCTAAGGTTTTAACGCATAAATGCTTTAAATAGCCTAATCGCGAGTGGCTAAGTATGGTTAGCTTTTGAAGCTTTATGCAATCCATGGGACTGTTTGGTTCACTTAGTTTTAATAAAAAATTATTGAACATCCATTTCTAGATTCTTAGGAATACGTCAGCGTCGGCTCTCTCCGCTGACACACCAAAGTGACACTGCAAAACGAGGCGTGGACTCTGCAGACCTCACACCTTTTAGTCCTGCAACAATGCACACTCGAATAATAGCCTTGCTCAAAGTGCAAGCGAAGGGAATATGTGAACGTGGCAATCCTGCTGCAGCAACGTGCTTAAATCCACAAATTGTTGGCCTGGAACTCTCAAATCGGGAATTATCCTGCAGTGCGGGGCAATCATAGTGGGGTCGTCTTCGTCGCTTTTTCTTTCAAGAGCAACGCGTAGTATTACCAAATCCTGCACAAAAAAAAAACAAATACCCTGACGGATGGGTCGGCGCTAATAGCGAATGTGCGCAGTGGTTTAGGTTGAAGCGAAGCTATTAAGGAGCTGGTTAGGCATAAAAGCTGTCAGCTGGCGGCTGGCTCCTAATTCACGGCTCCTTAATAGGGTAGGATATGTGCGAGCCACACCGCAGGACGTAAATATCCGCCGAATGCAGTCACACCACAGGGGAGCGTTGTTCGGGATGTCATCGTTGAAGCAGCACAGCGGGGAGTCCGACCAACCCGGATTTTGAGAAACACGTAGGCCATGATACCATTGTCGTCTACCAGTGCGGGCGGTCTTTGAGTGGTCGTCTACTACGACCACCAGTAGCGTATCCAGAGCTTCCATTGCTTGACTGCTGCGTTCCACTCCCGAAGGCGAAGCGTACGTGCACTCCATTATTTTGATGAACGTAAGATTTCTGAGTGTGCAAGGTTACATGTAGCTAACTGATTAATGTTCCGTGAATGATGTAGAATAGTTAATACACCTGACTGGTAATGTTTTTCTTCATTTGGTTGCAAACTTTTCACTGTGTAGTTATCTTCCGCAAACAAAAAATAATAACCATAACCAATTACTTTTAAAGAGTAAAACCGCAGTGCCACAAAAAGGTACACCGTAAGTCTATCTTTTAATATTGCGGTGTTCTTTTATTAGAATATAAATGTTTAATTTACTTTGCTTTAAAACCTAGCAAACTTTTAAAGCCACTTTTTTATAAAATTGCAAAAATGCTTTTACCCGTGCTTCCGCCTCAAAGCAGCACCCCAGGTCCCACATGATCAGTCTGTCTTAATTTTACGCAACCGTAAAATCAGCTACCGCTCAGTGACAACCAGAGTCATCATAAATATTTAACAGTGACTCTGTCTAGTCAGTGAGGTGAAGTAGTAGGTCCGTTTAGGTGAAATATCCTATAACTGCTCCCAAGGCGGCCGTGATTCGCCATAATTTGACAGTTGCCGTCCCACATTAAAGGAGCCATGAAGACAATACACAAGTTTGGTTCTTTAGAAAGACTGCTTTGTCCTGATAAAAGTGACAGTGATTTCATCGCAAGCTTCGAAAAAATAAAGGAGATATAAAGAAAACATGTGGAGCTGTGGAGACTCCCATGCCACTTTCCGGCAACTTTTCAATGGCGTCACGGAATCTTGTTTGGGCAATTGACGGCAGCCGAACTAATCAATCGCCAGGACACATGACTGCACGATTGTAGCGGGGCCGCTATTTCCGTTTGATCGAATCACTTGAATGCTAACGTGCACCTAACCCACTGAAAATTATGTTTTTAGTGCTGGCCCATATGACGGCACTCGCGCTCATAACACGTGATGGGGCGCGAAATATGAAAGTTCGTCAGTATTTCTTGCGTTTTTATCGATTAAAAAACGTCTTTCTTTGCAGGAATAAAGCTGAGTGAGGTACGGAAGCCTAACACTTTAAAGGTAAAAAAAGTTGTTCGTTCTCTTCGTGGCCCCTTTAAGAAATTGTTCCATTTGAGGGTGCGGAAGCAGTTAAACGAAGTTAAATTAACATTGTCTTCACAAAATATCCACAGTGTTTATCGTCGGACAAGCCGGACGGGGGGGTTAATTATGTCCCGTTTGCGCAGGCAAGAATAGAGGCATTTAAGTGGCAGAGGCAGCGGAATTCAGGGTCTCTAAAACAGGATTTGCAGACATGGGAGTCAGCAAAGTGCACGCAGCCAATTTATTGTTGAACGCGAAACCCTTACGTCCCATTGGGCGAAAAAACCTGGCGGTCGGTTCTAAAAATGGCCCCCCGCTAAATAAACCGCGTAAAGAAATAATTGAGTACATACATAATAGAAAGCTGCGCCTCTACAGTGGGAACCACGTGCGCTGACATTAAGAAATCTTTTTTTCACATGGTATTTATTTCAGTACTAGTTCATGTGGATAATGATATTTACGACTGACTTTTATTGCTATATATACATGCATGGGGTTTGAATACGAGCAGAGAAACAAAACAAAACACATTGAACAGTTACACGCATTAGGTTGGAAACTAGATGTACGGTGAACAACTATTGCACAAGGCATACCAGTGGGGGCAAGAATCAGTGTGGTCGTAGATATCTACGTTTAATGATCATTTCGCAAAAGTGTGAACATGGAAAAACAGTTCATCGGCTTGTTTTACTGCCATTTCTGTCTTTACGAACTACGTGGAGCAATACTACAAAGAAAACACGTAGAACAACACCGTCTACGGCTGATACCAGATAGAGTAATCTCTTGTTATAACGAAGTCAACGGGACGGCGAAATATTTTGTTATAAGCTGTATTTCGATATAAGTGACCAATCGAAAAAAAATAGAAAGGTGATTTGGGCCACAACTCTGGTCGAATACGCACTGGCACTGGACTGCTCAGTGCGCAGTCGACCTGTTCGGACGTGCTTTTCTGGTGCTCCGACAACAAAAGCGTGTTTCCACAGTGAAGGACAGCTAAACGGCCGAGACAGCGGAGGACAGCCGAACATGAGTATTTACCTGCACGGTTCTTTCTTCTTGTGTCGGGTTTTTCAGCCGAGATGACGCGTAGAAAGCTCGTACAGTGTGGTAGCTGTCTGCGGCAGGTAGACCCAAAGGAGTTTCAGCGGGATGATGGCGAGGCAGACGAAGGGGCAGGTACGTGTCGGTTATGCGTAGTGGTGTCGCGGCTAGAACGCGTAGAAGCGGATAACTCGGGGTTAGCTAAGCGGGTTGCAGAAGTGGAGGCAGAGATAAGTAACGAACGCGATGAACGTAGGGCCGTTGAGGGAAAGTTAGAAGCAGCTGAGGGGAAGCTAGAAAGGAGCGTCATTTCGCCAACAAATGACGAATACCTCGGCCCTTGCAGTGAAGCGGAGGCATGCACCGAGGTGACACCGGGGTCGGAATCAACGAAAGGCAACAGCTACTCCCACGTGCTGCAAGATAGGACATCAAAACCAGTTGATAAGCCGGGTACCAGTAAAGAGCGGCACGTGGCAGACGATAGCGTGGTAATCATTGCGGGTGACTCGAACATGAAGAGGAGCAGCGCTGCCATAGTGGAAAGGGTAAAGGGGGAGAAGCGGGTAGAGGTGGGGTGTTTCCCAGGTCAAACGATGCAGATGGTGATGACTGCAGCGAAGGTGCAGCTGGCCTTGTCTAGTAAAGCGAGAAACCTTGTGGTGATTGCCGCGGGGGTTAACGATGTTCTAAAGAGAGAGGAGGGCAAACTTGGCCAGGAGATAGCGAAGGGGGTAAAGGACCTGCGGGCGACGGCCCCAAATGTGCTCATTGCAGTCTGCACCGTGCCGGAGGTGATGAAGCATGGCGTGCACACAGAACGGGCCGTACTCGCTGCTAACAGCGAGATCGTGAGGTGCGGCAGGGAACTTGGGCTTGAAGTGATAGACGTGAACAGGGTAGTGTGCAGCACCGGATATAGGCAAGCTTTTCAGTGGGACGGGATTCACTTCAGCCCCAGGCTAGGAAAGAAGTTGGGGTGGCGCTTAGGTTGGAAAGCGATAGCTTTTTTAGGGGGCCCCGCGCAGCTAAGGAAGGCATACTAGGAGACAAAGGGGAAGCAAGGGACACATGCCCACTTAACGCTGGGAGGCAGCCAGGCCTAGAGCTAAACGGAGAACCTACAGACGCAACTAGAGTGTTGACAAAAGCGATTTAAGTGGAAACAATGGAGCAAACAATTTTGTAAAAGCCAAAAACAGACCACGTAAGCCGAAAGGGAATAGCAAATACAATAAATATTTAATCAGCTGCATAAATATGCAGGGAGGCAGAAAGCCAGATTAGTGTGTGGAAATTCAAAATCAACTTGAACGGGAAGGATTAGACGTGTACGCTTTAGCCGAGACTCATCTCCAGGACCTAGAAGCCCCACCAATCATAGACAATTATGTCTGGGAAGGTTGCAACAGGACCACATGAATGAAGAAAGGGGGAGGTGTTGGCATGCTCATTAAACAAGGGACCGACTGGCAGAGAGTGCATGAAAGTTGTAAAGAGCATCTATGGGTTAGAGGCTCCACAGAGGGGGAAAATACATGGCAGGAGTGGTGTATCTGTGGACCAGAAGTAGTGCTAGGGAGGAAAATGGGGAAATGGTAAACTGTTTGAGAAGAGATATAAACGAGTTCAAAGATTCGGGCGAAATAATCATAGTTGGAGATATGAATGCCCATAAAGAATGTTTGGATGGATACACAGACCTCAACGGTTCTCTAGTGATAGATCTAAGTCAGGAAAACCGGCTTGTAATAGTAAACACGGAAAGCAAGTGTGACGAACAAATAACGTGGGAAAGCGGTAACAGACAGTCCAGCAAAGACTACAGTTAAGTATCGAGACAGTATACGGAAGGCTGCGGGAAATGAGGAAAGATGAAAATGGAACAGACAGCTTAGAAAGCGACCACAAGCGGTTTAGCTTGCACTTTGGAGGCGCAACCCGGGTATAAATGTAGAATAAGGTACAATAGGAGGAACTAATTTGAATAATGAGCAGTTAAAGATCATCGCTGAGAGATTGAGAAAGATGAAATCAATAAATACCCAGGCAAAAATTGGGATTCCGACGAAACGATTGCGTTCATAAAGGGTAAGAATAATGAAGCAAAGCAACGAAACCGATGGAAAGGGAAGAGAAAGCCGAGAAGCTGGTGGAATAAGGAAATAAAAGAGGCTATTGACCAGCGAAGAAAGGCGTCGAGAGAACATAGAGAAGCAAAAAGAACTGGTGTGGAACCGGAGGTAGTGAAGTAGAAATGGGTTATCTACCGGGGAAAAAAACTAGAAGTGCAGAAAATGGTGCAAGCAAAGATCAAGCAGAAAAGCGAGCAATGGATGGCAGAAATAGGGAAGAAGGACAAAAGCGCATCCAAGAAGTTTTAGAACCTTGTAAAATTACTAAGCTCAAAAAACGATAACCATCAAAAATTCCTGATTGATGAGGAGGGGGAACATTTAGAAGGAGAGCACGCATTGGCGCATATTCATCGAGTGATTAGAGAGAAGTTCAGGACAATAGTGGTACGAAAACCTGCACCGTTAACATGAGCGCCACAGAAGACTGCGTAAAGGGAAATAAGTTTGAGCAACTTTGATTGGAAAAAAGCGGAGCAAAAGGTTTCCTTCCCGACAGCAGTGGGCCCAGACGGAATACCAATGCAACTGATCAACCTACTTGGACCTATAAGTAAGGAATCGTTTATGAGGGCAATAGATAAGGTGATAGAAACCAAACAAATACCAGAGGACTTGCTAGAAAGTAGGATAAATTTATTATATAAAGGCAGAGGAGACAAAGCTAGCATTGATTAATACAGACCACTCACAGTACCGTCAGTGGTGTATAGATTCGTAATGCAGGCGATAAAATCAGAAATTCATGCATAGATAGAAGAAAATGATATACTTGGGGAACTGCAGAATAGATTTAGAGAAGACAGGCGACTGGATGACAATTTGTTCGTGATAACACTATGCATTCAAATTGCGAAAACACAGAATAGACCACTATGGATTACCTTCTTGGACATTAAAGGGGCATATGACAGCGTAAACAGAGAACGGCTATGGAGGATGCTGAAACTCCAGGGATTAGATGACGAGTTGCTACAGTTCCTTATAGCAATCTACAAAGACAATAGAGCGCACCTTACTTGGAAAGGACAGAAATGCGCCCAGCAGGTGAACATCATTCGGGGACTGAAACAGGGATGCCCTTTCAGCCCAATAATGTTCATTCTTTACATGGCAGGGTTAGAAAAGAAACTGGAAGAAAGTCAAGTAGGGTTTAGCCTGACCCATATGCAGCAAGGCGAAGTGGTACAACTGCACATTAAGGGAATGTTATACGCAGATGACATTGTTCTTTTAGCTGATAACCAAACCGATATGCAGCGGCTAATAAATGTTAGCGGCCAGGAAGCCACCGATCTCGGTTTAAATTTTACTGCAGAAAAATCAGGAATAATGGTTTTCAATGACGCTACCACGGACTTAGTGTCTATCTAGCAAGGCGAATTACCTAGAGTGAAGGAGTATAAATATTTGGGAGTGTGGATAAACGAAGGGGATAACTACTTAAGAACTCACGAGGAGCAACCTAAGGATAAGGGAAAGCGAAACGCAGCTATAATGAAGCATATAGCTCTGTGGGGGTATAACAAATATGAAGTATTGAGAGGAGTGTGGAAAGGAGTAATGGTTCCGGGTCTCACGTTTGCGAATGCGGTACACTGCTTAAAGTCAGACGTTCTATCAGGCCTTGAAGTAAACCAAAGGACGGTAGGACATTTGGCCTTAGGTGCGCATGAAAAAACCACTAACGAAGCAGTTCAGGGAGATAAGGGCTGGGCGTCGTTTGAAGTTAGACAAGCTCAGAGTAAAATTTGCTTTGAAATGAGGTTGAGGGCAATGGATCAACGAAGGTGGGCAGCTAAGGTTCTTAGGTACCAATACTTGAAAGGCATGGACACGCAGTGGTTAAGGAAGACTAGAAGGCTAACGATGAAATACCGAAAGAACAGTGGAGAATCCAAAACAGCCAAGGTAACCAAAAAAGAGGCAAGGCAGATTGAAACGAATAAATGGAGGGAAAAAATGGAAGCTAAAAAGTCGTTAGAGATGCACAGGGCTGAGAAATTGAACATCAGAAAGAAAAATTTCTACGATAATTCTAAGGGCAGTGCTTTGCTTTTTGAGGCTAGAGCAGGTTGCCTGCGACCTAAGAGTTTTGTGGGGAAGTATTCACAAAATGATGGGGTATGTGTGGTCTGCGGAAAAGAAACAGAAACTATGCGGCACGTAGTGTTAGAATGTGAGGGTATCCATCCAAATCTACATGAAGGGAATATTGGGCTTCCAGAAGCCCTAGGATTTAAGGGTATCACAGAGGAAGGTAACTTCAAGGCTGTCGAGGGGACGAAAACAATATTAGAATGCTGGTGGACGAAAAGCAGAGAGGGGAATATTGCCTAGCACAGTTGCCAGCTGTAACAAGGAAAAAAAAGTATTTCGTGCCTAATAAGCTTTAGTACCTGCCCTAAGCAGCGCTAGTATTAAACCAAGATTGTAAAACATGGCTAAATTCGTCCTTTTTGTAAGATGACATGTCATCACCCCGCTTCAAAGGGGAACCCAATAGCAATCAATCAATCAATCAATCAATCAATCAATCAATCAATCAATCCGATGATACAGACCACAATGTCTTTGGTGAAGAACAATTCTGGTTCGGGAGAAAAGTTACGGTGAGTTGTGGCTGTATAATGTTCTTGCCGGGCGCGAGCAACCAATGCTCCATTTGACCAAGCACTGCATGAGGTTGAGGTCGCCTCCCAAGCATTCATTTTATTTCACACCACGCGTAGGAACTACCGCGGCTGCACCATAGTTGCCAGTTCACGTGGCTCTTCGTCTTCGTCGGGGCCACCAACTGTAAATTTTCTCCGCATCCGCCGGTGGAGCCACCTCGGGAGCTGCAGCGCCCGGCGATGCAAACGTCTTGAAGTCACCTTCAACCTCTTGGCCAGCAATTTTATGAAGAGCATCGTGTATATCGCTGCCAGTTCGGTCATGGTCTTACTGGTCGTAACCAGGGTCACTGACAACGATGCGGAAAAGGCCGGCGTGTGCAAAGCAGTTGGCGAACTTTCAAGGTGCACATTTCCTTCTATGAAAAGTTGAAAAAATGGATGGCACTAAGCAAATCAATGTTGTAACTTTTACTGGCATCATACGCTGTGCGCATGCACTGCATAAGAGCCTTACGGTGCACCGTCCGGGTGGTTTCACTGATACCCTGATGCGTAGATTGCAGTAAAGCGAGCTTCTTGAGGTTTTCGTTCTACCCGTGGTTGGGACAATTGTTAATTAGGAAACGGACTTCGCGATTTTTTGCGTCACTGGGAAGTCTTCCCCGATGTCTGAAGCCTTGAAGCTTGCAAAACAGGAGTTTTTTTGCGCCGCGTTGTCGACGCCACTGCTACTTCTATGAATCGAGTGTCAGTGTTCACACAACATTGCATCCACGCCATTGACCAATGTCGATGAACAAAACTTAATTACCATAGCATGTATTCGGGTCGTTTGTTTATAGTCAGATAGCGCTAATTGAGCATGAGGGACTCCAAAAAATCAACGGGGAGACACCAGCCTGCGTTGCCCGCCATAATGATAGCGTGACTGGCCGCTGGGTTGCCGCCGCGCGTCGACGCCTCCACTATCCACTTCGATCTAAGCGGGTCGACCTGTTCGCGCGCTTCGAGTAACGCGGCCAAAATTGCATGCTTTTGGGCCGATACCAGAGGAAATTTCAAATGAAGCGATATTTCGAGTAAACCGGTTCCGTTATAACGAGGGGTTACTGTACCTTTTGCGACCGCGGGAGAATCAAAGCTGTTTTCGTTGTTGTTGATCCATTTTTCCTGCATATACCCAAGGAAATTAACAGGTATCGGGAGACTTGCGGGCCTAATGTGCGTGCTCCACAGAACTATGAACTGCTAACGTAAAAGATAAAGAGGAAATGTCACATCCTCTCGCAAGACACTTTAATGTGATGGCTCGCGAGTACGATAGGTTGGTGGTGGTGGTGGTTGATGGCGGTATCCCCCTCTAAGCGGGGTGATGGCGTGTCATCTTACCAAAGAAACTAATATACCTATGTTTTACGCTGTTCGATTTACACTACCGCGGCTCTTGGGGCAGGCACAACAAACCAATTACAGCTGGTACCCGGTATAGGCTGTATTCGATGGTCTGCAGTTCGTCCACCACCATTGAAATTTTTTCGTCGCCTCGACATCCTTGACGTTAACTCCGTCTGTGGTACCTTAAATCCTAGGGCTTCTGGAAGCCTAATACTTCCCTCGTGTAGATTTAGACTTATACGCTCGGATTCTAACACTGTGTGCCGAATAATTTTGTTTCTTTTCCGCGATCGCGCGTACGTCATTACATTGGGTACACTTCCCTCACTAAAGTTTCACCTGCGCATCATCAGCGCAGGCGGGTGTTCCTCCATGGTGTGCTATGAGAGGGTTAGGGTTAATATTTCGAACGCTGAGCGAGTATTTTCCGCGAGTTGTTGCGCCTAATCTGCCCACATATTTTTACGGCCACTGCAAACAAAGTAGGCGCGCAAAAGCAGACAATTGGAAAAATAAAGAGCAATCGCCATTCAAAACGCCCTCGCGGTTTATTATCACGACTGCGTCCATTTGACAGAGTGATTTACTCGCCGAGCTATTACCATTCCCAACTGGTACCCGGTTGAAGTAATAGCCATTCCGTCATTTTCATGACCTGCCTTACTCAATTAGATACAACACTGAAATTACCAATTTATGTCTGATTTGTATCAGTAAAGAAAAAAACCATTAGACTTATTGGGCAAAATACATGAATGCTTTGGCGCTTTTCCCATGCAGAACTGTCACTTTTTCAACAATACATGTGGAATTCTTTAGGATTCTCAAAGAAGGTGTGCACTCAAAGGTTTAATCAAAACGAAGGGTTTTCCTCCATGTCTATTACGGAAGCAGACATTGTTTAAAGGGATCTGCTCGAAGAACAACTTACAATGTCTGTCTTGCTTAGTGGTGTCAGGTCGCAATGCAATATATTTGGACTATGCTGTCATAACTGCAAAAAATGCTTTCATTTTTTTTTTGGAAAAACAATGTGGGCAGATGTAGTATCACTAGACAAGGGTTCATAGTATCCGTACTTTTTTCAATATTCCTCAGTGCCGCATCGATGATCATTGGTTAGTTCACATTGCATGACTGTGCTTACTGGCAATGCTTCATTGACGGCGTCATTTTTGTGTTTATGCGTGTTATTCGTTCAACTCTGGTAGACTTAGCTCGTCCTACCTGCTTTGCTACGGTGCGGGATCGACATCGTTTCAACGCGAATTGAAAATAACGCGGTAGGGGCCATTTCAGCCACACAAGTGGGGTCAAAGATGCCGTTTCGCTGCATCTTCGGCAGTGCGACCCTCTTAAAGTTAGATGCGAGGCTGTAGATTCGGCAGTCTCACAGCAATGATAAACGTAAAAATGGCCGCCGTTGCTGAGTTCGCGCCTAAGGTGATTTACCGATACCTGATCGTTTCACACTAGTGAAGTATTTTTGAGCGCCGCTTACTAGAAGAGTGTTTCAAATTGTCATTCACTGTTATTTATATCTGACAGTACAGTCGTTCTTTCTACCAAGCCGTTTCCGCTTTTTACTTGATTGCCGTACTCTAAAAAATTACCAAATAACCACTGTAATAGTTTTAACGACCGTGCAATAGATGTTATGAAAGCGTTGTTTTACTTCAAAGGATAAGGAAAACCGCAAAGCACCCAAGAAATACTGAAAAGTTAAAAAGTCACGAAATAGAAATAAACCAAAACTGTCTACCTACGCCTTGGGCGGTCGTACATTATATTTCATCGTGTTATGTTTTTTAGTGTCTTCTTACAGATAAGGGTACTGTAATGACGAAATCATATATCAAATCCTTTTGAGGTTCGTGGTGAAAGGTAAATGTTTAATCGTCGCTGAGTTGGTAGAGTCGTCCGTCCAACCCTTTATTCCGAGCACAAACTTTTGTGAGGTGCAGCAGAGGCCGCATACTAGTGGCGCCCATTCGTGCGCCAGGGCTACCGGCATTATTAGATGTATCCGCCGCAGCTTTTATTTTCGGCCAATATTGGTAGAGAAATTCCGATCTAGGCTGAGCCCAGTGGTGGCAATGAAGACTAAATTGATGCGCGGTCAGAGCCAAAGCAGAGAACTGTGATCTCCGCTCACTCCGGGACACGATGTTGTGGTTGAAGTTGACTAGCGGACGTTCAACCTGAGTGACCCAGCGTTCGAGCGAGTGAGTGAGTGAGTGAGTGAGTGAGTGAGTGAGTGAGTGAGTGAGTGAGTGAGTGAGTGAGTGAGTGAGTGAGTGAGTGAGTGAGTGAGTGAGTGAGTGAGTGAGTGAGTGAGTTATTGACTGAGTGAGTGTGTGGGTGACTGAGTGATTGAGTGAGAGAGCGAGCTAGTGAGTGAGTGAGTGATTTCGCTTATTAACGAGAAAATTGGTCCGGATATAGGGTATTAATAATATAGATTTGCACTTCAACTAAATAAATTTAAAGGAACCGAAAGAAAGTTTTACAATTCAGACATCACTAATCACCTTCAACTGGTAAGAGTACAATTATAAGGTTCATATTATATCTAGCATGCTATCCGACAGATAGGACCGAAAGAGTGGCAGTAGATGTCCGATAATTTGTTTCTGTGTGAATATAGCCTGCGAACAGTCTTCATCTTGTCCCTAATCCAGGCCACGGGTTGATCACGGCTCATTCGTTGTACAACTTTTCCTTGAAGAAAGTGTAGTAGATGGCTTCTTGTCGGGTTGAAACCATGGATTTAAAAAAGGTTCGATAAGTGTTCCAATATTTTAATGGTTGTGGCTGTGGCGGAAGCCCTGGCGGAAATTGGCGGAGGTTGGTTATTATATAGTCCTTAAATCGCCAATGCGGCATCAGAGTGGGGCATATAAGAAGATTAAAAGAAAAAAAAACAAGTTAAAGTTGCTGCAAAAACCTTAAGCCGTCGCAGGCATCAATACGCACACTCAATACAGCAAGGAATGCAGTTAGACAAAGATATGTCTAAGGCCAGTTAACATAACTATAATAACTGCGCAACTCAGGACAATTAAAACAGCAAAAAATCATCCGTGGGGCTTTGTTTAAATGCTTTATTTTAAATAGCTAGTTTTGAAATTAACTGTTCGACTTAACAATAAAATTGCCGAAATGACTAAATCGTTTTCATAATTGTTGTTATAATTGTTTTATACTGCCCATTGAAGGGCAGTAATTCGAGATGGGAAAACAAAACTCTGATGTGGACAGAAAAGTTTGATAACATTGAATGCACATAAATTTTAGGCCATAAATGTCACTCTAACAAACAAAAAACAAAAATAATATACCATACACACTACAGCTGAAAATATTATAGGTCACCTGGGTGGATGCTATGGAATAGTAATGCTCGTAGTTCTTTAAACTTAGTGCCGGTGTACCCGAAACATCAGAAATACAGCGCTTGTTATAGCATTGAAGGGTTTTAAGTATATGACGTGCGGGTGTCACGTTTTGCGCGCTGTGAGGGGTTGATTGAATTGTTCCGTACAGATCGACACCTTGTTATTCTTGATAAGGTGAATAGTTTGTAATCTTTTGAATTTTAATCTAAATTCCAATGTTGTTTTATGCGCTTTGATGAGTTGGTTTCTGAAATCGCTCGATTCGTATTTCAAATAAATGAGCTGAAGTGTTTGACGTCGAATCATCCCAGGTGCAGTGTCGTAGAGAAGGCAGGGGGGTGCTGACCAGGCTTCGCCTTTCGCCTGCCGCTCCTCCCCCCTCATGATATTTTCCCCGCCGACGCTATGCTTCGTCTTATGCCAGGTATGTCGCCACTCAATAAAGGCGCATATCCTTGCAACGTGCCGGTATTAGCAAAATTGACACCTCAATTCCTTCAATTCCTGTCCGTTGCATGGGTGCTACACAAAACGAAGCTCCTGTCAGTATGATTCCGGAGTGGTGGAGCCCAAATACGATGACAGCCCGTTCATGAGCGCAGCGCATGGGACGCCCAAGGCGTGTGTTGTGTCCCTTTGTGTGTCGCATGTCGCCACCCTGTGAATAATTGGTCGGCTCAGTAGTCCTCATCCGAGAAGATTGAATTGTCACAGTATAACCAGGCAAATGCAGCGATGGCGTAGAGGTAGAACACCCGCGTCGCGTGCAGAAGTACCGTGGTTCGAATCCCAGTGCCGGACAATTCTTACTGGATTAAAAAAAATCCGCGAATTGATGGAATTGCACAAAGGGGCTTGGGGTGCGGCCTGACCCCGGCGACCATTGCCGGTAATGCACTCCCTCACTAGAGCAGGATTGGCCACCCTGGTGTAGTAACGGCCACAACCTCCCATGAATACGGAAACTAACCCTCGGCCCTCAGTCCCCAGCGGCTGCGAAGCAACTGACTACGGCGGCGGTCAGACTTGTGACGCAGCAGAGGGTGCTAAGAATCCCTGGATCCGGACAGGCCGCCAATGGAATCTGAACCTGGCAACGTTTAACGCGTGAACCTTATCTAGGGAAGCAAGTCTCGAGGTGTTGTTCGAGGAACTACAGGGCATTAAATGGGATGTAATAGGGCTTAGCGATGTTAGGAGGGCCGGCGAAGCCTTTACGGTGCTGAGAAATGGACACGTCCTATTTTACCGTGGTCTAGAGGACAGAAGAGAACTGGGAGTAGGATTTCTAGTCAATAAAAGCATAGCTGGCAACATAGACGAATACTATAGCATTAACGAATGGGCAGGAGGTCTTGTAATTAGGCTCAATAAGAGGTACAAGCTCAAGGTAGTACAGGGCTACGCGCCCACATCCAGCTGCGACGACCGAGTAGTGGAACGCTTCTATGAAGATGAGGAATCGGCAATGGCTAATGTAAAAACACTGTATACCGTAGTTATGGGGGACTTCAATGCTAAAGTAGGCAATAATCAGGCTGGAGACAAGGCAGTTGGGAACTATGGTCTGGGCTGTAGAAATAGCAGGGGGACCTACTAGTTGAGTTTGCAGAACGGAATAACCTCCGCATAATGAATACCTTCTTCTGTAAACGGGAGAGTCGGAAGTGGACCAGGAGGAGCCCGAATGGGAGCACAAAAATGAAATAGACCTCATAGTATGCGATAACCCTGCCGTCTTGCAGGATGTGGAAGTGCTCGGAAGGGTAAGGTGTAGTGACCACCGTATGGTAAGATCTCGAATTAGGCTAGATTTGAGGAGGGACCGCAACAAGCTACTACGAAAGAAGCCGATAAACGAACTAACAGTAAGACGTAAAGTAGAAGAATTCAGGATCGCGCTGCACAACCGATATTCCGCCCTTAACGAGGAAGCTTAGCTTACGACACAGGAAGCCAGCGACAAACTTACACGCATCATCACGGAGTGTGCAATAGAAGTCGGGGGCACTATGGCTAGACAGGATACTGGTAAACTTTCACAGGAGACGAAAGATCTAATCAGGAAACCGCAAACCATGAGAATCTCTACCGCAGCTGACAGAATAGAACCAGCCGAGCTCTCGAAGTTAATCAATAATTGTAAGACAGCTGACATACGGAAGTATAATATGGAGAGGATCAAATACGCTGTAAAGAACGGAGGTAGCCTGAAAGCAGTGAAGAGACGTCTTGGCATGGGGGAAAATCAGATGTATGCACTTAAGGATAAGCAAGGCAATGTCATCACAAATAGGGATAAAATAGTCACAGTGGCAGAGGACTTCTATAGGGATCTGTACAGTAGCCGGGACATACAGGATAATACCGAACGAGACAGTAGTTCAGAGGAGATAGACATCCCACCAGTAACGACCGAAGAAGTAAGGAATGCTTTGAAAGAAATGAAAGGGGGCAAAGCACCTGGTGAGGATCTGATAACCGCAGACCTCTTGAAGGATGGCGGAGAAATTGTACTTGAAAAACTGGCAAACCTGTATACGCAATGCCTAATGACCGCAATGGTACCGGAATCTTGGAAGAACGCGAACATCATCCTAATCTATAAGAAAGGCGACATGAAGGACTTGAAAAATTATAGGCCGATCAGCTTACTGTCAGTCGTCTACAAGGTATTTACCAAGGTAGTCGCTAACCGAATCTCTGCAACCTTAGATTTCAGTCAACCTAAAGAACAAGCAGGGTTCCGTAAAGGTTATTCAACAATGGACCATATTCACACGACCAATCAGGTGATAGAGAAGTGCGCTGAGTATACTGAACCCCTATATATAGCCTTCATAGATTATGAGAAAGCATTTGACTCGGTCGAAACCCTAGCAGTCATTCAGGCATTACGGAACCAGGGGGTAGATGATCATTATGTAAGAATACTAGAGGATATCTACAGCGGGTCTACAGCTACCATCATCCTCCATAGGGAGAGCAGTAAAATACCTATAAGGAAGGGTGTCAGACAAGGAGACACAATATCTCCAATGTTATTCACAGCATGCTTACAAGAAGTATTCAGAACGTTGGATTGGGAACAGGTGGGAGTAAGGGTTAATGGAGAATACCTCTGTAACCTCAGATTTGCTGATGACGTTGCCTTGCTAAGTAACTCGGGGGACGAATTGCAAAGCATGCTTTCCGGACTGGGCGAACAGAGTAGAACCGTGGGCCTGAAAATTAATATGCAGAAAACTAAAGTAATGATCAATAACCTCGCGACAGCACAGCAGTTTGAGATAGGTGGCGAGGCAGTGGAAGTGGTAAGCGAATATATCTACTTAGGCCAAGTTGTGACCCCAGATCCCAACCATGCAGCAGATATAATTACAAGGATCAGAATGGGGTGGGGTGCATATGGCAGACATTCTCAGATAATGAATAGCAGCCTACCATTGTCGCTGAAGAAGAAAGTGTATGATAGCTGCATCTTACCGGTACTCACCTACGGGGCAGAAACTTGGAGGCTCACTAAGAGGGTTCAACTTAAATTGAAAACGACTCAGCGGGCAATGGAGCGGAAAATGATAGGCGTAACATTAAGGGACAAGAAGAGAGCGGAGTGGGCCAGAGAGCAAATTGGTGTTAAAGACATATTAGTAGAAATTAAGAAGAAGAAATGGACGTGGGCAGGGCATGTAATGCGAAGGCAAGATAACCGCTGGTCATTAAGGGTAACAGAGTGGATCCCTAGAGAAGGCAAGCGTTGCAGGGGGCGGCAGAAAGTTAGATGGGCAGATGAGATCAAGAAGTTTGCGGGGATAAATTGGTCACAGTTGGCGCAGGACCAAGGTAATTGGAGAATAATGGGAGAGGCCTTTGCCCTGCAGTTGGCGTAGATAGGCTGGTGATGATGATGATGATGATGATGATGATGATGATGATGAACCGGGCAAGCGATGAGTGGTCGGTATTAACTGGTGGCGGGAAAAGAGGGACCACCGGGCATTGATGGTTGAAGGCTGATGCAATGAAGGCCCGAAATTTAAAAGACGATCTTTGTATGTGTAAGCATAACCACATGCAAGAGGGGGTCGCAGACATTTATGACTCCTGCAAGGTATCCGAAGATTTTTAGGTGTCAACGTATTGGGCGAATCGTATCGTTTAGCTGGTTGAAGGGCTTTTGTGACTGAGGCACAGAGCAAAGCATGTCTTTCTTCTGCTCGCCCCCCTCCATTCCTTGTTTTTAATGTTTTTTGCGAGTTCGAACTGCTGTTGGTTGAGTGGGATTATTGCATGGTCTATGTTTTGGGGCGTGGTGTACCCTTGCATGAAGCGGTGTTGCTGAGGGCCATTTTCACCTGCGCGATTAGACAATTTTTTTCGGCTGTATTTATTCCTAACAAAAGAAAACTGGGGAACAACTGGTCAACAAGACGGGCACGCTGTGACTGGAAGAACCAGTTCCAGGCTTTATCCTAAACTTGAAAAGGCCCCGGCCACCAGCGCTGCCACAGGCCGACGGCGGTCGCGGCTGTAAGACGGCCCCGATGGCCATCTTCCACTTCAGTCACAACTAAAGCTCCACCACGGCCGCTCCTCCATGGCCCCTAGGTTTGGGAAGCTCATGCTTGAAATGACAACGCACAAAAGAGTCCTCAAATTGTACGTCATTTTCTTCCACTGATTTACCTTGCATAATCACTGATGTCTTGGGACGATAGCGGTTGCTTTTGCCTTGAACTAGGTGGTTTAAATCAATTCAAATCATTGAAATTTATGTAATCACTTCCAAATATTTACACGATGTCACAGCACCTGTGTGCCTGCGATCCAGAAAACCTGTATAGTTTCGTTTTGAAGGCATTTGTATTTGAATTGGTTGTTTAAAGAAGCGGGAATAATGAAGACGATAGGTAACATTGAATGAGGCTAAACATAAATTAAACTCACATGAACGCTTAAATATTTGATGATGCCAGAAGTTGGAGAGGTGTATCTGAGTATATCAGGACAGTGTTAATATGAATGCATGAAGAGTTATAAATGTATTCCTTCTCGCTCTAGATTTAGTATATTGCTTTTAGAAACATTATACTCCATGTCAGGTAGCCGCTGTCGAAGGGTGTGCCTGTTATAGGGTATTTCTTACCCCGTGCTATACCTAGGTGTTGAGCTTTTGTAACACTTAATTTTAAAATTATCATAACAGCGTGAGCGAGTAAAACCCTTTCGTGCTGGTGGCCTGAAAACGAACGCGCCTTTCCAGTACATTTTGCCGTTAACTCTTCCTGACCTCATTTGAATAGTTGTGGGGGCAAGAGTACCGTTCTTTCAATGCTCAATCAGTCGGGAATAACAAACGAATGTCGCTATTTATAAAATACAGGCTATAGACCACAGGCCCTCTCAAGTGCACCAACCCAACCCCACCCTCTTGCATCCCCTTTACTTCCACAGACACACCCGTGCGTGCGCATATTTTTTGCCTGGCTCTATAACTGTAACTTGTATATTCTCAAATGTTTTCCCTGTCACATGAATGAATTTTCCATCAATCCTCAGCCTTGCGTAAGTAACAGAAATCATCGAGGAATTATAACAGTAAACAATTTCTCAGTTCTTAGCCAATTCATAACGTGGTAGCCCGGAACCATGCGTCAGTTTGAACAACAAGGTCACGGTCTTCCAAGAGACTGCTTTATCCGTTCCTTCATTGGCAGTTTCATCCTTTAAACATGGTAGTCTGTAGGATTTATATAAGCCAGGTCATGTCATTTCGCATGCTTTCTTAGTGCACTGTGCGGAACAAAATGCTCACTCCTTTTTAAGCATCGACTCACGCCGGAAGGTCATGCTAGCTTTGTACAATTGCCCAGTTCCCCCTGTTTTGTGGTGTACCAAGGAGCTCCCCAACATAATTTCTCTTTTTCCGTGTCACTAACGAGAACTACAAACTTTCTATCTGCCCAGTACATTTCAGTGCCTCCCACACTGATGTAATGCGAAGTGTTGTTTTATCGTTCAGCTTTGGACACTCGGATGGACAATGGTAGCGCACGCGTTCGCTAAAAAGTATGTCCTGTGCTGACCTGTGAACCCGAAATAGTATGGCATCATTGACGTTTCTTCGTCAGATTTCACGACAGAATTTCAAAGGAACCAAGATTTTTCCAAACTTGCGAAGTACATGCCTACCGCAAAAGTATTGCCAGACGCTCCCGTCTTCGAGGAACGTCAAGGCGGCAAACAGCCAAACGTAAATGGCCCAGCGGTGTAAATGGCTCTAACACAAGAAATGTCGCTGCGTTGGTGCTACCATCGAACTGACGCGAGTGGAGTGTTACTTTGAAGGAAAGGGTGTGCATGACGCGGTAAATACCGGTCATATAATTTATTTTCTCTAACACCAATTTCCTCCCAAAAAATACGCACCAGCTGTATCGATCGATACGGACAAAATTCTATAAAATCAAGGGTTCAATAACTTTGCACAGAGACATGCCATACGAAGTACAAATCTATACGAAGTTGAAAACTACGGTTATTGAAAAACTACTATTTCAGAGAGAAATACTATGACGTAGAGTTAGCGGTCGAATGAGATAATAAACTCTTGAAGAAGCAGATCGTAAGTTTTTAACTTTGCGTTATACGCTCTTTTGTAAATTTATCATGTGCTTTGTCATGGAACGAAGCCACCATTCAACACAACATATGTTAAACAAGAACTTATTTAATAAACCAAAGGTTCCACTGAATAACATAATAAATACTACTTCTTAGTGGCAGTTTGCATTCCACACGGCAGGAGATTATACAAAAATTCTCTCCCCTTCGCCAAGACAGCATAAAATATAAAGACAAAAATGTGTACCGGATTCATGCTGTTTTACTGCACTCACAAGTTCGAGGTTATACGCTGATGCTTTACCGCTGCTTTTCAACACTTTCGATGGCTTTTCCTTTGCCGCAGCGGCGTTTTCCGCTTGAGGAGCCGATTTCTTTGCCTGCGGGCTCCCCCGTAATCACACATGCTGACATGAAGATGCACATGAAGATGCTGACGAGTGCTACAATAAATTTATCACCAGAGTTAAAACGCTGTTTATTAAATCATTTCCCACAGAAAAGCGCTCACGTGCAAAAAATGCACGTAAGCCTTGGGTCACGAAGCAGTTCCTAAGAAAAATTAAGCGGAAAAATAAGTTGTATCAATCATTCATGCGGTGTCGCGACTTAGACAAGTGGAATGAATACAAGCAATTCAGGAATAAATTAAACAAAGAAATGGAAAAAGCAAAGAATGAATACTATCATCGCATATTTGATACGGACTGCCTTCGCAGAAGTGAAAATGTCTGGAAAAGGCTAAATGAAATCTTGAATCCTAAAACTACTAGTCAAATAAAAGAAATCAATATAGATGGAAAGGTTACAAAAGGAAAAGAACTTGCCAACATGTTTAATGACTTTTTTCTAGAAATAGGAAACAGAGTAGATGATGACCAAATCATGCCAGATATTTCGCCTCTAACAGAAACTTTATTCCTGACGCCTACATGTCCCTCCGAAGTTAGCAACATTTTCTTGAACCTAAAAAATAGCCGCAGTAGGGATGCAGACGACTTGTAAATCAAACCAATTAAATATGTTATGGATCTGTTGACCCCTGTATTAACTCACATTTTTAATTTGGCACTGTCGACTGGTACATTTCCAAAGGGCATGCAGGTCGCACGGGTAACAATCGTACATAAAGGAGGCGACAAATACCAAATGGGAAACTATCGACCAATTTCTATTCTTCCGGTGTTTTCTAAAGGTCTAGAAAAAATAATTAACGCCCGTATAGACAACTTCACCCGGAAACATGACCTGCTAACTGAATGCCAACACGGCTTTAGAAAGAAGCGCTGAACTGAAAGTGCTTTATCCGTGCAAAAAGAAGCCATCCTCGTAAACTTTGAGAGAAAGGAGCTGACGCTAGGCCTCTATCTCGATTTCAGTAAGGCGTTTGACAGAGTAAACCATACATTACTGCTGGTAAAACTGGAAAGATATGGCTTCCGGGGACTGGCCTTGAATCTTCTATGTTCTTATTTAAAGCAACGTGTTCAATTCGTTGAAATCAATAACGTTAGATCTACAATAAAACCAGTTAAAAATGGGGCGCCACAAGGCAGTATCTTGGGACCAATTCTTTTTCTATTCTATGTCAATGACATTACGAAACTCGAAAAAAAGTGCAAGTTTATTATATACGCGGACGACTGCACTGTATTTGTGCCTGGTAAAGATTTAACAAGTATTGTGCCCCTGGCTAGCTCAGTTTGCTGCAAACTTAAAGAATGGTCACACTCGAACCACCTTGTCCTTAATGAAACAAAAACTAAATGTGTTGTTTTTCGAGCACCAGGAATCCTTCCCACCTTGCCAGATACTATTACACTAGGCCCTTACAAAATCAATGTAGCAAAGCATGTGAACACTCTCGGCGTTGTGTTTTCAGAGCACATGACCTGGAATGAGCACATTAATCATTTGAGCTCGAAGCTGCAAAAGATTGTCGGTACCCTTAGAAGACATCGTTACGTGTTGCCCCAAGCTATAAAAAGGCTACTTTACCAGTCATTGTTTAACTCGCAACTAAATTATTGCTCGTTAATTTGGGGAACCACCACTGCCCAGAATCTGCAAAAACTAACACTATTACAGAAGAAAGCAGTTCGGGCCGTTGAAAATGTTCCCTACCTGGAACACACCAGAGAGTTCATTAAAAATAAAATTATAAAAGCTCCTTTCATATACGCATATAAGGTAATCCAAAGCTACAAAAGGGCAGTACAAGGAAATTTGGACTCTTTCTTATGTTTAGCAAAGTTACGTGCGAGTGAATCTGTATATTCTTACAGATACCAACCACCATGGCAAATACCGTTTTCCCGCACCAACTACGGTCAGCAACGACTGTGTCATACATTACCTTACATACTAAATAATTTCCACCGTCATCACAGGGAAGTCATGACCTTAAGCAAAGCTCATATACAGGAACTTTTTGTAGCAGACATGCATTAATTACGGCAATGATTAAAAAAAAAAAGGCTAAGATACGCGCAAATATATGTCTGTGGCTTTGAAATAACATGAGTATGCCAGAAATGTGTCTTTCAATTTTTATGCTTCATTTCTGTTGTTGTCATTGAGTGTTTGCAATTATGTTTTAATTTTGAGGACCCGTCATCAAAACGCATGCGTTTGTGATTGTGTATTTTATTGTAATTAGTTTACTTCCTTTGAGCGTCGACCTGTCACGACCGTGTGGGAGACCGGAGCTTTGTCAAGCCGTAAACAAGCGGCTTTTTCTCCGGCCACACCCCCTTTTTCACTGGATGCTGTACTGGTGAAAATAAAAACATGATTGATTGATTGACATCGAAAAATTTCTTTTGCCTGCACGTTAGCCATGTTACCACGGCTAACACTGGCTTTGTTACAATATTTCTGGTAGTGGCCCCACGGTAAGTTCGTGTGGCCGGTGTTTCCTATGGATCTGCTAGCGCATGCTTCCACTAGTCTTGAGTTTGAGTAACCATTGACGCTGAGTAGATCGAAGAAAATACATTACGTCGAAAAATGTACTTAGTTTGAGACGGACTGAAGTGAGCAGTCCGCTCCTGCGCGCGAAGAAGCAAATTGGGCCCGCTCCCTTTTAGCACTTTTCTCCGCTGGGTCCAAAAACGCACCAATAGGAAAACCCCGTGGTGCTGAAATTGACGCCTGCACGCTCAGAAACAAACGGCAGCTTTCACTCTTGCAAAGGTGGACGTAATTTAGGTACAGGCAGGAAATCTGCCAATGGTCGAAGCCTTTCGGTCCACCGTAGCTGCAGCTTCAGTTGAAGGTCTCCGGCCACCTCTGGTAATCTGGCGTCGGTGGCTCGTTGATGAGCGGCGTCTCAGACATCCCACAAATATTCCCACGATGAGTGGGAACATTTGGTAGTGGCCTCTGACATTTTGTACGCCACGAGCGCCTTAGGGCTAGCTCAACCGGCCCAATTCCTCCTTGAACCCGGCCTTACGAAGGATGAAGTTACTAAGGATAAGGAGGCCAGCGAACGTTCAGCTTTCTGTTCAGGGCGAAGCTGCCACGACCTCAAAGAAACATTTGCTGAGCTCACGTATTGTCGAAGAAAGAAGCAACTGTTGCAGTCGCCTACAGCTACTAGAAAAATCTGTACACACGTATGTTTTTGCACTACGCGCACAAGCCGCATGTTCTTCTGCTTCAT
Source organism: Haemaphysalis longicornis (assembly GCF_048455015.1). Classification (NCBI taxonomy): domain Eukaryota; kingdom Metazoa; phylum Arthropoda; class Arachnida; order Ixodida; family Ixodidae; genus Haemaphysalis; species Haemaphysalis longicornis. The sequence goes on along the minus strand of NW_027526233.1, from coordinate 40,838,971 downwards.
TTGAATATTTGCTGCGTAACCAGTTCGTCGAATGTCCCAGCACCTTCCCTAATGCCTTCTTTTTAAGGGTCGATCCTCTTGTTCTTTCGAGCAGTGACATTACCTTAAGAAATAGACCAGGTGAATTAGGACATTATAAAATTTCATCAGGCACCATGCAGCGTGTATGAAGACACTCTCGCGCGGCTACACAACCGTTGTTGGCATAAAATTCGCAATCATCTAAAACTGCAATGCGCCTGAAGCCCGAAAGCCGCCAACCTGAGTGGTACCTGAGACCGTGCAACTCGTTCTCTCACGGCCATCGTTGTGGCTTACGCCTGCACCGAACCAAATTATTGCGCTGTCCCGCCAAATATCAAATATACCATCATTGTAGTTCATGGGGAGCAGTCTCCACTACTGCTCTAAGCTGCCGTTTTGGCGCGACTTAACAGCAGTGCAGATAATCGAAATCAGCCTTTCTGACTAAAGCATTGGGCTTCTGAGCCCGATGATGGGGCTTGAATACCCGGCCGTGGTGGCCTCTTTTCTGATAGAGGCCAGAAGCAAAAACACCCATGTGTACGAGATTTGGGCGCACGTAAACATCCACAGGTGGGCAAAAATAATCCGGAAATCTAAACTACGGTGCGCCTTACCGCCTGCGTTGCGCCGGCCTTTTAAGCCATACAATTAATCAAATCAAAGTAATCGTTTCGGAAATTTCGCAGCGGGAGCATGATGATATGGGCCGGAAGAAAACCAGAAGGATGGTAGACGAGCGTGCTACACAAATCTTTGTCCCCAATTTTGGGGGCAAAATGAAATCACTCCCCCATACCCATCTTCAAACATAGAATGCTCTCATACGTCCTGTTCCGGTCGCGGCGGTCGATATAATAAAGCGGTTTCATCTCTCAGATTTACAAAATGCCTATGTGGCATAGCATCCTATTGCGATGATTGGGTGTTCCTCTGGGTAGGCATGTTACTAACAGAGGTGTTTGCAGAATTGTCGGAAGAGTGCAAAGGGACAAGGACGAGGTGCAGACGGGACGCGTCGCAGAAACCTTACTTAATATTAGCTATGTTAATTTAGCAGAATTGTCTACCCATCCCACAAACCGAAACGCTACAAGAATATTCCACTGACGAAAATACGCTCATGCCTGCTCAGAAAAAAAGACAATAACTATGGTGTTAAATACTACACGTCACAAAAAAGAACACCAATAAAATGTGTACATCCAGCGGAGTTATAAAAGAAGACTTCCCCCGCACGGGGCACCTTGAGCAATCTTGGTGACGGTACTGGCGATACCGCGGACCCCGAGCCCCCAAACATAAGCTGGATCCAACCGTGGCGAGGTGTTTAAAGGTGAAGGGTAGAAGCCGTAAACGGTGGCCGTCGGAGCCCAGGTCAAGCTCCGGCGGATGGGAAGAAAGAACCCCCGTCCCCTGCTTCTATACTATGATGTATGGCATTCTCTAACCCCCCCCCCAAACGTGATCGGTCCCTGAAAAGGGGCCGCACCGAAGTATCTTTTCCTTCTTTGCCTTCTATCTCGCTCCCAAAGCAAGATAACTACCCTCGTTTTTTGATCATGGAATCTGTGGACAAATCGAAGCCGGTTTCTTCTCAATCGGTATTTCTTGTTTCTAAATACCTTGAAGGTATCATCGGCAAAACATATGACGCCAAAAAACTCAGAACTGGTGAAGTGCTAGTTGAGGTTAAAACCAATCAGCAATCCACAATCCTCCTGAAACAAACCCGCATGGCAGATCTGGAGATCAGGGTCACACCCCACCGCAGCCTCAACAGTTGTCAAGGTGTGATCTCTGAGGCAGATCTCCTAACCGAGACAGAGACTGATCTGCTCGAAGGCCTAAAAGAACAAGGCGTGACAGCAGTAAGGCGCATCGTCATCAGGAGAGAGAACAAAGAAATACCCACCAAACATCTGATTCTGACTTTCGACCGCTGCACACTGCCCGAGCATATCAACGCAGGTTTCATCCGTTGTTCTGTCCGGCCATACATCCCGAACCCGCGGCGCTGTTTCAAGTGCCAGAGGTTCGGGCATGGTACCAACTTCTGTCGTGGCAGAACAACATGTGCCAAATGTGGCCAGCATGATCATCTATCTGACAACTGCACTGCAACCAACCTTACCTGCCCGAATTGCCAGGGTCCACATGCAGCATACTCTCGCGCCTGTGAAAAGTTTCAACAAGAGAAAAAAATCATTAACATAAAGCTAACAGAAAACATCACTTTCCCCGAGGCGCGAAAGAGGTTCGCCTCTTTTCCCCTGGGGAGGTATGCCGACGCAGCTCGCCGGGGGGCGGAGCGGCGCCTGGTTTCTGCGGGGACCCAGTACCGCGAGTCGGACTTGGTCCCGCCCCCGACCCCCCCAGGGTTGCCTGTGGCAGCCCAACCCGCCTCCGCACCGCTCGCTGAGCCAGCAGCGGCTGTGGTGGCATCCACGTCCGGTGGGGATGCTGCTGCACCCACCGTTTCCCCCTCTCCACCGGCCCGAAGCACACGCGAGGGCCCGGACGAGATGGAGACGGAGGCGGTCGCAGCGACCCCCTCCCACGCCTCACTGCCTGTGCCATCTGGGGTGCTCCCCACGCCTTCGGCACTGGCAGCGCAGGCAAAGAACACCCGAAAGGGTACCACGTCAAGGGGGCCCAGTCCGCTGGGCACCCCCTTCCCTTCAGATGACGACATGGACGTCGAGCCCTTCCGGCTTTCATCGCAGCGGAAGGAACGGGCTGCGACGTCCAGGTCAGTAGAGAAGGTCAGAAAACCCCTTCCAAGAGTGCAAGCCCCGAAAGACCCTACATAAATAGTCACACTCCAGTAGCTCTGAACACATAATAATGGGAAGAGAAAATATTGTCACGGGGAAAATGAAACAGGAGAGTTTAATGGTGTAGACACACAGGGAGAAGACACACTAGGCCGCGATGCAGTAGCACTGGCAAAACAGGCAGAACGCGTCTCGATCCTCTACCTCGTCTTCCTTTTAGTTCTTTCATACCGGCGCTATGACGCATACCCCGATGGGGGGATTGCACTGCGGCATTGCTCCCTCCCCTGAAAGGCATCGTCCCGATGCTCTACAAGCAGGTCTTCTAGAAGGAAAAACAAGAGAAATGACAGTTTTACGCAACACCACAGTTGTCTGAGGTTGAGTTCAACGAGCGTGATAAGGTTTCATCCGTGCAACATGGACAACCTCAGCTCGCATAGGGGCCCGCGGGGAACGCACTGTTCCTTCAGGAATAACCTCATAATTCACGTCACTCATCCGGCGCAAGACTGTGTATGGTCCGAAGTAGCGTCGCAGTAACTTCTCGGAGTGGCCTCGTCGACGAACCGGGGTCCACACCCACACTTGTTCTCCTGGCCGGTAAGTGACTTCTCTGTGCCGGAGGTTGTACCGCCGCGCATCACGGGTTTGCTGGTGTCGAATGCGCTGACGTGCTAGCTGGCGTGAGGCTTCTGCGCGCTGAACGATTTCTTCAGCACCACAACTGACATTGGCGCACCCTTCAGGAAGAAGCATCGAGTCGAGCATTGTGATGACATCCCGACCGTATACTAAGCGGAAAGGAGAAAAGCGCGTAGTTTCTTGTTCCGCCGTATTGTAGGCGAACGTCACATATGGAAGGATGTCATCCCAGTTACGGTGGTCTATGTCTACGTACATTGAAAGCATATCTGCTAGTGTCTTGTTTAACCGTTCTGTAAGACCATTAGACTGAGGGTGATACGCGGTTGTTTTACGGTGGCTGGTGCAGCTAAGCTTCAGGACTTCGTCAAGCAGTTGCGCAGTGAAAGCAGTTCCTCTGTCTGTGATGACTACCGTCGGGGCACCATGGCGAAGTACTATGTTTTCAACGAAGAACTTCGCAACCTCTGTGGCAGTGCCCCGGGAAATAGCTTTGGTCTCACAATAACGAGTCAAATAATCAGTAGCAACAATGATCCACTTGTTGCCAGACGAGGACAGAGGAAAAGGACCCAAAAGGTCCATCCCCACTTGTTGAAAGGGTACTTCTGGGGGATCTATGGGCTGCAGAAATCCCGCTGGCTTTGTCGGTGGCATCTTGCGCCTCTGACAGTCACGACAGGTTCTAACATACCGCTTCACGCTCTCAGTCAGCTTCGGCCAGTAATACTTAAGGCGTATGCGCGCCAAGGTGCGGGAGAAGCCGAGATGACCGGAGGACGGCTCGTCGTGACAGGCTCCTAGGATCTCCTCACGGAGTGTTTTGGGAGCGACGAGCAGGTACGTTGTTTGCGTGGGACCAAAATTCTTCTTGTACAGGACGTTGTTCAGGAGACAAAACGATGTACGGCAGCGTGCGAAAATTGGAGGTAACCGAGAGGTTTGCCCTTCGAGGTAATCAATTAGGGGACTGAGCTCTGAATCATCTCGCTGCTCTTGAGCCAGATCCATTGGGTTTATGGCACCGAGGAAGCCGCCATCATCGTCTGCATCGGTTGTGTCCTGAGCAACAGGGGCGCGAGACAAGCAGTCTGCGTCGCTGTGCTTGCGGCCCGACTTGTACACTATCGTGACGTCGAACTCCTGTAATCGGAGGCTCCAGCGGGCTAGACGCCCTGAAGGATCTTTCAGGTTCGCCAGCCAACAGAGGGAGTGATGATCTGTTGCCACTTTAAAAGGTCGCCCGTATAAATATGGCCGGAATTTGGTGACCGCCCACACGACTGCCAAGCATTCTTTTTCTGTTGTGGAGTAGTTGCCTTCGGCGCGTGAAAGAGTTCGGCTGGCGTATGCTATTACACGCTCGACACCATCTTGCCACTGTACAAGTACCGCTCCTAGGCCGATATTGCTTGCATCGGTGTGTATTTCCGTTTCTGCATCTTCATCAAAGTGACCAAGGACAGGCGTGCTCTGTAACCGATTTTTGAGTTCGCCAAATGCTCCGGACTCCTCCGGGCCCCAACTGAAAGGAACGTCATTTCTCGTCAAACGGGTTAAAGGCTCCGCTATTTTAGAAAAATTCGGCACAAAGCGCCGATAGTATGCACAGAGGCCCAAAAAGCGGCGGACAGCTCCTTTGTCAGTAGGTACGGCAAATGCGGCTACGGCAGCTGTTTTCTCTGGATCGGGACGGATGCCTTCACCACTGACAACATGGCCTAAAAAGTTCAGTTCCTTGTACCCAAAGTGGCACTTCTCTGGTTTGAGCGAAAGTTGCGCAGAACGAATGGCTTGCAGAACTGAACGGAGTCGCGCTAAGTGCTCTTCGAAAGTTTCAGAAAACACCACCACGTCGTCTAGATAGACAAGGCATGTCTGCCATTTGAGGCCGGATAAAACAGCGTCCATCATTCTCTGGAACGTGGCAGGAGCGGTACACAATCCGAATGGGAGCACTTTAAATTCGTAGAGCCCGTCTGGAGTAATGAATGCGGTTTTCTCGCGGTCTCGTTCGTCAACCTCGATTTGCCAATATCCACTGCGTAAGTCAATCGATGAAAAGAACGTAGCATGGCGGAGGCGATCTAAAGAGTCGTCGATACGCGGGAGAGGGTACACATCTTTTTTTGTCACCTTGTTCAGTTTCCTGTAATCCACACAGAAACGGAGCGTACCGTCTTTCTTTTCTACGAGGACCACAGGTGACGCCCACGGACTCGTTGATGGTTGTATGACGTCGTCGGCGAGCATTTCTTTCACCTGCCGGCGAATAGCATCCTGTTCCTTTGCCGAAACTCGGTAAGGGCGCTGGTGTATGGGTCGCTCGTTTTCGTCGGTTATGATACGATGTTTTGTTATGCTGGTCTGCCGTACTTTTGACGACGTAGCAAAGCAATCGCTAAAAGAGTCTACGATCTCGAGAAGCTGCCGCTGTTGTTGTGCTGTCAGGTTGGGGTTCACGTCAACCTTTGTAGTTCTTGAGACATGAGTTGAGGTGGATGACTCCGCTAAACTGTGTAGCTTGGGACCATCGCTGACTTCTTCGAAGTAGGCGACGGCTGTATGGAATGGCAGATGCTGGTGTTCTGCGCTGAAATTCGTCAAGAGAATTTCGGTTCGCCCGTCAATAAGGTCAACCAAGCCACGGGCGGCGCAAACTTGCCGAGCGAGGAGAAGCGAAACGTTTTGCTCCACAATGCCACAATTTGCCGGTGCTCGCTGGCATTCAACGGTGACGAACATGCTGGCTTGAGGCGACAGCGTCACGTTGTCTTCGCAGATGCGGAGTGCCGATCTTGACTGAGCCTTCTCGTCGTACGGTGTTTGTGGGGCGGAAAATGTGACGACCAGCTCCCGTAGGTTTATTATTGCGCCGTACTCGCGAAGGAAGTCCAGGCCGAGTATAAGCTGCTTTGAGCATTCATGCAGCACAACGAAACAACCGGTAAAGGTCACACCACGAATTTCGATCCTCGCGGTACACATGCCAATGGGCACCACGAGGTGACCGCCCGCTGTACGGATTGGCGAGCCATTCCAGGGTGTTGTAACCTTCCGAAGCTTTGCTGCGAGGGAGCCATTTATGACGGAATAATCGGCACCAGTATCGACTAGAGCGGTTACTGGGTGATTATCGACGAATACTGGAATGTCGGCGGAAATTATTTCGTTTTCATCAAAGTTCGTTATCTGGGTCGGGTGAGCTAAAGGAGTTCGTCGCGTCGATGGAGGCTCTGGACCTTGATACGCAGCGGCCTTGCCCCCGGAGGTCGCAGGCTTCAGTTTCCCCGACGTGGGCTCGGGGACCTGTTCCGAGTCTGGTCAGAACTGAGGGGACGGCCAGGCGAGGAGTAGCGTCGGGGTGAGGGAGACCTGGATTGGTGCACTACTCGAGGTGTTGAGGGTAGCTCGTTCACGGCCAGGTACTCCTGAATTTCCCGTGGTCGTTCTCCATAGCGCGGTCGCGGCGCATCCGGCGAAAACCCACGGAGCCCCATTCGGCGATAAGGGCAGTGGCGGATTACATGACCGTCTTCTCCACAATGGTAGCACAGGGGCCTGTTGTCAGAAGTGCGCCACAAGGCCGCTTTACGTTCCAGGCGTCTTGGTTCGTAGCGGGTCGCAGGGTTCAAGACGCGCTGGAATGGCCGTGGAGCAGCAGGCCGAAACACAGGCGCTACAGGAGCAGGAGTGCGGACCACATCAGTATAAGCTGACACTGGACGTGTCACGGGAGCTGCGGTGCGCAGCACATCCGTGTAAGTTGGAACCGACCGTTCGACTTCAGATGTTGGTGGTTCCACCGCTCGGCGCACTTCTTCACGGATAACATCGGCAATGGTAGCGACGGTTGGCTGGTTGCCTCCTCCCTGTAGCAGCTGTAGTTCTTCGCGCAGAACGCTACGCACAAGTTCCCGGAGGGATCTGGTGTCGTCAAATGGTGATCCGCAAGCGGCAATATTCACTTGACGTCCATACTGCGTGGCGCGTTGCCGCAGCGAGCGTTCCATTGTGGACGCCTCTCGTACGAATTCGGCTACTGTCGTAGGAGGGCTTCGAGCAAGTCCAGCGAAAAGCTGTTCCTTGACACCACGCATGAGGTGGCGCACCTTCACTGCTTCACTCATTTCGGGGTCGGCGCGCCTGAACAAGAACGACATGTCTTCCACAAACATGGCCACGCTCTCATTTGGCTTCTGAACCCGGGACTGAAGAGCCTGCTCTGCCTTCTCTTTCCGCTCCTCGCTGCCGTAGGTCTTCAGCAACCTACGCCGGAACTCTGGCCAGCTGGTCATCTTGCGCTCATTATTTACGAACCATATCCGAGCGGACTCTTCCAGCGAAAAGTAAACGTGGCGGAGCTTGCGACTGTCGTCCCAGTCGTTAAACTCGGCTACACGATTGAAATCGTCCAGCCAGTCCTCCACGTCCTCATAGGGTTCTCCGTGAAACGGCCGTGGGGTGCGTGGTGTGTGAAAAACCACCGGCGAGGTGGAACCGCTGCACTGGGTGGTTTGGCTGGCGGTGCTGGTCATGACGGCCCTTTTTCGAGTTGTAAGACAGCCGAACTCGGGTTCAAGGCCTCGCAGGCGGCGGCTCACCTTGTGGACGGGTGTTGTGTCCACTCCACTTGGTTTGAAGATGACGGTTTCTTCGGGGTCGAAGTGCATGGGTTGGTACCCAGCACCTCCACCAAAAATGTCACGGGGAAAATGAAACAGGAGAGTTTAATGGTGTAGACACACAGGGAGAAGACACACTAGGCCGCGATGCAGTAGCACTGGCAAAACAGGCAGAACGCGTCTCGATCCTCTACCTCGTCTTCCTTTTAGTTCTTTCATACCGGCGCTATGACGCATACCCCGATGGGGGGATTGCACTGCGGCAATATTGTTCAATGGAACTGCAGAGGCCTTCTGAATAATCTTGACGACATTTATGAGATTCTGCATGCCAATCAGCCAAGTATAATGTGTGTCCAGGAAACACATCTGAATTCCAAACACACAAATTTCTTGAATAGTTACATGGTATACAGGAAAGACAGGGATGGCTGTACACACTCTTCTGGCGGTGTTGCCATAATCACCCGCAAATCCTTAGCATGCCACCCTGTCACCTTGAACACCGTCCTTGAGGCTGTAGCCGTCCGCACAATAATATTTAATAGATTAATAACGGTATGCTCCATATACATTCCTCCTGATGTTGCACTTACGAGCTCCGACTTCGAGGCGCTGGTAGACCAGCTGCCCGAACCATACATTCTAACAGGCGACCTTAATGCTCACAACTCTCTTTGGGGCTCTTCCAGAACGGATGCCCGAGGTCGCCTGATAGAGAAATTCCTGACATCTTCTGGAGCATGCCTTTTCAACAATAAACAGCCTACATATCATAACATAGGACACAACACATACTCATGTCTTGACTTGGCTATTGGCTCCGCAGTTCTCTTTCCTCTTCTCGAGTGGGGTGTGGGAACTGACCCATATGGTAGTGACCACTTCCCCACCTCACTTAGATATATAGGTAAAGGCCCAAGCAGTTCATCTTCCCATAATAGGTTCAATGAAGCACGAGCTAACTGGAACACATTTACAGAGACATCGAAACTACACCACACATCCATAGCACACCTACACGTAGATGAAGCCGCACAACTCCTCACGGCGCACATCCTCGACGCCGCCGAAAAGTCCATTCCCCACGCCTCTGGTGCCCCGCGCAACCAGCGGAGGCCGTGGTGGAATGAGGACTGTAGGCGGGCGCGAGAGGCCCAGAACAAGGCGTGGGGTGTCCTTCGTCGGTACCCCACGTCGGGTAACCTCATTTTGTTCAAACGGGCCAAGGCGTTAGGAAAACGTGTGCGCCGTGAGGCAAAACGAGAGAGTTGGCGCTCATTCATAACATCTATAAACTCATACACAGACACACGCAAGGTATGGACACGTATACGCAAACTCAAAGGACAACATACACACAGCCTGCCCCTGGTCAGTACAACAGGGGACACACTGGAAGACCAGGCTGACACACTCGCACAACACTTCCAACACGTGTCCAGTTCAGCACACTACACGAACACTTTCCTGAAGTATAAAGCCTCTTGTGAAAAGAAGTCCCTACACGACAACAACAAATCACAGACTTCTTACAACTCCCTGTTTTCACTACATGAGCTGAGGGCTGCTCTGAGCACGTGTAAACCCTCAGCTCCAGGTCCAGACAACATTACATACACAATGATACAACATCTACACGCAGACACACTTGAAGCACTTCTACATCTATATAATAAAATATGGCTTTCGGGGCACATTCCACACTCTTGGAGGGAGGCCATTGTAGTGGCTTTCTTGAAGGAGGGAAAGGACCCGTCGTCCCCCTCAAGTTACCGTCCAATAGCCCTGACGAGCTGCCTGTGCAAGCTCTTCGAGAAGATGATCAATCGCAGGCTTGTGTACTTCCTCGAGTACAATGGTCTTCTCGAGAGCTGCCAGGCAGGCTTTAGGGTGGGGCGATCGACGAACGATCAACTCGTATCTCTTGAATCATATATAAAGGACGCCTTCGTTCATAAACAGCATTGTGTAACTGTGTTTTTCGACCTCGAGAAGGCCTACGACACCGCTTGGCGTTATGGGATCCTTAGTGACCTCAGGTCATTCGGTGTTTCGGGTAATATGTTGAACACCCTTGTTAGTTATTTGTCGGAGAGAGCGTTCAGAGTAAGAGTTGGTTGTGCACTTTCAAAGGTTCACGTCCAAGAAAATGGCATGCCGCAAGGTGGCGTGTTGAGTTGCACTCTCTTTATCGTAAAGATGAACTCTCTTGGAAAGGCTATGCCACCAACAATCTCTTATTCTATGTATGTAGACGACGTGCAAATATCTTTTAAATCATGTAATATGTCAATATGCGAACGTCAAGTCCAGCTTGGTGTCAAGAAGCTTGCCGGCTGGGCAGACAAGAATGGGTTTAAATTGAATCCTGCAAAAAGCTCCTGCGTTGTGTTCTCCAGGAAGCGCGGGGTTCATCCGGACCCAGACATTACTCTGAATGGCGTATCGCTTCCTGTGAACAAGGAGCACAAGTTCTTAGGTGCTGTGTTTGACCAGAAACTCACATTCATTCCACACATCAAGAAACTTAAACATAAATGTCTGAAAACAATGAATATACTTAAGGTTCTCTCCCATCAATCGTATGGTTCCGACAAAGAACTCCTACTACGGTTCTATACTGCTTTGGTTGGGTCTCGTTTAGACTATGGCAGTGTGGTATATGGGTCGGCGAGTAAAACAGCGTTGCGAATGCTTGACCCAGTGCTACACTTGGGGCTACGGCTTGCGTCGGGTGCTTTTCGCACTAGCCCTGTCGAGAGTCTGTATGCCGAGTGTAATAAGTGGAGCCTTGAGAACCAACGGACATACATGGACTTACTTCATGCTTTTAAAATTTCATCTCTGAATAACCATCCTTTTTATCCTGTTTTTAACGACACATCCACATCTGTGCTCTTTGTAAATCGCCCATCCGTTCCTCTGCCCTTTTCACTTAGAGTGAGAGAGCGAGCCTCGGATCTGAGCGCTTCGTTTTTAGATGTGTACAGATCAACCTTTTCAGACATTTTACCTCCTTGGAAAGTTCGTCCTGTGTCCTCCGACCTTTCTTTTATGAAACTTGACAAAAATCATGTACCGCGAGCTGCAATACTGCAGCACTTTCTGTCTCTGCAGTTTAAATACCCACTTGCAGAATTTTACAGTGACGCGTCTAAAACCTCCACTATGGTCTCCTGCGCTGCTCATGGTCCGAATTTCAGTGCAGCCAGAACCATGAGCGTCCACACGACAATTTTTTCAGCAGAAGCTCATGGGATTTTGCTGATTGTACGACACATACATGAAAATCAAATTCCGAAGTCTATCATCTACACAGATTCCTTGAGTGTTGTTCGCGCACTGTCATCGCATACACCCCCCAAAAACCACATAGTTAATCTTGTATTTAACATTATCATGTCTGTGTATGCAAAGAAGCATCAGCTGCTCCTCTGCTGGGTTCCAGGACATGCTGGGATCGCTGGGAATGAGTTGGCAGACGAGAGCGCAGCTGCTGCTGCACTCAGGAACACTGTAGACATAACAACCGTACCGTACACAGACCTCAAGCCACACATAAGACAACACCTGCGCAGAACATGGCAAACACACTGGGATGAACAGACAGACAACAAACTACATGTAATAAAGCCACACTTGGGACGGTACACAGCTGACTCACGCAACAGACACACGGAAGTCGCCTTGGGTAGGCTACGGATAGGGCACACGCATGCAACTCACTCGTATCTGCTGACGGGATCTCCTAGACCCCAGTGCGGCAGGTGCGGAGAGGCCCTATCCGTAGTACACATACTAATCACATGCAAGGCACTTCATACAACACGACACAAACACTTCAGAGAACTCTACAGACAACATATTCCCCTACATCCATCGTTTTTCCTAGGTGATGATGCCATTGTTTCCGTGAAACGTGTGTTTGAGTATTTGTCCGACGTCAAGTTTTTAAACCTCATTTCCTATCACCAATCATGAAATCTGGCCCTATACACCAGCCATGCTCATTGTCGTGTTGTGATTTTACTTTTGTTTTTGCTGAGTTTACGTAGGGTTTAAAGTTTCACCCCTCATATATCACTATTTTTTTTGGCGCTCTTTGCCCCAGTTGGCCTTGCGCCATAAACATCCAAACATCATCATCAAAAGAAGACTTCAAATCAATGGACACAAGCTTGGCCTCATCATCACACGTGAAATTCATTAGAGAAGCCAGAACTCCACTTATCTCTGGCATACCCCGCCGCAGTTGCCCAGTGGCTAAGGTGTGCTGCTGGGCCAAAGGACGCGAGTTTGATCGCCGACGCGGCGGCCGCTTTTCTAACGGAGGAGAAAAGCGAAAACGTCTGTGTGTTGGAGATTTTGGTCCACGACGAAGATAGCCCGTTGGTCAAAATTATTCCGGAGGCCTCCCCTACTGCGCGCCTCATCGCCTGTGTAGAGTCAGCACCCTAAACATAGTAATCAAACAAATCAATATCCCTCGCATACATAGCTTTTGTTCAGAACAACGTGAACTCTATACAATAACAATTCTACAACTCTAGTGTAGAACACAGGAAATACCCCCGCGAACCGACGTGCATCTGCGTTCTATTTTATATAGGTGCAAACAGTTTTCAAGTGGAAAGAACTCCCTACTCGTAAGTGAAAAAGGTTCTCAGTCCACGGCGTCTAAGGACACCGCCCTCAAGAACCAACGAACAAAGAAAGAAAGAAAAAAGCAAGAAAGGCAAACTGAAGTGCTGAATAACCTCTCATCTTTGTTGCATAGGGACACAAAAAGGGAGCACGAGCCTGACACTGCTTCACGTCTGTACAAACGAGAGAGAGCGAGAGAGAGATAGAGCGAGAGAGAGCGAGAGAGAGAGATAAACCTTACCAACTAGAGAAGTGGCATGCCGCTTGTTACACTCCGAACCCCTCTCTTAAATCTCAAATATCAACACATGACTCAAAAACATCAGTCGGTTTTTCGCATATCTCGTGTCGATGTTTTTGGGCTCAATTTGAACTCGATTTCACAGCGGCGGCATAGTAATTGCAAACATACTCGAGCAAAATCCGCTTGTTTTAAGTGCGAATGCACTTCTTAAGCGAGCCTGAAGCGTCCGCCACCGTCCGCATAGCAACAGCTGCGGGTGCGCGCGCTCCTCGTCTTCCTTGGCAACGGGGGGAGATGGGCGCGCGCTGCCTGGCCGCTCACATGGCACATACCCAAGTGGGGGATTGGCCAGGAATCGGGCGTGAGAAGGGCTAATGCACCCGCTTAAAAGAGACACGAAATTTCGAAGCTGAGATCCGCTCTAGCAATCAAGTACAACGAGAACACAAATAGGTGTCTGTGAATAAATGCATCTTTCTTTCTTTGTAGTTGTTTGTGTGTGTGATCTCTCTTTCACGAACATTACCGAACCGCGCAAATTCAACTCGTGCATTCGCACTTTCACATTCTTCCTCTCGGGGAAAGGCGTGTCAATTTTTTTAACCATTCCGGATGTCTGCGGGCTGTCATTTTGCGTGCGTTTTCCGTATTCTGTGCAAATTTTCAGCCTTGTTCGTGTAGGAGATTTATGTGCTTGGTGCGATACTTGAAAACGAGCACCGAAGTTCGGACACTGCAGTGCAGCGGGCGATACAACCACTTTATTGAAGGAGAAGCAATCATGCGCGCTCTTATACCGCAGGTGAACACCCTTTGTCTGTACGCGTAGTGTCGGTGCACTGTGATCGCCGGCGAATGAATGTGTAACCATACCTTGGCGAAATTTGTCAACACCTGTTTGCAATCCGACATACATTCACCACGCTGGGAGCCCACGGTGGGAGCGACGTTGTTACATATACACAAGGCAAGTTCATTCTTTGCCAGCGCTGGTGCATATTTCGTCATGACTGACGACTTCAAGTCCTAACTAAAGGCTGTCGTCACGATGTCGCATTTTGTCGCTATATTAACAGTGTTGCTATCCATACCGTATTGACAGCGACCAAAAGTATGATTTCACCCCAGCCTTTAACAAATATTCTATATTAGTGTAACAAATTTAGGGCGGAGGCTACTGTACCGGCGCTTAGCATTTCCTCAGCAATCTGTATTTTAAAGACGATAGTCTTTTTTGAGCAACCTAAACCTAGGAATTTCGTTGTGTCTGTCCGTCTGTCTGTGACTCGATTCAGACACCCGGCCAAAGTAAAATAGATATTGTGCAATAGTCTTATATACTCACAGCCAAGCGTAAACGTCTAAGCCTTGTTTATATGTTCATACTTGTCAACTTTGTTGAACAAGATCAAGACATTACGCAAATTTAACACAGGAAATTAGTATACCAGGGGTATTAACAGTGTTAGTTGATCAAAAAATTATTGAATGCTCTGTTTTTGATGACAAAATTATACTCTACATCTACTGCAGAAAACCGCCGCCTGTGTTGCCCTTCATATCCCGCTACTGGCGGCATACGAAGAATCACGCGGCAACGGCAACGAAAGGTTCCACTAGCTAGGTAGCACGTTCTGCTTGGAACGCACGTGGAGCACGGGCACGCGGTTCGATAAACATTGTAGTTGGCCGCCTCGATTCACTCGGGTCTCCGCCGAACTGCAGCGCTGGCATCGAGGAACCCGGCTTGTAGCAGTGGAACGCGGTAAATTCAAATCACCTTGGGGAAACCTTTAGTGTGTGTACCTTGCGATGAGCGCAACCGTAAAGGAACAGCATGAGAGGTGAGCTCGAAAGCAAAGGATAGAATTTCCTTGCAAATGTCTACAAAGGCTATCGTCTTATGACGACATTTGCAACTAAAGGAGCAGATGCGCGGCCAATAAAACCCCAGGCGCGGTGCCGCTACAGAATGAAGCAAGGGGCCTGTAATACTTGGTACGAAGTTTCACAAAAAAGAAAACCACGATAGGCAAAAGTGTTCCACGATCGAAGTAAAGAAAATGAAAAAAAATTGAAGGAGGTCGAACTGAACAAGTTCCTTTGGGATCAATAACAGAGGCACGAAAACTGCGCCATACAAGCGCACTTTGAGCGCGAAGCTGCGAGGAAGAACTTCTACTTCAATGTGGGAAAGTGTGTTCAACCAGTTAGGAGGCATGACGTCAAACTATCCTTATAAGCAAAAGTGCTGCTTACCGGCAATATATCGGCTTCCTAATTTCAATGAGTTTTTGGAGAAATAGCAGTGGATCAGGTGCCGAACGGGGCCTAAAGCGTACTTCAGTCCAGCTACCAAAAATATAGCCCAGGAATATAACAAATCCATTGATTGCTTTTGAAAAATAGACACGGCAATGTACCCGCAGAAGCTAGGATATAAACCCAAAGCGTCTTTACACAAGTCTGATGTGTTACATTGTCACCCTCAATGCAAGCAGACACTTTGGCTTATAAACACGATGCAGAATAAAATGTGCTGCGTAATTGAAATCGTGTCAAACAGACTCTGCAATGTTGTCACTTAATAGTCTTTTACAGCGAAGCTCTAATGCTTTGCATCCATTGATCGGCTAATTTCTTATTATACACACTTTTGTCTTTGTGGTAGGCCATTCAGACCAATCATTTGGAGTTGAGAGTATCGAGAAAGTACTATTTCCTTTACACCTGCAACTTTCTGTGTATCACGTTCAGGCTATTCTTTCTGTGGTTGTTGATTATCGGGTTTAACACGCCGACGCAAAGCAGGTCCTAAGGCCCGCTGTAGGGGACGGCCCCGGGTTAATTTTAACCACCTGGAGATCTATATCGTGCGCCCAAATCAGGTTCACACGGCCGTGTTTGTTTTTCCCCTCCATAAGAAAAGTAACCTCAGCAGCCGGGAAACGAACCAGAGTCATCGTGCTCAGCCCACAACGGCTTAGGCACTAAGCCACCGCCGACTATTCTTACTGCTGCTGCTTTCGTAAAATGTGTGGAGTGATCAGCATCACTAAAACAATTGACTATGTTATTGTAAAGGTATGCTTAAAAGCCTGATGCGTTACCTTGTCACCCTCAAGGCAAGTAGAAAGAGAGCGCGGTTGGGTTTTCCGCGTCTTTCACAGTGGTTTGCACGCTTACCGCTTCAAGTGGACCTGTGATAGTTGGCGCAGGCATTCCTGGCAGGGTACTCTAAAAGTCGCGCAGGTTTAATTGCACTGGAAAAAGAGTGTTCAGGGTCTCTTTAAGATAGTATAACGTGTGAAAAGCTTAGACTTTGTTGAAATGCTGTCTCCTTTCTATGCTTTCCAAGAAGTACAAACCATATAGCTACTACAATAGCCAGCTAATAATACCAGAACGTTTTGTGAAGAGGAATGCATGAACATTTCTCATTGTACTTGTGGAAACAAACAATCCGTTTTCTTGTATTTTCCAGGCTACACAGTCAATTAGCCATGTGGAACCCGCGAGGCACCAGCCTTCCAGTGATGCTTTCGTGAGCAATAGAGCAAGCTTTGACACCTTGAAAAACGCTTGAAGAAACCAGTTTTTTTAATATATTTGCACTGGTGAAACAAATTCTTTAATAATTGTTCAGTACGGTTAACTGAACTTTATTCGAGAATTGTATAAATAATGATAAAAAACCTAATTGAAATCAAGCGGGCTGTGTCAGATATGTTCAATAAATTTTCATTTGACAAATAACAAATACTAAACTGGTACAAAACAGACTTTTCTTAATATGCTTTCAATCGATATTTCTTAACAGGAACTTTACAGGAAAGATGTATTTCGAGGCAACAGAAAATCACTCGGAAATCAACAGACACGTTGACTTTAGTCAAAAGATTTTCAAGTAAAAGTCAGCATTGAGTTTTGTTAGGAACATGGTGGCCAATTTTCAATGAGAGCTCAATACAAAATTTGTAATCACACTCAACTGACATATTGTACTTAGCAAAGGCAATTATATTTCAATTCAATCCCACTAACCATTCCTGTAAGGATAGCCATCATTATCATAACGACTGACTAGACTCGAGCGGTTGCGACATGATTACGGTGGTCAAGGCTCGTTATTTTCGCGAAATAATGCAAAACATATTACAAGTGCCAACTTCCAGTATAACAGGAATTGAAACCAGCCAATATGTTCAAGCAGATCTTAACTGTTCTTCAGTACAGTAATGGCAAAGAAAACAACCTGGACTACTTGGGATGACGTTCCATGTATTGAAGAAAGTTTCTTTTGCTAATTTCAGTGCAGCTTTACCATGTCAGATATGGGCATAACGGGAAGATATGACTGTAGGAAATATAGCATACATATTCCTCCAGGTTTAAGCATAATAGTGCTTTGTTTTAACCGTATACGTGACTTGCAAGCGTGCGGATGAGTGTTCACGTGTTGGTGCTTTTGTACAAGCCGGTGTGGGTGTGTACTCGCGCGTGTGTGTGTGTGTGAACGAGTGTGCGCGGGAGTTAGTGTGCTTGTGTGCGTGGATGCTTATTGTGGTGGAAGCATGTTATGCCGGAGCACCTGTCTAAGGAACCGACTAGCACTAGGTCTCCTTTCTGGCTTTATACACACCTACTGGCTTTTTATAAGGACAGCAATACAGTAATGACAAATTTGTGCGTCTTCCCCAAGTGCGTGATTTGATTTACACCTATAAATATCGCACGAGGTTGAAACTACGGTTGCTTTGTGAATGCAGCGCTTTTGGCGCCATGCCCTGTATATGAGCACGCACTTGCAGCTTGACCCCGCCAGTTTATTGGTATTAGGATCAATTCATAACGTCTCGCTTAATAAACATACTTATTAGCTCGGAGCCTTCTATAAAAGCAGCAGGCGGCTATGCATACAGGGGCGTATTTCTTATTAAACCTACATTGTCTGCGGCCCATGGTGCATTTCGGAAATCTCCGATGCCATGACAATCTGCATTAATATCATAAAATACATTGCGGCGCCCGGCATGGTTACAAAACTGCTTTACCATTTTCTTAAAAACGGTTGCTGACAATCGGAATGTCTTCCGCCGGATGCGTCAGCCCCGCA
Source organism: Haemaphysalis longicornis (assembly GCF_048455015.1). Lineage (NCBI taxonomy): Eukaryota > Metazoa > Arthropoda > Arachnida > Ixodida > Ixodidae > Haemaphysalis > Haemaphysalis longicornis. The sequence continues at coordinate 40,820,893 of NW_027526233.1, read as the reverse complement.
AGCCGCACAAATGCGTTCGTTTTGAATTTTTCTAGTTGTTAGTTATTAGCAGCTGGCTGTTTTATTTTTAGAAATATTTTTGATATAGAAGCTTACTGCTAGCTCTAACTGTACGCGTCTTCACAGTACCAGCTTCGCAAGGAGTGGGGCGATGCCAGCAATCTTTCTCCAGGAGCGATATCAAAAACTTACTGTAAATGTCTTCTATAGCTAGTGTATGTGATGTTAAATACTTCTTATGATAAACAGTTACACGCACGTAAAATCTTGGGTGCATTAGTAACAAAAGTCAACCAAGAAGAACAAAACAGCAGTTAGAAAGAGCCCGAGTTGAGTGGGCCCGAAAAGATGTGCTTCGCAGTGACCCCTTGCCGCTTTCGCTGCCAATTAGCGCTGCCAAATATCTCCCTTCACATAGGGTTGTCCTAAACAGGTTTGTCAAATTCACATGACACGTAAACGTAGGCCGCTCTCGAAATTTGTGGTAACATTTTTGATGAGAGAGTTTTTCTCCGTTGCATAAAGGGCACTGGGCTCGTACAATAAAATATAGGTATACCTATGAAGTATACTTCTCTAGGCTCGAAGCATTTACGTAGAGGTGGCGATACAGTGTTGTGGTGTAGCACAGAAATTACCTACAAGAGATTCACTATTCCCGGCAGTTAGTCGGACCGGTGGAATACATATGGGCCCACTCCCTTTCTCAACTGCTGGCCAGACCGAACGTTTAGATTTTTTTTTCGGGGACTGACGCAGCATTTACCTGATTTGTTAAGGCAAGTATTGATACCGATAAATACATCTGTGGCTTAGGGCATACTGGCTGTGCTGCGAGAAATATTGGATGGCTTGAATGTCTGAAGTAGTAAAACAATGCTCTTGAATTGAAGTAGGAGTTATGCAGAATATTACACCAAGCTTCAAAGTAGCTCATTTGCATCCTTGTGGTATGCAAACAATTGGCAATGAACACGGGCACGTATGAGTATTACGCTTCGGCTACAGGTAAGATTTGAAAACATAAAAGAAGCCAAGAGTCAATTTTGAATTTAATTTGAAAAAATAGTGCTTCAATTGCGGCCTTAGTAACAACACTGCAAAGGGAAGTCGTCCGGTGCGCTACAGTGAACCAGCTAACCTACTTTGCATTGAAAGCCCATTGAACACTATCTCACCCTCCATTTGGTCTGCAAACTGGGCCCTGTACGTTTCATGGAGGAGCTGAAAATTATGCTTTGTGACAAGAGAAAGGCCGTAAAAGGCACTCCAATTTCCGGGCAAGACCTTCCAAAAGCCCCGTGTTCAAAAGGACGTGAAAGGGTACAACCCTGACGACTTTTGATAAGTGAAACCTATGTTGCAAATTCGGAAGACGTTTTATAAAAACAGTTTTGTTTTGCCACCTGTCTCGCGTGTACCAGTAGCTTCTTTTTGAGTCCTCGGAATATTTTGATTCCGTTTTTTGTATTATATTGCCCGATAAACACTTCAGGTCCTGACACTATTGGTTTTTAAGATTTAATTTTTCAAACTTTTTTAATGAGCCAGTCGTTCACAGTTGACTCGTCGGTTATACATTCACCTCTAAAAAATGAAAACTAAGAAATGTTGTTTTTTTTTTAATTTTAATCCTGTCACAGACTCATCCATTCTTTTGGGAAAGCAAAGCACTTCCCTCAAGTATTATACACTGTTTATAAGCCGTTCCAGCTCGGTACAAGCGGAACAGAAAGAAAAATTTCGAAATAAAGACGTTATCAAAATATGTTTTCAAAATTTTTATCTTGCTATCACAGGATCATTTTCCATTGCTGCGCCATGTTTTATCGAAATCCATAAAGAAATGACAAGTTGATTTGGAAAGTCACGTAGGCACCTATTTGGGTACTTTATTTTGTTGCAAGTCGTCTGGCTTAAAACCCTTTCAACTACCGCGTTCGACACTGGGCAAGAGAGGCAAGCTAAGGCTTAGAGGGCTAACTCTTTGCATGGTCCGTCTCCTAGCCCTTTTTCATAGTTGAAGATCACAGCCAAGAATTACGTAAACTCATTGGGAACTCTGCCATCTAATACGGACTCATCAGCCCAAAAATGAATCATTATACTCCTGTACTGTTCTCGAAGTATGTTTTGCATTTCCTCCAAACGGTGTTGGAATGGAAGCCTATTAAACTAGACGCGTGCTGCCGGTGACAACAGTTTTGATGGGTGGAGGGCACTCCTGCCTTCAAAATGCTGTTGGTTTCTAGATAGACGGATCTCTACTTCTCGTAGCACGGCATTTAAAAACCATGGCAGCACTGCTTCAAATTTTGTGCCAACGGTTCGTTCATGTTCGATTCGGCACCGTTGCAGCTACGAGAAATTTCCCTAGAGAAACGTGCACCAAAATCAGCCATGGTGAGAACAAGTTTTCCCTCCTGACTCTCGGTGGCTCTGTGGTGCATGTTCAGTTCCTTCTGCATTTTCTCTGGGGCAGCATCAATAAATTGAACCATTTCGTCGATTTTCTCAAATTCCAGGACAGGGGACACAAACAAAAAATAAAAATGGTTCACGTAATCGTTTAGCATGTACTGAAGTGCACGAGCAATGTACTTTACCCCTTGTGTACCTTCATTCCTGGCGCACTTAAAGTAGGCCTTCAGTTCTTCCCTGTTCTTCAGGAGCATCTTAAAACACGTCCTGGAACTAACCAAAGTGTGGTGGATGCCTTCATGAAAGGCAAGTGAATCTTGATTTTTCCATCCTCACTTTCCTCCTCTCCAAAAGCTTCAAAACCTTTCTGAAGTTCTTGGGTTGCAGCGTGCTGTGCGCAAACCAGTCAGGAAATTTGTACAGCCAGATTTCCAAATTTGAAGGCAAAAGCTCAAAGGCCTTCGTTACATACAGGGCCAAGGTGTGGCACACACACTTGTTTAGGACATAATTCGGTGACTCTTTTTTAACTCTTGACCACACAGTGTTGTGCTCTCCCACTATAACAGCAGCGCTTTCACGTGCAATCCCAACACAGCTTCCAAACTTCAGGTTATGCTGTCGAAGGAATTCAGTGCGAGCGAGGAACAGGGCTTCCCTAGTATCCTGCCCAACTGGGTGCAACCCCAAGAAGGCAGTGTTGACCTCGTGCGGCGTATACCTGAAATAGCGTGTGCACACCTCGAAAAGAATTTCGGACGCCACATCACTCCTCTCGTCTAACACAGGTGAGAACGTTTTTCTATCCTAACAGAAATGAGTTCACCTTTCACACAAGGCGAAACGACTGAATTCAGCAAAGCAGTGCCCTTCGTACGATGAATATGTAGATGCTCAAGCATGCAGCCCATGCCATTCTGTTTATTCACGCCCCCCACGTGATCTGCTGCGGTTGACAAGTGACAGCATATTGTCACGGACAGCTGCAACTCCACGCGCTTCAGTTCGTCCGGCACAGAGATTTTTGTCGCATAGTTCAGTGCCCGAAAAAATGATGTCGTCTTCAGTATGCCCTAATGCTGTGCTACTTCGATATGTTTCGTCAGCATTCTATGGTGGGGCATTTCGGATTCACGCAGGGCTTGCAAAACTATTGCCTTAGGTTTCCCGACACCACGCTAGTCATCCCCATGAATTGTTTCTGCCACGAGTTCACATATATCCCGCCGCTGTTCTACGACGCTTTCGGTGTTTTACCGATTTGATACGCTTTACCGCCTTTGTGGGAATCCCTATAGCTGTTTTCTATTCTGAACTTGCTTTGACTATTCATTGTGCCCCCTTGCCTAGATAAAAATAACGGAACATTATTATAAACAAAAATATGTCTAAAGCTACATGCAATGCGTGTAAAACACAAACCGCCATGACCACGAAGTATACGCAGCATGTGATCTGCCATCCATACCGTCCATACTATGTGTAAAATATAATTCATCTACTTTCCAAACTTCAGCGGTGCATTTGCTGGGGATTGGGTTGCACCAATGTCAGGACCCTGGACGGCGCATACAACCATGCATAGGATCCGTTGAAGCGGAACTGGGAAATTTGGAATGGGGAACTGCGACTCAGATGGTCAATTCCCAAAAGCATGATGTTCGGTGCTTCGGTAGGGAATGAATTGAAACTACACAAGAGGACAAAAACTGTTGTCTTCATTATATTGTGAGTGTTTGCTATTCAAAAAAGAATGATCACCTTATGTGGGGGCGTAAATCCCCCTTCGCGCACGTAACGCATTGACCCGAGCTCATAGCAAGGAACAAGACGGGAGCAATATAACCAACACCATAAGCGAGCAAATAGAGCGCGGGGAGCTAGGAGCAGGAAGCGGAAACGGAAAGGTTTAATAGTAGCACATGTGATAGAGCATCAGCTTGCAAGTGGGCGCGCCAGCCTCGTTGTATCATGGACCACCGCCCACAACTTCAGTGCCTGAAACGCGCACAGCCCAGGGGGACGCATAATTAACCGGTAACGATTGATGTTTGGGGAGCTAATAACTAACATTGAATAATGAACTTTTTTAGTGGCTGGATTAAGCAGGCATGTCTGTATTGCAAACTTAGACGCAATCGCCTTTCTACCCAGTGTCCTTTGGCCTAATTCTTCCAGCGCATCTTTATTCCGAGGTATAGAACTGCGACGAATAATTGTCGTTCGAATAATTTCGCATGCTAGACAACGAAGACCGGCCAAAAGTCATTCCTTTTGTGACGTGCCTGCTGTGCACGCTGTTTAGTTTTGCAACAAGATAGAGGCACAGGCAAAAGTGACAACTGGCACCCTTTCAGTCTTGGCGGAAGGTATCGCAATCTGATGTACTCGGAACCGCTATCGAAGCGCAGAACAAAACGCAGGAGCTTTGCACCGGTCTTCGCTGTCTAGCATTCGTAATCTTGAGAACTGTAATTAACATTCGGAGTCTATGTAGCAGAATACAGGAGCGCTGAAGAATTCTGCCAAACAACACTGCTTAGAAACACGATAGCGTTTAAGTTTTTAGTACAAACATTACTGCTTACTGCAGCCACTAAAAAGTTTAGTATTCAAATTTAGTAAATAACGCCACCGGCATAATTCATTACCACACAAATATTTGTCCCCCTGTGTGCATAACCGCACTCCAGAGGCAGTCTTTACGCAAATCGAAGCGCCTAATATTAAGAAACCTGTCGACTTGATTTTGATCAATCTGCACTCCAACGAGCGGCTGCGAAATGAAGCCCGCCGAACGGGCTGTGTGGCGTCCAGGTACAGTTGTGGATATTGGCGCTTCCAGCCTGTGCCAAAGCCACAGTCGTGTAATTTTTAATTTTTGCAGTATAATTTTTATTCTTCAGGTAATTTTACTTTTATTTTTTAATAACGCCAATTTATATGCTTTAGATCATTTTACCGTTACGGCGCAGCCCTTGTTGCCGTTTAATTAACGTTGTAAGCCGCACGAGCAGGGATGTCACTTGTGGCGATATGCAGTCAAGTTATAGAAATAAACGCGTTGAATCAAACCAGTGACCTTGGGATCAACTGACAGCGCCGCACAGGACCAAAAACAGCAATTCAAAAAATTTATATGTATAATTAAAGTTTACAAATTCAGTCTTTTTGTTTCTGGTACATACTTTGCAAACATATAGATAATGCGCGCAGGTAAAGATACGCCAAAACCGTATTAAAACAATAGTAAAGTCAATACTGCGCAGTTAAAGCTGTTGAAAATCAATTTTTTCAGCTTTTGGTGTCACCAATTTGGAAATTGAGACATAGCGCTTAAGTGAGCATTCCCTATTCTCTTCGCCATTGTATTGGGGTCGGAACGTTTGTAAGCATTTCAGTGTGATATGGGCTGTTCATCCAAGGGTATTCTGCATGTTGGAAGGTGAAGTGGCTTGTCTGGCCGGCCGTTTTCTATTTTTAATCCAACGGGATGGTGGTGACTTCCAAAATGAACTTGCCCTCTTCTGGGTACTTATCGAGAATTCGACCAAGCATTTGTTACCAAATGCATTATGTTAGAAATGCGTTTTATAATTTTTGGAGCACTTCAGACACTGACATTGAATGCAAAAGCGATCAAACAGTGTCGCACCCTTCGCACAACGCCGGCATCTTTTGTTGCTCTTGACTCAGTCTTTCACAGATCTTCCGAGGTACCACCTGTCAGGGTGCCGTAATGTGTCTGTACTGTTTGTTGCCAGTACAGGTTCTGCACTTACAACTTATGCTCAGACACAGCAGCGAAAATGTGGCGCTTTATATGGAATCGTCCTGAGATGCAAGAATTGCTTGTGATCATTAGGCATAGGCAGGTATTTAAAGGTGGATATGGCAACACCCAATGCGTGACAAGATCGGCTCGTTTTTCATTCTATGAGAACAACCACCGTAATGCCAAATAAATCTCTGCAAACTCAAGAGGACCTCCCCGCAGCCAAAACTTATATAGTCAAATAAGAGGGGTTTTTCACATCATCCTTACGCCCTTGTTTTAGAGTAGACTATTTTACAAAGTATTAAAAAATTACTTCGAAATGATTTATACTTCTCATTCCTCACTCAAGGTTGTTTGACTGCTGTTTGATGGGCAGGATGGTCCCATTTCACATCTCGGTAAGTTAATCGTAGACTAGTCAATTATTGGACGTAGTAAAGGCTTGTTTTTCTTTTGTTTTGAATCCCGTTGTGTACGCTGTGCTCCGACATAAAAATAATATGGTAAAAATGAGGTACATTTATGCGGGTAAATGTTTGTAGGTTTTTGAGCAGCCAAATAAAAGGAACACTAACGCATACTGAAATAGCTTTTTCAGCGCCGACGATTACTTGGTTTGGTTTTACAATTATAGTGGATAACAAGCGTGTTGCATGGAAAATTGCTGATGAAGAAATTGTGTTGTTCGACACATTGCAAGCAAGGTAGACTTTGGCGCGACTGCCTCGCTGGTTTTAGAGTCACGAGAACATGCAGGGCCTGCCACGGTACCAAGGGAGTTTCATCAAGGCCAGACCTCAAACCCCCCCCCCTGTTTTGGAATTCTGGAAATGCGGATTATTGCTTTGGGGTAGCCCATATGATTAAATGAAGAAATTCATTTCGAGCTAATGACACGGCCTTCGGTCGGGCCCTCTTCACCTACCACTGTCGCTTTCTTGCTAAATTTAGAGGGCGCGAACACTTGGTTCTACGCTATTATTAATATCACCTATTCATAATTCGAGATATCTAATTTTCGCGAGGAAGTAAGAGCACGGTAAAATAGGTAGCAATAGACGAAACAAAGACAGCTGAGTTCATGCGGAGTTCTCAGGTACCACGTTTCTCTGAGCATGCATTCGGCAGCGTTATGCCCATTCAGACAAGTAACGGTAATGTTTCCATGCGTGTAGGATATTGTCACGTGGCCAACGACGACGCAATTGTCTTCAAGGAAAACAAGTTTATTGAGGCGAACTTGTGCTCCCCTAAGAATTCAAAGAATACACAGGTGGCAAAACAGCATTCAACAAAGTGATGTGCGATGGCGAGCGTCGCCGATTTGAATGCTGCGGTGTATGCTCAGCAGGCTTTTATCTTTAGGTTCGTGTGTTTCTGGAACCGTCGATTTACATCCCGGACATTGTAGATGAGAGAAGATTATGCTGCGATAGCGCTGTTCAGAAGAAACAGTCTGCTTATCTGGATTAGATAACCCGTGCGGCATAATAATCAAGAATGGAAGACTCGCTTCACTTGGAACACAGATAAAAGAGCCAGACGTTCCGGGGCAGTAAAAACAAACAGTAAATAAACAACCTTATGCATGGTTCGCGGCATTATCCCCCGCTCTAAGGGTGCATCAACACGACAATAAAAAATAAATGCAGTCCGAACAAACAAAAAATCTGTCATCTTGCATAGTATGGTTTCAAGCGAACCACGTAGACAACCTCGGGCAGCGTGCGTCATCGTGATGTTCAAGACTCACTATTTTGGGATCCCCTCGTAGGACGTTGGCCGACACGTCGTAGAATCTGGTAGGGTCAGAAATGCCGTCACAAAAGCTTCTCACTGAGTCCACGTAGTCGGATAGGAGTCCAAACCCAAACACGATCCCCTGGGTGGTTCTCGCGGTCTCAGCGTCGGAGGTTGTAGCGCCCGGCATCCACCAGGTGCTGCTCCGTTGTACGAACTCGAACAAGCTGGCGGCATCCTGCGCATGTTGAAGGTATCCTTGGACGTCAGGGTTGAGGTCGTCGTCTTCTACATGCGGAAGCATGGCGTCAAGCATCTTAGTCGGCCGTCTTTTGTAGACAAGCTGGAACGGCGTCCTCCGAGTAGTTTCCGAGATAGCTATGTTGTACGCAAACGTGACATACGGGACCACTTCGTCCCAAGTCTAATGTTCATCTTCGACGTACATTGACAGCCTATCTGCGGTTGTCTTGTTCAGACGTACTGTTAGTCCGTTCGTTTGGTGGTGGAACGCCGTCGTTCTTCGGTGATCCGTGTTGCCATAGCGTAATATTTCTTGTATCCGCTCCGAAGTAACGGCCTTTCCGCGGTCCGTGATTACGGCTTCAGGGGCGCCATGTCGCATCAAAACTTGGCTTATGAAGAACTTTGCAACTTCTTGTGCAGTCCCCCTGGAAAGAGCGGCGGTGTCAGCGTAGCGCATCATGTAGTCTGTCGCTACTTCAATCCACTTGTTCTCGGGTCGGGATGTATTGAACGGGCAGAAAAGGTCCATTCCAATGGGTTGGAAGGGCCTCGATGGGACGGCGATCAGCTGCAGATGTCCGGCTGGTTTCGTCGGTGACGTTTTTCGTCGCTGGCAGTCACGGCAGCTCCGGACGTAGTGGGCGACGTCGGATATAAGGCGGGGCCAGTAGTACTTCGCCTTGATTTTGCCATTTGTGAGGTCTGTTCCGAGATTTCCGGAAGGCGGGTCGTCGTTGCACGCTTCCAAAATTTCGTCGCAAAGGTCTACGAGGATGACAAGAAGATTATTCGTTCTCGTTCCGGGGCTGATATTCTTCAGGAGAACGGAGTTTTTCAGGCTGAATGCTGGGAGGCTGCGTTAAAAGGTCTTAGTCACTGTGACGTTGCATCCTTCGAGTTACTTGATTATGGCGCGTAAGTCTGAGTCGGCAAGCAGCTGAGCGGCTAGGTCGCTCTCCGTCACTACTCCGACGAACGCGCTGTCTTCATCAGTCTTGTGCTGGTGGGACGACGAGAGCGCGGGACAGGCAGTCGGCGTCGGAGTGTTTCTTGCTGGATTTATAGACGATTGTAACGTCAAACTATTGCAGGCGCAAGCTCCACCGCCCAACCCACCCTGCTGGTTCAGTAGCTAAGGCGTACGCTGCTGAGCACGAGGTCGCAGGTTCGATTCCCGGCCGCGGGGACCGCTTTTCCAATGGAGGTGAAAAGCAAAAATGCCCGTGTGTACGAGATTTCAGCGCACGTTAAATCTCCCCAGGTGGTCAAAATAGATCCGGAGCCCTCTTTTACGGTACGCCTCATCACCGGCATTGCGTCGGCACGTTACACCCTACAATCAATCAAAAATCCACAGCCCAAGACGTCCTGAAGAGTCCATCAAATTGGGGAGCCAACACAGCGCATGGTGGTCTGTCACAACCTTGAATGGTCAACCATACACGTATGGACGAAATTATGAAATCGGCCAGATAATAGCGAGGTACTCTTTTTCAGACACTGAGTAGTTTTTCTCCGCCTTCGACAGACCACGGCTGGAAAATGCGATTACTTATTCGCAACTGCTTTGTTTTTTGGTCGAGGACGGCACCCAAGCATATATCACGGCCGTCGGCGGGTATTTCTATTTTCGCCGTCTTCGTCGAAATGAGCGAGCACGGGGGGATTTGCAGGCATTTTTGCAGCTTGCAGGATGCTTTTTCTTGGTCATTTTGCCAGCTAAAAGGGGTGCTGGTAAAATGGGTACTTTTGCCTGCTAAAAGGGGTAAGCGACAAAGCGCCGGTAGAGGCGCTAATAAAACGTCACTCGGGGCGCAACTTGGATGACATTTCGACTCCCGGTACTCCGCACCCCTCCATCATCCACGTAGTGGAGATGGTCCCATTTTTGTTTTCATTGCAATGCGCACAACTTTCCCTTTTCTCGAAAATCCTCTTATCTCTAAATATTTCGAGGTTTTTACTATTTCGAGTTTACGAGGTATTACTGTATATCTTCATTTTGGAGCATTGAATAAGTGCTTCGAAATTACCAAAAACAAAAAGAAAAAAAGGCTGCGCACTTATTCATTGATAACATGAATGGAGCCAGCGAAGCTCACGTGACCACGTCGCTTTATTTCTTACTTTTATAAACTGAAGTTAGTAAGATGTTGGATACATACAAAAAAGGCCTACGATTGCTCTATTCTTACCAGAAATTAATCAATTCAGCTCAAGAAACCCAACACGATCATTTGAAGTCGGCAGTCAACCTAGTTTTGTTTTACTAATGAAACTTGGAATTATGAAAGAATTCTCCTACCAGGGAGCAATGTGGCTGCTGTAAAACAGTTTTCACAGTGGTTTAGGCGAACCTATGAGGCTGCTCGAACGGGTTCTGAAGCAGTACGTTTTTAATGGGCGTTAGGCTTTAAAAAGGAATTTGGAAGGACGCAAAGGGGCCCACGAACTCCAAAGTGTATTCAGGGACCACTTTACATCTGTGGCCACCATCTGAGAACGGTGCCCTGCGGAATGCTTTGCATATCAAACGGGTAAATCATCTCGCCTTTTTTGAGTATGCCGTAGTTTGTTTACCGCATGCCGTCGACCATAGGCTAGTAACTTTTTTATCTTCAATCGTCGAATGACCGATTACCATTTGGGTCAAATTATTCAATTTCAACTTCTGCCCCAGAAGTCCACAAGAACTTCCAACACTGTTTTCAAGAGAAAATAACCCCTATAGAAGAATGTACTTTGCATGCATTTGGATAGGCACTGTGCATTGAAAGCGCGGTACAATGGTATCTACTACCGCAATAGAATTTTTGAACTCTGAATATATGAAAAGGTGCCTGTACCTTGAACAAATTGCGAAGCAAGATTTCCCCGAGTGATTTCGAAGTGGCACATATGACGCATGTGGCAAACGAGGTTTCATAAAGCCTTGCTATGTAGGTGCCCCAAAAAGTTAACGGAGCACAGGTTGGTGACTTTGAGGGGATTTCTCCGCCATGCGCCTAGCCAGTAACCTCTAAGTGACTTTAAAACTAAGTGATTCTATATTAAAATCTGGCGCCACGTATTCTATTCATGCTGGCAGCCGCATAAAATAAAAATTATTCTAGTTTAACGAAGCCGTGCTCCGTTTACTTGTTGGGGCACCAGTAAATACCTAAGCACAGCAGTATTTTTTAAAACCTTTGCTTGTAAGGTTAGCATGAATAATTTTTCAAGTTAGTTTACATTTTCCGGGGGCTGTAAAATTATAACTATCCTCAAACCCGAAAAATATGTTTTTCGTCCCATTTTCTTCGACTGCTCAATGATTTTTTTCTCCTTCGTTTTCTATTCCAACATATGACGCGTGGAGGGTCAAAAAAGAAGCTTGAAGAACGAGGTAACTACCAGCGCGGCGATTCTACCAGCGGAGCAGCGTTGCCGCCGATTCTGCCAGTGCGTCGTGTCCACAGAAGGTGTCTTGACCATAAGACAGCGAAAGTTCAGCGAGGTTCCCCTTGCGTCAATTTATCTGAGACAAAAGGCTTTAACCCACAATACTAGGCGAGCAGCCGATGGTAATTGCTGTCGGATCCCTTGAAGTCCCCGCGTCGCAGCCGCCGTGCGATCCGGATGTTTTTTTCCGCGCAGATTGTGGAGCCGCGTTTCTCGAAAGCGCAGCAAAGCAAGACGACGCGGTGCACTTTTGGAAGAGCGAAAAAAACAGACGCATCCAAATTTCCCCCGGCTTCCCGAAGTCTTCGCCAGAGTAGCGACGTCATTAACATGCCCTCTGCATTTCAACGCTGTTTAAGAGCGATGGAAAACCACGCGCTAGTTGCTGCATGTCAAGCCGAATCTTCCTAATGGTTATGTGTATAAATATGGATATAGTGTATGGACCAAACCGCACAAAAGCGCTGCTCGTTCAAAGTGCGTGCTCCGCCTTGAACGCGTTGCCATGACAACAATAAAAACTGTTTATGTTTATAAAAAAATGTTTATAAAATCCACAAAAGACATTTCAGCTCGCGTACAGGTGCCTTGTTCACAATTAAAACATGGAGAGGAAGTGATCCGGCTGTGTTGGCCTCAAGATGTGACGTAGGCAACGTGCCTACATGTTGGGGAAATGCTGTCATGGTGGTTTAAGTGTGTGCTCCTTGCTCTCAATTCTCACGGGTTCAACGTCAAATCATGAGGTTCAATTCTTCTCTTTTTCGATTGTTTTCGCATTGCAACAGCCTATTATCTGGCGAGACGCTTCTCCGTTTTCTGCGAAAGCGTTAGAATACACGTGTTTCTTGTGTGCTTAATATTATCATGTGCTATTTATGATAGAAATATAAGTCAGAAATCTGAACTAATTCTACGCTGCTTGAATAGCGCGGTCCGACAGCCGTCGGCTCGATAATACAAGGGTGCCGGTTGTCCATTCTGATCATAAGAAGCGTGCTTAAAAGCACTTGATGCGCCTTTGCATATCACTATCATCGTTTGTGGACCCAGTGAGTAAAGTTGCCTTTCCTGCAGTGCGATTTACTAGGACGTAAAACTTGGTGTTCAACAGGAGCAGAGAAAGTCGCGCCGTACGTAGTGAACCCTCCCCTCGTGGCCGCAATATTTACCGCCTTCCGATGCGGTATACTTTCTTCTGCTGGCGTTTGCTGCTTTGCCCGTTTTCAGAGACCTCCTCCAACCCTCCTGCAACTGCTGTTTACGTGGCAATGAGGGCTATTTTAAGTGCGCGATTCGCGCTTCTACAGTCGCTTTAATTCTGTGTACCTCAAAACTATTATTTGCATCTCACTAGTTCTGTGAAACACAAAGATGTCATCTTTTCACCTTCACAACTGTGCAAAGCGAAACGGGGCGACGAGGCGGCAATGTTAACAGTACGCCAATGGAATCTGAAGTTGAAAGCTCAAAGCACTATAAACGTAATTATGACACCAGAGATTCTAATATTGGTACATAATCAAAATCGGTCGCGCAATTAGCCGTTTTCTTTATTAACTTAATTTTTGAGCGTTGAACAACAAAAAAAAAACGGGCAGATCTTTGCTGTTTAATAAAACCACTGGTTTTCTATTTGTTGACCCAACAGGTTCACCACGTACTGGTCCCACGTGCTTAAAAATACTTACTCCACGGATTAAAAGAATTCCTTCATAAACTAATTATTTTGGTATCACCTAACTTCTCTAGTCCTCTGTTGTATTATTACTCTTTCAGAACAACCAGCGGATTTTTTTCTACAAGAATGAAGCTGCCCAGGGTTGCGGTCATTTTTGATGTTAGAATAAAAAAACCACGGGCGGCTATCGCCAGAAATTACGTCTGCTTCCTTTTGTAAACTGTTTGTAAAATCCTTTTCTATTATTGGTGGAACTTCTTTGAAGCGAATCAGTCAATATAACATTCTCAACTTGTCTGCAATAAGCTTTTTTGAATGGGGTAATTATTTTGTAAAACACAAATTATATACAAAACACTGTTTGCACAGGTAGCTGCAAAAGCTAGTCGCCGGTAAATATAAAAATTTCAAGCGAAAACAATCAATTCAGCCGCAGAGCATGGAGGGTTGATTAAAAATTGAGCTGTATACCATACTAGATATCATACAGCTGTAATTGTACACATGCCGTAAGAAGTAATTTGAGCTCGGGAGTTCTGGCGGAACCACATAGGAACTCCGGGTAGCTGCACCTACCGCTGGTTAAATTTAGCCCCTCCATAATTCTCACGCCACCTCTTCTACCGCAGCTTCGAGCATTGTTCGCGGCATACTTGTCTTTAGCGATGGGGCTGATAGCATAGGCGCTATCTCGCAGCGTTTCTCACGCACTTTCAAGCGCATGGGAGCTGCTGGAGAAGCATCGGAATTGCAGGATTTTGAATTGAAAAATTTTTATTTGTAATAATTTTAAGTGGGTCTGCACTCAGCGCGTTGCCGAGACTAGTATGCCGCGAACAACACTCGAAGCCGTGTTTAAAAAGTGATTTGCGAAGTATAGATGGGGTATTTGGCGTCTGGAGGCACGCATGCGTGTTCCGCTCCTTTATTTCACCACCGGTGCGGCTACACGGCGTTCGAATGCTTTTCGGCACAGCTCCGGTTCTCCAATTACTTTTAAAGGCACCTGTACATGTTCACAAGATGTACACAAGAGATTCAACAACAATAAATGTGACAATAAACAAGAAAATTTCCATAGGAGGGGTAAAAAATGAAATTTCACTAGACCTGTTATGCTGTTTAGTGGTCATTTTAAATTTTCTCTCTGTTTTCAGCTCGATCAGTAGTTCATTCCGTATTTTGACGCCACTCTACATCATCAGGCATTCACCATACATTGTCTCACTTGGGAAGGTTAAATTTAAAAGTTTCGGGTGGCATTGTTGTACGAGAGGTTAAGGGGAAACTACTTAATTGAAGGGGAGTGTTGCGGTTTATAGTATGTTACATCAAGAGCGAAATTTCGCACGTGCGCTTGAACCTAAGCGAAAGTACATGATCATTACGAAAAACGGCACTCCTGGAAAGACCAGAATGAGTAGTCAGGGCGGTCAATGCTCGTTTTTGCACACGATGTAAAGGCTATAGTTAGGTTCCATATGTTTGCCTCCATGATTCACAACAATAACTGATATGTAAGTGACAGAAAGCTTACTAGAGGAGGCATCATACATTGTACCAAAACTAATATCTCACCTTTGTATAAATAATATCTCTTCTCTCTAATGTAAATGAAAATAGAAAATAACTGTCAGGTATTTGAAATACGAGACATGCTGTGTAAACAACCTACCGATAGTAACTTTACATAAATTGTTGGTGGTCTTGTACCTTGAGTAAACATGACGTACTAATTTTATGAACATCATTCGTTTAACGGTTTTTTAAAAAATCAGCAAGGGAAGTTTTTCATAAAGCCCACTATTCTGATTTCAATTCTCGCAAAGGATTCTGCAATCGCACATACAGTGGCATCATCTGCAGAGATTATAATTGTGAAGAGTGAAGAGCCTTGGTGAGATGGTTTGTGTAATTTGAAAACAACGGGGGACCCATAACGAAGAATGTTGTACATCGCAAGTGATCGATTTACGCCCGAAAAATAACCATTAATAAGTGTTCTTAGTTTGCGGGGGGACACGTAGCTTGAAAATACGTTACGTGAGCTCTCTGTAAAACCGGAGAGCTCATTCATTTTTTTACCGAATAGTCTCCGCGAACGCCACCTTATCCTGAGTACCAAAAACAGTATTAACATTACAAACAGTAAATATTGTTGATGTTCGTTTCCCCGAAGTCCAGTAGCGATCCGGAACCCACCCGACTGGGCTCCAGTTGATGTGGCAGGAGGCTCTCAGGGCGCTGGTTTTGAAGTTCTCGGATATGGTGGCCTAATTGATGAAATCGAGGCGTTTGTAGTTGATGAAGGGAAACGAAGAGGTTATATACAGCTATTTACAGTTGGATAACTTGGTACATGAGTAATAAACGGAAAAACTTGAAACTTCGCTTAGAAGCTACAGCTCCAAGTGCGTTCAAGTCACTCGAGCTTCTCAAATTCTCCTAACTCTCCTATCCTCAGAGCGTGCACAAACCGCTTGTGAAACCACGGTCGGGGCTCAGTTCCCGCCGCAGGACCCTACTTGTGGCCCGGTACACAGCTGTACCCTAAACTTCCGACGCGATCCTAACCTCTTTCTTAGGGGGCTCACTAATCCCAAACTTGCTTTAGCGGTTGAGACTCCTTGACTCGCCGGGAACTGCCTAGCTGAGAGCTCAGAGAAGAACGCTGTTTTGCGGCCAAGTTCGGCTCATAACACTTCGGTATTTCTGTCTCGCGGGCACGCCCCTCTATCTTCCGTACACACGTTAGGGAGGGCCCAAATTCACGTAGACAGCTGTCACTCAGTGCACTACGGAATGTCCAATAAGGCGCCACAACCTTCGGATCAACAGCCGACACGCGGGCGAGCAAGCACGCGCGACACCGAGGGGTAAGGGGGAGAGGGGGGGCGCAAGAGTGAGGCGAAAAGCGGGGGCTGCCGAAAGCTAGCCGTTCCGACTGCGGCGCACAAAAACAATGGTGCCTCGCGGTAAATCCACCGCGTGGTCAGACGCCGATAATCCCACCCTTTGTTGTCTGCTACGACGTCAACAATTCTCGGAACCTGGCGGAGCCGTCTGCATTCTTAAAGGAGTATATTCCCGCGGCATACCTTCAACCAGACAAGCCGGCTACCGTACGCGCCGTGTCAAATTGGCCACGACCGCTGCGTAGTTTCGGTAGTGCTGTGGCGTTAAACCGAGCGGCGGGGATCTTTACCTTCTCACGCGCAGCCTGGGCGCCTGGCCACTGACTCCATGAGTGGGCCTTACACAAAAGTTCTTGGACTTCAGTATGTCTTTTGATTTTATAAATTAAACCATTAGATTCTTCTTACGAGTATAAAATAAATTTCAGGGGAAGGAGAGCTGACAAAATAGACCCAAGGTTTGGCTTACACGTGCAAATGTTGCTTGAAATGCGATGTTATTCAAAACGGTATGTTAGGCCTTTTACTTTTCAACGTTTACATAAATGACGTGATATCATCATCAGCAGCCTACTTCGGTCAACTGCAGGGCGAGGGCCTCCCCCATTGACCTCAAGTTCCTTCTGTCCTGCGCTGGCCCAGTCCATTCTTTGCCTCCGAATTATCTCATTTCTTCTCTCCATCGAGTCAAGGGCCTTCCCCGTCTTCTAGTCCCGCTGCTTGATGTCCAATCTGTAACCCCCGTGGTCCACTTGTCATTTCATCGTCCAGTTCATGTCTTTTTCCAAAATTTAACTACGATACCTTCTATTCGAGTTTGCTTCCTAATCCTCGTTCGTAGTTTTCTGTCCCTAAGCATTACTCCTACAAACTTTAAAATAAACTCAGTTTTTGTGACTTGTGACTCTTCTATCTCTGGTGTTATTGCATAAATAATCGCGAAAGCAAAAACAAGAGTAAAATGCTCTTTAAGCTGGTTAAACCATAAAATGATCTTCACTAAACGTGGCGAAAAAAGAGCCTGTCATATTAAGCAGTCTCAATTGTCCCGCAAAAGCGTATTTATTCATTAAGCTCAATATTACTTGTACTACGCTGCAGAATGTAGTAACAATTTATTGTTGACGAGGATAGCTAGGGTAAACTACGGTGCGCTATTATGAAGGGATACGATACATAAAGCATCTAATATCTGACACGAATTCAGTCAAAAACTGTATCACCATTTTACCAGTGTTGTGGCTGTTTACTATTTCATATCAAAAAGCAGGCACATGTGCAATCTATCGTTTCAATCACATATTGCACAATGTCATCATTTTCGACTACGGCCCTACAGTACAGTGTACTAGAAAGCAGTGGGTGTGTCGTGCTGGAACAAACACTGGAGAGCGCGAGTCCCTTTTGTGATGAAAAGATGGTATGGAGCTCAAAAGCTCAAACGTTCCCCAGAGAACTGCTGTGCAGCCAACGCCCCCTAAATATTTTCAAACAAAACTCAGCAGTTATTTTATGGGTTTAATAAAACTTTATACGACGAAAGGAAGTTATACGATTATTTAAGCCAATAAATATGGATTAATTAATTGACAAACAACACTTCTAAAATCAACTGCTAGGCAGTTGTTGACAGCCACGCTGCTTCCAGCAGAAGTTCCCTAGGAGAAATTTTCATCTCAATAGGGACCCCCCAGTCGGCACCAAACGACACACTTCCCTGTTCTAGTACATGGTAAAATATAGCAAAAGTGACAGGGGAAAGTTGAAGCAAGAAATTTGGAAATCGGGTAGCGGCAGTGCTGTGAAATACTAGGCGGGAAATACTGTAGTGGATAAAAACTCCGCCTTTCAATCAGTGTTTGTGCGCTTGAACTTCGGCGTAGGATAACTTATTGTTCAAGTGCATGGAGCGCACTTAATAATAGTTTAAAAGCAGACTTGTGGCCAGGGTAATTTGAATTGTTTTACAGTCTAGCTCTGTTACGCTAGCATTTCACACAATTTTTTATACACTCACATCAAGAAGCTTGCGGCAAAGCCAACCTTAACTCATTCTTTCAGGCGTCAAGTGCAGCGACGTGGTCATGGCTGTGCGTTTCTTTTTTGTTTGCTTATAGCTGCTTCAGAGGGTCAAATTGCGCTTGAAGTGCGAAGCGTTCCAAAACACGGGCTTTAACTCTTTAAGAAAACAAGCAGTGGTGCAAGGCACAAAGCCTTTATCGAATGCATTTGCATGCTTAAGGCACGAGAGGATAGCAAATCGGACATCGAGAACACGGTGCGCAAGCGATGTGTTCCACATATAAAGGGAAATTCAGAACACGAAAAGAAAGAGTAATGAATAATAGAACACAAACCTAAGCATGAAATCAATTCAGAACTGAAAAAAAAACATCGGTGGGCCCTTGAGGCCATAATCAGTTTAGTTTTTGTCCTAATGAGCTTTGTTGGTTTCTGATATTTGAGCGCAGAAGTCTTGGCGTCGTTAGCACGACCATATTGTACGATGACGGATGGAATTGTGCTGAATAAAGTTGAAGACCTTTAAGCTAGTTGCATCGCTTTCAAGAGAATAATAAGTCTCAGTTATGATTGGGATAGACGTGCCAATATTCCATCCGCTCCGAATGAACGTGAACATTTCGGGAAACAGGGCGCCCCATTCACTTTCGTTTCTTCATACGGCTAAACCCATCATGCTTTCTGTGGATGCGTCTTCGATGATAAATACAAGCGTGCTCCGGCGATGTGATGTGGAAAGGGCTTCGTAGCCTCAATACGTCAAGAAGTTGCAGCGCCGACGCCACAAGTGCAGAGAAAGAAAGGCACACCACGCGTGCAAATTCTTGACATGAACGAAGAAGCCTAATTGGTTTGTAGTGGCGTGAATACTTGTATGCGCTGAGCCATCGTAGCCGATTAAATGCGTGTGGCACCTCATGTTCTCTCCCCTGTCATTTCTTTTTTCTTCAATGCCTGAACGGAAGCAGCTTAGGGATCAGTTAGAAAATCTTGGCAAACCCCGTATAGGATCTCGACAGACAATTCGTTCAGTGCACATTATCTCCCCAGGAATACTAGGAGATGAAGTGGTTAGAAATGTTTCTCAAGTACAGTTCACTCTTACAAGCAGGCAAGCTTTGGTCGCGGCAAAGAGGAATTGGAAGCTGTGTAAAGCGTACAACTGTCGTAACGTTCCTACGCCCGAATTCACAGCATTTCCGAAAGCATGTTCTACGCAACGTTTATTTCCGACCGAACTTTTTTGTTGTCATTCATCATTATAAGCTTTAAATCAGTAGGTGTTCGGCGCAGAGCTGCTGCTAGTTTTTGTGTTTATGTGCTTTTAATACAAAGATAGGCATACGCCAGGATGGGAAAATTGGCACAGCAAGGTGCACGTGGTGACTGCACCCACCAAACTGTTCCCTCTCTAGGTTTCTACAGCAGCCCCCCGTGCGCATTTCCGCACTTCGGGCTTCAGAGGTTCCTGTTAAAAATTCCCTTGCTTTTTCCACTATTACAATATTCTAGTTTCCTGTCACTGCACATTATTTAACTTGAAGACAATTCCGAGCACACGAAAGAAACCAATTATCCTCGTTGAGTTTTAAGTAAAAAGAAAGGGGGTATGCGGAGGGCAGCGGATAAATTAGTGGGAAAAGACGATGATCTGGCCCACTGCCTGGCCAAGCTGTTCCATGGATACGCCTGCAGGATGGACGGACATGCCTTGGTATCACATGATACTATGGCACGTTTTTCTTTCAATATTTTCAGCTAAAGACACACTGCTAACAACACTACTGAAACCAAAATATCAGCGTTGGAAGTAGTACCGGTAGCCCCTAATCACTAAACCTAAGACAAAATGCAGTCAGCATGCAAAATCTTGCACCCTCTACACTAGTTTCCTCAGTGATGGCCCAAGAATAAATAGCATGCTTCAATTTAACACATTTGACCCAGCCTTGCCTAAAGGAGTACTGACACAAAATTCCAAAACTCAGATAACTTGTTAAGATACTTCCGTTGCATATGGAGGTACATCGCTGGCAGTTTCGACAGGAACCACTCAGTATTACTTATTATACATTTTTTTCAATCTCTGTGAGCACAGGAAACCTCAGAACAGGTACCCTTTCAACGTCGGTATCGGAATGACGCCTTCTGCTCCTGGCCCCAACTTGTCGACGTGGTGGCAGCGGTGGCCTGGTGACGTGGTGGCCTGGGCTGCTCCACCGTGTATAATACGCCAGAGTTTTGGGACTGACGTCAGGCTGATCGGGCGCCGGCATATTGTAGAGACCACCACCGGTCTGAACACGCGTGCCTCCTGACCGGCAGTGGTACGACAAGAACGGTGACGTCACGAGCCCAGTCCTTTCATGACTGCTTCCAAGGTGCTCGTATTGTATAAACTAAAACTGACACAAATAATCCAGGCTGTAAATAATTGTCGATGCTGTGATCAGAAGTTTAATGAGAAATTCAATGTTTAGCGGCCCAGGAGCAACCATAGCAGCGAAAAAAATAACAACGCCAACCTTTCTTGTCTATACTCCTTGAAACGTAGAAGATTGATAGTATGCGGTCTACGTACGGCGTAGCATTTTGTTTTATGTCACCTAGATTGAAAGGATTTGCTTGTTTTATCTTTGAGGTCTGCATATGCGTGTCCATTGAAGAAGCGCCAACTACTGGGACCGGGTAGAGTGGAAAGGGCTACCACATCCGCGGTGGCTTCACAGGGACATATCACCCTGTGGCCCCGTACCGGGATTATTAACAGCCGAGCTGTTTCGGCACTCCCAATGTCACCTGCCTATTACGCAAGGAACCAGTACCCCGTTGGTGGCACAGATAGAGCCATTACAATAAAAAACGAATAGTAAACAGTAACTTCGTTTAGGGGCTCAAGAAAAAATATGCCCCAAGCCAACCTGTGAAGGTGGTTATAAAGCGAAGCTCTAAACGACACCCACAATGATTACCCATGTGACATCATTTCAGTCCACACACGTGGCTCTACAAAGAGTGGAATCAGAGACAGTGAAATACACTAAACCACACCCTTAATCACTTCAAGGATATATTCTTTGGTAAGGTTAAATCAATGCATGATCCATGAATAGTGGTCGATTGAGTTGTATGGGTGAAGCACCTGAGTGGAAACTCTCTTTTATAAAAAAATTAAAGGAAGCTCTAACCCGGTGTTAGACGATCTCACCTCTGCATCGTCGCTGCCGCCGCCGACGGAGGTGGCGAGATCGTCGTAAGAGATGGAGGAGAAGTGACACGCCACACGTGGGTGTGAGCTTCCTTTTATTTTTGCCAACTCCTAGCTCATACGCATTTTACGCACACGGCCGCTACACGTGCTCTGGGCCGAGCGCACCACGGGGCAGGTCGTGTGACGCTATCACATGCCTTTCCGCGAAAATGCAGGGGCTAAACCAACAGATGTGCTCGGTGAGTGCGCCTTCTCTCACCCTCGTATCCACTTTGGCTCGTATCTCAATCGGTAAGACAACGGGGTCTCGCTCCGCTTCTCTATTCGCTCCTATTTCGATTCCGGGCGGTGCCAGGAACTTCTTTTATTATTCGCAGGAGTTTTATTTTGACACCAACTGCAGCGAAATAACCCTTGGGCGGTAGAGGTTTAAAGCTTTGCTTTAGAAGGGCTTCCCGTGGTAGGAACCGATTCTGTGTTTCTAGCCTAATAATATCGACGTCTCCATGATTGTGCCAGTCGGATGTAGACGATAAAGAAACACGGATGTGATGTTTAAACATCTTAACATTGCGTAGAGTGTAGACTGGAGGCCATAGCCATATTTCGAATTCTCTCGGTGCGTTGACGCGACATCATTTAGTAACAATTCCATGAGAAAGTGCTGTCTTCCTCTCCGCATTTTCCTTGCCGATTTTCTCAGATGCTTTGTGTGATGCTCAAGGGGGATGGTTCGGCTTGACAGCGCTACTGCACGGTTCGCTGACTATATTCCCGAGCATATATGTTCGGATAACACATTTTAGTACTTTAAATGTCCATTATGCTCAT
This sequence comes from Haemaphysalis longicornis, assembly GCF_048455015.1. Taxonomy (NCBI): domain Eukaryota; kingdom Metazoa; phylum Arthropoda; class Arachnida; order Ixodida; family Ixodidae; genus Haemaphysalis; species Haemaphysalis longicornis. The sequence goes on along the minus strand of NW_027526233.1, from coordinate 40,798,607 downwards.
TAACACATTAGTAAGATAAATATCCAATGATAAAATAGGGGCGCCGTTTCTCATACTCGTTTCTGGTGAATCTTTTGTACTCCGCCCCTGGGAGTATGCCCGTAAATAACGTGTCCAAAAATACGGAAACAATTGCGACTTGCTCTTTTACCTACAATTGCGATGGCGTTTTAACTGCTTCCGTGCCCAGTCATGGCAACGTAATTAGTTGAACAATTCTAATATAAATTAATTAGGCAACCAAAGGAGGTGATATCCGTGTTTGTTGAAACGCTGCTAAAGAATTCGCCCTATGCTCGTCTTCGCTCACAGAAACTCGGTCATTTCCCGAGTAACTTTCGTGTAGCTGCTGTTTATTGCAAGAGTACTAAGTGCGCCATGAGCGATAAGATCGTTGTGAGGAGCCGCTTTTTGACGGCCAAAGAAGTGAAGAAGACGAGGTGCGTGCTGATGCCGAAGAATACCGCGCGAGAGGAAGGGGAAGGAAGAACACGAGGAGGTGGAAGTCGGAGGCAGAAGGTGGGTGGTTCGCTGAGGTTTCAGCTGGATGCAAACTCCCAGTAGACTCGACGCCAAACCGCATCGTCTTCCAGACCTTGAAACTGCGTAAGTCCTCGCAACGTGCGCAACTCAACCCTCTCTGTGTCCAGTGCCAACGTCAAGGAGAACGGTGGAGGAAGGCGAGAAAAGAAGACGGTGGTTGCACGGACAGAAGGGAGAACGCAGTTCGGGGGCGACCTGCCGCACGCGAATGTTCGGGGAACATCCGCTCCGAGCCGCACCTTCCCAGATGACGACGAGGCAACTTTCAGCCCAGGCGGGCAACGGAGCCCCCGGGCAAATTCGACGTGTCGTTCATCGGCCGCAGCACCGACATCGACACGGGCACCGAGCCCAGCGCACCGAGCGCAGCGCACCACAGCTGCATCCCAAAGCCATCGATCTCCATGTAAGCGTGATCATTCCTTAACTAGACTTTTCCATAGGACTGTATCATCTACATTTGGTTTGATTTTTATGCATGTGCAGTTTGTCTTGTAATTTGTTCCGTTATTATATCGCATCCTTGTCATAAGAGTACAGCTTCGTCCTTCTCCGCGTGGTCAAATTGACACCTCCCCGAACTGAAAACAACCTGCTTCACACTTTTGGTTTCTGTGAAGGCCACGGAGCAAAAGAAGGCTTAGCAAAGACGATGTCGTCGAGCTTCAAGCAAAAAGGTCGTTTAGCTACTCTTCGCGGTTGGGGAGATTTCAGAGTGGCACCCCCAACGGCGCCAACGAGAAACAGAATACAGGGGCAAACAAAGAAGACAACACAGGCGGTTTCACATGGCCAAAGAGGTGCATTAAATTTTTTAAGTACGATGTTTAGCTGTTTATCTAACTCTAGAAATCACTTGTGAGTACATGTTGTTCTAAAAGAATTGCTGCAACTGCATATTTTGCCCTGAAAATTTTGCTGGCCGCCTTACAGCGTTCTGTTTGAAATAAAACCCCAATTTCCTGACGTTCCGCCTTCTCTCTACGAGAGCAGCCGCTCTCAGTCATTCTTACCATGGCTATGAGAATCCACACAACTGCCGCAGTTACTAAAAAAAGAAACAGAGGAGCGAATTCTGCGGCGTTGTTTAGTTGTCGGCGTTCAAAATAAATTCCAGTCTGATAAGAAACTGCATTCCAGTCCGTGTGCTGCTTCCCCGACTGGTGCAAAACTTGGTCTCCCACCCTGAACTTAGTCGCACCCAGTAGCCGCTTAATGCCGCAAAGTTATAATACTTTCACAGGCTTTCGCAGACTATACACGCGCAAATAGGCGGGACACTGACCTTGTTATATACGCATGCAAATAATTTCGCGATGTTTGGTAATCGCCCGCGGCTATAGGAGCCATCGAACTGCCCTAACGGCTGCCGCGCTTGCCGCGTTTTCTTCGTGTTCTGTCGCTCAGGAGAGGAAGAGGGAAACAACAAGAGTGGTGACCTCCCGCATTTTTGTGTGTTTGTTTTCATTCCGACAGTCCAATAGGCGCAGAGTGCTGGAGGAAGAAAAGGGAGGGGGGGACCAGAGGGCAGCTTCCCCCTCCGTATCGTTCCCTGCCTCAGCGTCAACTTGTCTTTCTTTGAAGGCATTGATTTTCAGACGGCTCGCGTGATTGTTTAGAACAATGAGGGTTGGCGTCGGCGCGAGAGATTGTTCGAAACGTACTGGTTTTCTCGACGTGCTAAGGCTGCGCTGAATGGGTGGGCCTATCGCCCGTTGAGTTAGCTGGCCTGTGTCGGTGTGCAGTGTGTCCGGTAGAATTATGAAACTGTGTGGTGTGTCCATCTCGCGGTTTGGCTTCAATTGCCTGTGCTTGGTTCATCACTGTCTGCGTGTCAGCTCGCCCGTCTTATGTATTCTGCCGACTCTCCGTACGACGACGTCTATTGACCATTGGATACCGATTCACAAAACAGAGTGTGTGGTACATGTTGTGCTGCCTATTTTGTGCAGATTACGGGTCGTCGTCCGCGCTGGAGCTTTTTGCGTTGCTACCTGTAAGTATCGCGGTCCTGCATGTTGTGCAACAGGTGCAAAATTAAAACGAAATCACTCTGTGTGATCGTGCTATGCTCGTTTTTTTTTTGTAAGTTCGCGGAGGTGTATCCTGGCATTTCTTCATCAGCATTTTCATCTTCGAAACATTAACTTGTTTTAAGAGGGACCTGTGGTGTGAGCGTTGCAGGTGAGAGGCGCTAATGTTACGTGTACGCATTTGTAATGGAATAAACGCGTTTTTAGACCACTGTTGCGTGCGTTGTTTTCAATCAAAGGTTGCTAGCAAACAAAATATTTTGAGGGCACATTTACTACGTTCAAGTTGCATTTCGGCGTAGCTTGGACTGTGGGGGTATCCATTGCCCTCGCAAGCGGGGCCTTAAATTGCCGCACAGACTCGCGACTCAATTCTTAGGTATGGAATTTACTACGTACGCACCGGGTTTTTTAAAAGAGACGTAGAGCCAAACTTCTCTTTTGCCCAGTTAGGAGCAACGTTCAATGCGAATTCTCAGAAACCTTGCAACTTTCGGCGGCTTATCGTGTAGTCGCCAAGCGGGCAGTCCTTTAAGTCACTGTTTTTTCACTGACGCGAATCATTTTAAAGTCTTTCGCGTCAGCTCTTAATGACGGCGGTGATTTCTCTGCTGTCACTATCATTTCCGTCCTAGATGTGCCTAAAACACTGTGTGTTGAGGTGTACTACAAACCAAGTCCAACGCTCCCTCAAAATTTTTGTTTCGATATTCAGAGCTTGCGTTGGGTTTGCGGCTGCGGAAAGCGATGCAGGGTAATGCCTCATGCGTATTTCGTTGGTTTGCACTGCCCCACTGCGCACAGGTTCGCCTTACATCAAATGAATCTTGTTTGACCGACTAGTACCCTATAGAATCCCATGAATTTTTGTCGTTTGTTTCCCCTCTATTGAAATTTCACCATGGCGCCCCGTAACTTAAGCGGCGCCACCTGTAGGACGATCTTTTGTATAGAAGCTATATTTTATGGCTCATTTCGTTCATTGCTCACGAGAGTTAAATGAAGCATTCAACTTAATCGAAGGGATTGATAAGCACGATGAGTCGGTCTTGCTGGCAGTGTCCGTGCTGGCGCTGCGTTGCGCCCTGATATGGCTGCTTCTGCTCGCTTGTGAATACGTGTGTGTACGATTGTTTTAAAGTGGAAACTGGAAGCAATTGTGTGCTCTGTACGTCCGCTTACTGTTTTGTGGAAACGTAACCCTTTTTAACTCCGCGATATACTTTACTGAGAAAGACTAGGCGAGAGGAAAATCAACAATCTCTTAGTCGAAATGACATGGGGGAACGCGAAGCTTTCCAAAGTCAAGTCCAACTAAAATGAACGTTGTGAGAGTAATTGCGACACCAAATGCAGCAACCCAGCCAGAAGCATGCGGACCCAATTTACACTGTACGAATTGTGGTAAGGCGATCCTTCCCTCATTTGAATAGTGAGGTAGTGTCATGGGGGTCCTCTGGCGTGGCGTAATCGGATAGACGTTGACTTCGTAACGCGGAGGTCCCCGGTGCGATTCCGACCATGGGAAGAGATTGATGTTTGTTCGCTTCGCAAACGATCATCATGCCTGTCAGAAAAAGTTGGCTCTCGTGATGTGCTTTCCGTGTGGAGTACAAAATATATCAGAGGTAGTGTGCAAGCGTCACTTTAATACATCCCACAACAATTACCTCTCAGCTCTGATTCATCCAGTGCAACGAGGGCGTGTTTTTATCCTCAAAGTCTTCTCTTTAAAGCAATATTTTCACAATAGGTTGGCACCCTGAGACCTACCTCCGACCGGAGAATTCTTCGCAGAGATGACAAAGGTTCGCAGTCTCTATTTCTCCCTGCGTGCTTTGTTTTGCACGGTCATTTACAGAAGCCCAGAGTGTTGTTTTGGAAAACGCCATTACGAGGTTGAACCCCTAAGGATGCGATGTCGATAGGCGGTGCTTTCATAGAGCGATTTAGAGGTGCGTCTTTTTCTTCCACTTTGACGTGTTAGTCGGCGTCCAAAGCAAGCATTTTCGCTCTCATGGTATAATACGAAAACCGCAAAATTATCTCAGTGGCCAACTTGAAAACATGCGTCGAGCTGAATAAGTTTCTTCTAATGAAAACCGTGTAAATAAATATATTTAATATCTTCAGTAAGTGTCTCAATATAATAGCTGCAATTGTTGCGTTTCAGCCAGTAAATACACAGCATGAATAAAGATGGCAACAAATGTATAACACATTTCACTCATCCGAATTAAACGCATTTAATGAGCCAAATAACAAAAATGTGCCTATGGAATATTTTCCCGTTTTACTTTTGTCACTGAGGAAATCGCAACAGCCTCACGAAGGCGATATGTCTGGAGCCCGCACACACGAGTCGCGCAAAAAGGCTATTAATAGCAGAATCACGGATAGTTACATATGGTCGGCATTTTCCACGTTCTACACTCCATGTGGCCGAGGCAGTGACCTATTTTAGTAAGGAATTATTGCACATCAAAGATTCTAAGGAACGCGTAATCTTTTGCTCTCTCCGCTTACACACTAGCGCGGGTGTGCAAAGCGTGGAGAGGAATCGGTGGACTTACCGCTCAGGTTAGTCCTGCAATAATGCACACTGGAATAATCAACGTGTTCAAGGTGCAAGCGAAGGAAATATGTGTACGTGGAAATTGTGTTGCAGTAACATGCTTAAAAGCACAAAATGCGGGGCCGACCCTGTCAATTGGCAAAATTTGATGCACTCTGTTGCAGCCATATTGAGGCCGTTTTCATGGCGTTTTCTTTCAAGGCCCACGCGTAGTATTGACCACACCTTCTCAAACAAAAAAAACAAAAAAACCTGGCGAAGTCGTCGGGGGCCAATAGCAAGGAATTTCAGTGATTGTTTTGATTCTATGCCGTTAACAATCTGGTTGTGCTAAAAAGCCGCCAGCGGGCTACAGACTCGTATCTCACGGTTGCTGAATAAGGCAGGATATGTGCGAGTGACATCGAAGGGCGTACATTTCCGCCGTGCGCATAGGCAGCAGTGGGGCGCGGTGCCCGTGATGTATTTTTCACGCTGCGTAACTGGGCAGCTGGCGCAAACTCGACTCTGAGAAACACGGAGGCCATGAACGTGGTCGTCTACCATTGCGGGCGCTATTCGAGTGGTCGTCAACTACGACGGGCGATGACGTACAACGTCTTCCCTTGGCCGACTACCGCGTTCCACTCTCTAAGGCGAAACGCATGTGCACTCCATATTTTTAAGGACAGTGGAGTTTCTTGGGCTACTTTAACCGGAAAATATTGCCTGCCTGTTTTTAGGTCAATGAATTTCTGCACCGATTTTACAGTAACGGGAATGTTAGCGGAAGACTTTACAGACCTTTGAAGTCTTTCCATCCTTGTTGGGTTGATCTTTTCACCCTCTTTGTGAGGTTTTCGCAAACCAAAAAGATAAGTTATAGAAAAGCCATTTGTGACATATAATCATAAGTTTCGTCACAAAAACAACTGGGATTGATAATTCAACTTCGCAGTGTCCTTTCAAGTAAAACTGAGTATGCACTTTATTTTGATTACACGTCGTAAATTGTTTGAACTATATTTTTAAGCAAAAACACAAAAGGGCTCGCCCCAATTTGTGGGCCTCTTGGTGACACCCAAATGATGGCGGGCAAGCAGCGGCAAGAGGCTAAAATGAAGTTGACATCACAAAATCTCCACAGTGTTTATCGTGGGAAAATTGGGCGGTGAGGGTCAAATCTTGAGAAGTTTTCGGGTAAAGAACAGAGGCATTTACGTGTCCGAGGCAGCTGATGTCTACGGTCTTTAAACGAGGTTTTCAGCAAATGGAGCTTCTTTACGCCCAATTTGTTTTGAAAGGTGAAACCTTTAGGCCCTGTTGAGCGAAAACCCGTCGTTGTCCTTTCGAAACATGAGCCCTGCCGCAAAGAGTGCATCAAACAAAATTAATATTTTTATGGGATTTGAAGCTTGGTCTCTTTAGTGGGATCGTGGTGCTGTTGCACTTAGTGACCTTTTTTCCTTATAATATTTACTTGACCTCACCTGAGTGTGTGAAATGATATTTAAAACAAATATTTAGGCTGTGTACACCTCCAGATTTGTTGAATACGAGCTGAATAACAAAACTAAACTCACTGAACTGTTATGCAGACTGTACAGCGGATTGTACTGCAAACTTCCAGAATAAGGTTTGAGACATAACAAACATGACTAGTACTTCTCTGAAATTTAATCTGGAGCGGTCGGATGAGGAAAGGTATCCCATTAAAGTACTGTAGTGCACTAGACTGGTACGTGGCGGAAGGACACATGACACGAACCTAACAATGAGATGCGCACGATGTATCCCAGCATATTTACACGGCAGCCCCGCAGACCTCACACCGGCTGCGGCAGCTACTCCCTTATAGTCGTGATGGTGGGCCTTTGGGCATTGCTCTCCTGTTTCATGACAATACATGATACTTCGGTGAGTTCCTGTACAAGTCCAACATTATGTCAAATCGTCCGTTCTGCACCATGCTGTAATGCAGAAAAAGTAGGAAACGAATTTCTCCGCTCGCGTTACACTACACACAGAGCCAAAACACAAGGTTGGTGACTGAAAAATGCCAGAAAAAGAACATCAATTTCCCTCCGAAAACACAATAACAGGGACATTTAGTAAAGGTGCATGCAGGGCTCCGAGAATTGTAACTGGTTAAGACTCTCACTTCATTTCTCACTTTGTTAACGTCAACTTTAGTATGTATATCTTCTGTATATCTCTCCTGTGGAAATGTACCATTGTAAAAAGTCGCGATGGTAGTCCTATGGGCATTGCTTTTCTGTCTTATGACAATACATGATACTTTGGTGAGTGCCTCTACATGTCGAATATTACGTCAAATAATCCGTTCTGCACCACGCTGTAATGCAGAAAGAGTAGGGAAACAATTTCTCTGCTCGCGTTCACACTATACACAGAGCAAGAACCGCATGTTGGTGACAGAAAAATGCGAGAAAAAAAACCCACCAAATTCGCGGCGAAAAGATAATATTAATAAATAAATGTGCATGCAGGACTCCGAGAGTTTAACTGGTTAAGGCTCTCACTTTATTTCTCACTTTGTTAACGTCAACTTTAGTTTGCATATCTTCTGTATATCGCTCCTGTTTAAATTTACTATCGTAAAAACCCTCTCCAACAATCGCCGTCGTGCCAACCGTGCCGCACCATGAGGCACCAACGCGGAATCATCATCAAGAAGGCTTCTCTACACGCAACAATATCGGCGCTTCGTAGATGCATCGCAACAATGGACCTAGCCTTACTAGGGGTGCCCTATGACAAAAAAATCCCTTCTTGCTCCGGGCTTATACTTTGCTGTAAATGATGAGTAAGCGTCCGAACAAACAAGGTCCCCGTGATGCCAGCACTAAACAGACAATGTTTGTTATGTATTCTTTTGTTCAGTTCAGATTTGTGATAAAGCCTTCGTACAACGTTTATATGGTTCCACTAAAAGGCTACCATGAAAAGCTTCTTCCACCTTGTGGACCTCTCCCAACAAGAGAAAGAAAGAATAGTTCTAGTGAGTTTTGTACTTGTCTGGTGTGCCTTCAGCAGTAGAGTTTGGCTACTGTATCTCGCCATTGTTATAAAACTCGAAGCTATTGTTCGATACGATGAGTTCCCAACCAAGTATTTTAGGTACCGTGAAGTCATTTAAATATTTCAGAATTACTGCCGCAAATTGTACTGGAATTTCTCGGCAATGTTTCGCCTACTCTCGCTGCGTTTACTCGAATTTATTCAGTAGAAAATTCGATTGAAAAGTGCTGTCGTTCTCCCACTATCCTCCTTTCCAATTTTTTAAGGCATTTCGTGTGACGTCAAAACATGATTGCTTATATCTTCTTCTCTACTGCATGGATGGCCGACCCTCTTAGAGAGTGAGTGGACCAACCGCTTATTCATCCGGCGGCCGGCGGGTCGTTGCAATTCGTTCGCTTACTTCAACTAAGCCACGGGACCTTTGTGCTAAGAAGAATGTTGCTTTAGTTGTTTAGCTTGCTGACTGTATCAAGCCCCAAACTCCAGGTCACTCCACACAAGCGTACATGCGACGCTTCGCTGACTGTTACGCAAGTAGAGAAATCAAAGGCATATTGAAGTCGTGCGAAGAGTCAGCAAAGCTAATATAGGTACTAAGGAATCCAAATAAACCAAAACTTGCCTGCACATATATTTCTTTCTCCACAAGTGGGGTCCAGAGCGACAATGTTGTGCCCAACGTGCCATGTAACAGCCTCTCCGCTATCCCGTCCTACTCCTTGTGCTCCCCCCTTCCCCTCTGCCATCTGCTATACTGAGTTCTGGGTAGGTTAGCTCAACTGGATTCAATTTTACCAACATCCCTCTGCATCTGTGCCATCGGTGGGTGCCTGAAGCGGCTCGATTTCAATCTCCTTTGGTTGGTGTTTTCTTTATTTTCCCAATCTTTGGCACATTTTGGAAAGTTGTGTTGTATTTACTATACTAAAACCAATTTAGCATGTGTTATTACTACGAGAATGCTCGGAACTCCTTTGTGGACAGATTGTTTCCTTGAAATATAGCTGAGGTTTGTTCTGCAAAGAATAATGCAGAGCTGCAGGAGCAGTGACAAGAGATTTGGTTTTGAGGGATGGTCCTGTCACATATCTATATCGTTGTGATGTAATCCTTAGGCAGTGATTGTTTTAGATTGAGTGGCTTGGCAGGGCTTCTTTCAATGTTGCATCCACCTGGCGGGCGGTGACTTACGGAGCGAACTTGCCCCCTCTTCTTCACTGAACGAGAAGGCAACCGTGCATTCTTGTTGCCGTGTGAGGAAGCAATATGTCTGCAAATGCCATATGTTAGAAACGTTTGTTATTATTATTATTCCTGAAACGTTGCAGAACCCGAGTTTGAACGCAAAAGCGAAAAAAATACCCAGAGTTCTCAAGCTCCGCACTGATTCGCCCCCTGGCCCCACGCGGGCATCTTTTCTTGCGATAACACTAAGCCTTGCGTACTTCTTCACAAGTAACACTAGTTCGGGTGCTGTGATTTGTGTGCATATTGTGCAGGGTTGCCACTGGTGGCTACCTCTCGCCAAATTGGCGACTTCAAGAGGCCCGTGGTGACGTAAAATTTTAAATGGCGACATGGCGAATTTCTGGCGATTTTCGGCTTAGCACTCTCCCCCTTATCCGCTTCCCCTTTATCCATCTGTCTCGGCGGCAGTGCAAAGCTGTGCCGTCGGGCCGGAGCGAGAAAGCAGCATTCGAAGGTCTGTTTGCATCATTTCACCCGAGGCGTGCGCATGTCTAGGCGGGGGCACGGGGGTATGCATCGGGTGGCAGAAAGCGGGACGTACGCAGCTGTCCCTTGAAAATCTTTCGCCGCCGTGGCTAGGGCACCGCGCAGCTATAGTTTGTACCACAAGCTAGGTGCAGCACTGTGGAGGCTACATTGTTGTCAACAGTGCATCCACTGAGAGCGCCTAACTCGCCGCGAAGAGGTTTCAGAACGGACATTGCCCTCTCCCCTCTCAGCAAGTTGAAGCCCAAGGCCACGGTGCCTTTTGTCGCTTCCTTCGCGGTGACTTAGGCGCCCTGAGGTGGTGGGCTGTTGACAACAGTTAAGTCTGCACAGTGCTGCACCTAGCTTGAGGAATGAACTACAGCTAAATTTCACCGCGCGTTTGGGTACTTAACCATCCAAGCCCAGCCACGACTTTTTTTCTGTGTTTGCAAGATAACGATCACATGCTACGTCAGTGGAAAATACCCTCCGTCGGCTAAGCCATAGCCTACTGTATAATGCTATGGCTGAAGGTAAAGGTGGCCCCTCGGCTTGGTTATCTTATTGTTTATTATTAATATTAATTAAGCCTTTCCTGCAACTGTTGCTGCGTTACCCTAAACCCTGCGGTACTAGCCTTCCCAGTCACAAAGGAAAAAAGTTAGGAGAGGCTTTCGCTAGAAGCAATGAAGGAACTTTAGTTAATGATGATAACTTATGATGATGACGATGATTAGTGGCTCTCCCTTTCAATCAAGGCGTCCGTTGTCTGCAACCGACTTGCCGGTTTTATTACGCTTACCTGCCATACTCCCAGCTAACCTAATAGATTTGCTTCCTCCCTCCCATCTACCCTCTTCCCTGTCTTAACCTTATCGCTCCCACCCCTTTTTTTCTCCCCTCGCTGTTCTAAATTCTCATCCGCATGATTACTCCGCCTGCGTACTCATCCCATTCTTACTTTCCTCCACCACTATTCCTGTCGCCTCTTCGTCACCTCTATGACCTTGAAGTTTATGTTCCCCCTCGCCCCAAATCCCAAAGCTTCCGCCAGCGCAGTCGGCGTTGGCCAGCGTCGTTGCCCCCACTCCCCGCGGTTGTATCTCTGTACAGCCCCTGACAATATTGTCTATTGTTTCCCTATCACTGCCGCAGCATGCACATGTTTCATCCTGCTGCCTGTAGCTACCCGTGTATGCCCAGGTTGTCAGGCACCCCGCCCGTACCTCGAAAAGCAATGCACTTCCTCTCGTATTGCCATAGAATCCCTCCTTAATTTCCCGTTTCTCTGTTTTATAAGCCTCCGGGGTTTTGTTTCGCTTCCATTCTCTGTGCCCATTTTGTCGTCTCTGCTGCCTTTACCTGCTTTTTAACTGTTGTGTAAATCCCACTTTCACCTACCAACTTTCTGTACAGCTTGGTCAACTGTCTGGTCCTCCGTCTCCACCGCGTGTCCACGCTCCTCATATACAAGTACTTAAACACCCTCGCGAACCATTTTTCGTCCTCCATGTCACGAAGTCGCTCCTAAACTTTTATCTTGCTCTGTACCACCCTGGCCTCGAAAGGCGACCAGCCTATATCCCCCTGTACTGCTTCATTTGTAGTTTTTTTGTGGGCCAATAGGATCAGTCTGCTACCGCCCTCTGATTTACCTCTAGGCCCGCTTGGGTCTCTGGTTTCATGCAGAACCGAATTTGCGAAAGTTAATCCTAGTACTATGACCCCTTTCCAGACTCTCCTTACCATTTCGTATTTGCTGCATCCCCTGAGGGCTCTGTGCTTCATTATAGCCGCGTTTCGTCTTCCTTTCGTCTTAATGTGGGGGCACAGACACAAAAATTTTGCATCTTGTTTTTTTTGTTGCGGTAAGTAGCTAGTGACCTACTTATCACCTGTAGAAACCTCATTTGCTTCAGCGTGTGACAGTTGTTTAATTAGAGGCATTTTCAATGCGGCCAGTCGCAGTTTCGGTTTCAGCGGGTGCCGCGAACCGATGGATTTTGTGTGAACAAAGCTTACCACGTGACCATCGGAGGGATATCACAGAGCAGAGCTGCCGTAGCACTGTCGAATCCGCATCGCAGGCAGTTCCTGCGAATACCCCCACGTTCTGATCTCGTGAGCCGCCTAAATAAAACGCGACCGTGAACGTAACGCAGGCGCTGCGAGTGCAAATGCTACCGCGGCTAAAGAACGACGCGCGACGCTGGAGACAGAGGGCGGCAAGGCGCGTGCTGGGAGCGGCCGGCCGGTCCAACGTTTCTAGATCCTTGGGCCGGTCTGCCTACAGGTCCGCCTACAGATGTGTTCGGCTTAGCACTGCGGCGGATATTCGATTGCCGCTCTCGTAAGCGGCGCAGATGACAATTTTTATTGCAACCCGCCATCACATCATTAATTCCTTTCTCATATAGGATGCCATGGTTGGGACCTGGGTCCAATTTCGTGCAGCAGTAACAAGCTATCACTCGAGCTACCTGCGCCGGCCTGGGCTACTTCGCGGCCGTGGCCGCCGCCTGCCTAGCGAGCGTGCGGCTCTCTTAGTGGGTTTTTCATGTCTCCGTCGCGTTTTCGCGTCTAATGTAAATTAAAAGTAATAGAAACAGAGTGCCTAGAATCGCTGTAGATCTTTGGTCGCGGCCAGCTGCCCGATGAGCTGACCAAATCACGGCTCCACCGCCGCCAACGATCGGGTCGTTCGTTCTCGAGAGAGGAAGCTCCACCCTCCGGCCCTCCGATTAGAGCGGGGAGCCGGGCAAGCCGGCGAAAAACGCCGGCAGTGCGGAAGCAGCGAACACAAACTCATGACGTGTGTGGATGTTGTTTATTTACAAAATATCCTCGGGATGTCGATTGCGCGTGGACCTCTGCTGGGTGCTCGGTTGCGTTTAGAAAACTTTAAAATTGATTTTAAATATGGTATAGGCTGTATTCGCCGCTGATATTTTGCAGATGGTGTATATGTGTTCAAACCAATCTATCTCCGAAGTTATCTCGCCTTCAGATTTTTGTGTCAGCACCCCTTTAAGGTGAGCCTCATGCGCGTGCGTGTAATCTTCGCTGTCGTTCAGCCCTTCTAAATATTTGTATTGTTCCACAAATGGTATTTCTACTTGTTGCACTGATACTGTTTCGTGCTTCGCACCGTCGTTAAAGACCGTGATGAAAGTGTACTAGAAGTTTACCATGATAACTGGGCTAGCCTTGCGGCGCCATATAAAGGGTAGTCGAAGAACCAGGAATGTTGAAGCGCACGGGGCGACTGGCGTTGAAAAATGTCAATATAATGTAAGTGTTTTGAACAGTGCTGATTTTCAAGAGATTATACAAAATTAGCTTTCATTTTTAGGTGCTACCGCAGAAATCAGGTGTGGCGACATTTCTGGCGAAATCATAAGAAAAAATGGCTAGTTCGGCAACTTTACTCGCCGTCTGGCGTAATTCACTCCAAACTCAGTGGCAACCCTGGTATTGTGCGTGGCCTGTACAGCTTCTGGCCTTACAATTCATGTTGAAACACAACAGCAATATCGTGGCGCTTTCGAGGGAACCCTGCCGAGATGCAATAATAGTTTCCGTTCCTGTACCATAATGAGGTATCTAAATACGCATATGACACAACCCAATACGTGACAAAATGTGCTGCCTTTTCACTCTAATAGAACAAGTATTCTCATTGCACTCACAACCCTGAAAGCTCAATAAGAGCTCTCTGTACCCTGATCTTATGCAGACAAATAAAATAGGATTTCCGCAGTTTCCCATTCCCATTCCGATTTCCCATTCCTGTATAAGTGTTCACTTTTACTTCGAAGCTCACACCTTGTAGTTCGCGCACAGAACACTATCAGGCGGTTAAATAGGAACGGTGCCACTCCTGGCAGGCTTTATTGGGGCGTCCGGGTTTTCCCTAAAAGCTTCCCGATGCGCAATAGCGCCTCGAACCGGGGAAAATGCGTACGTAGAAACACGTAACTTGCATGTGCGCACTGCACATCAATAAAACAGATCGTTGTGCAAGTGGTAGCGCACTTAAATGAACTTCGATCTCGAAGAACACAACCACAGCTAGTCAGCGACAATACAATCGCTTATGCCGTCATCTTTCTTCTTCCGTTGTGCTGTGTACGTTGTAAATGTATTAGGGTTTTGATGCTTTTCTCATCTGAGGAATGGGCGGACGCTTTTCTGATGGAGGCGAAAAGCGGAAACTCCCTCGTTTAGGAGATTTCGGTGTAGGGTAACGATCCTCATGTGGCCAAAATATCCCTGGACCCTCCACAACGGCTCCCCTCATCGCCGGCGTAAAACACAACCATCAATAAACTTGGGACGAACGAAAAGTACTCAGCAATCGCAAACGGGGCAACTGGTATTACAGTTCGCAAATAACGTATTTCAGAGCGAGGGGGGGACTTTCAAAAACAAACTTACAAAAAATAAAAGAAAGGAAAGTAATCGCTTTATATCTAATGTCCATGGGAGCTACTTCCACCGTGCAACCCCCTAATTAGTCGCAGTTTGTAAATAGAAAATATTCAGTACTAAACTTCCACCTCACCGATTGCATTTTTTTGTTTTACATAGATGAAAATTCAAGCAATTATTATATATTCATGTGGCGTTGTGTTTTCAAACCGACTCAAAATCCCTTTGAAAGTAATAACCCGCTCAAATCGACGCCAGACGATCCCTAGTCATCGAATCTGTTGTCGGACAGACGGCTCGGGATTCCCTTGTGCAACTATCTTAGTGGGCGATTTCCGCGCCGAAAAGTCGGGGAAGCGACGAACCCACATTTTCTTCGCTAAATGTTGCCAGCACCCGTTTAAAAATGCTGCTGCTGGTTCTGCAGCGTGCATTCGAGTTTGGAAACGAAGTAAAATCATGGAGCCTATGTCGTTATCACGTTAAGCAGCATTCTTCTTTTCTGGAGCCAGCGTAGAGGCTTGCGATACTTGCTATAATGTTGCAGGGTGTTTCTATTCACAATTTTGAGTAAAGGCAGCAAGAACAGTAGTTCAAATCACATTTTGCGAACCCTGCCTGTGTAGGCTTCATCAATGTGCGACCTCGGGTCTTCGAGATATGTAGGAGAGTTTCGTAAGGCAGAATACTGCAAGAGCTTTGCGTTTACGGCGGAGCGGCTTTTAAATCAGGTTCGGTACTTTTTATGTACATCAGTCGGCAAAATATTCCGGGGTAGCCAAGCACGTCGCAAAATGCATCGCCGCGCGATTTAACGTTGTACTTCTGCTGTCGAGACATCCATGAGCGTCTGTGCTCAAACTACACTCGCTAGTATGTCTTTTCCGTCATTCTGATCACATGTGACCACACCGCGCCTTTAATTGCAACATGACTCACTCGGGCATCATTCCGCGGCAAACACCGAGGGTGACATTTGCGTTGCTCGCTGGTCCCCTAATCGTGAGATCTTGCCCGTATTGGTTATAAACGTGTGAAACCTATATTCAGCCACCTGTTTGTTTTTTACCTCTAAAACACACGGTTGTTTGGTAACTAAAAATGAGCATACCAAAACGGTTTGGAATTGAGGAAAGAAATATATGATTTCAATAAACTTTCATGAGAGGCGCCCTTTCCCGTACGGTAAACTGATATTGACGTTGATGACACGTGAGCAGGGTTGGGCTCAATCGCGCGGTTGAGCAAAAAAAAAAATACGGTGCATTGGCTCAGTGGCTAAAGCGTCGCGCTGCTGATTACAAGGGTGCGGAATAGATTCCCGGCCATTGCGGCTACTTTTCTGATAATGGCAAAAATCGAAAACGCCCGTGTGTTCGACATTCGGGCGCACGTTAAAGATCCTTAAGTAGTCAAAATTTACCCGGAGCACTCCAGTACGGCGCGCATCATAACCTGTGCAGATTCGGCAGGCTAACTCTCGCAATCAATCAATTTGGAAAAAATAAGGAAAATAGGTTCAACTGGACGTTGAATTGATTAGTACTGACAAAGGCCAAAAGTTCTGATTTTAGGCAGTCAAACGTACGTGGTCACAATAAAACTAAGATATCAAAATCTCTTTGCAATGCACCCTTTGTGAGGGCTAGGCCGATAGAGCAAAGCTCGCTTCACCCTCGGCGTCCGCCAGCGAAGCGTGTGACAGCGAGATCTGTTGAGCAAGAAAGGGACCCCTGGCGCAAGGAGCTCAAAGCTATCAGCTTTGCCGCTTGAAGCGAAAGTAACAGCAGGGTAGCGTGCAGGGGTTGTACAAGCGCGCGCGCGGAGAGGTGTTGCGATAACAGAAGTGCGACGTCAGATGTCATGGCGATGTATTTCGCCACGCGCTCGATTTCCCCGGCTCAATGGCCGCCAGGTGCGCATGAACAAACCTTGAACGCCAAAGGAATCAGTTATGATCAGTATAGAATACAGGCAACTGTCTATCTGTGAAAAATGTCCTCAAAACTGTGGGAATACCACAGGCTGCTAAGTCAACTCCTTTGTACAACGAGTCAGATTTTTTATCATATCGAGTTTACAGGAAAGTTGCATAGGTAACAGAACCGATACCTTCTTTCTATACATTAGATGCCATTTGAGAGAAATGTATCGCTCGTTATTTGTCTGTCTTTAATCTAGCCCTTTAAATTTTCGTTGTGTAATACCGCAGCCATAACCCCTTCAAAAACCAAGCATTTAAAAAGACGAAATTCCAAAACATTCTATTACCATGCGTGGGTTTCTGAATTTCTATTGCATTGCGCTGTATTCACCATCACCCAGTGGAATGCATTCCAATTTTTGTTAAAACAGCGGTACGCGGTGGTGCAAAGCTACGATCAACCATGGGTTTTTGTGAAGCGATGAATTTATAATATGTCGCGGAGGAAAGCTCTTACGCTGCCTAAGCCCACCCCCCTCCCCACAGATTCGTTCTGCTTGGGCGTTGCTTCAATAGCACTATGCTGTGGTCTCCGCATCTTGTTCTGGCAAATACAGCTTCGAAATTAAAACAGCCGAACGAAAGATAATCCGTGCTTTGTGTAGTTTTGCAATGCGCAATTTGTTGCAAGCACAATTACAACCACTGAAAGAAGGCTTCCTTGCCAATGCTGAATTCGCATTAAAATTTGCGGTTTTCGAACATTCACATGGCCTGAGAGCTTGCGACAAAAGGGTATTAGAGGAGCACTGCATGCCTTAGGTGTTTCCTTAAGCCACACAGAGGCTGTGTACATACTAGACTGAGACCCCGAAGGCGATTGGGTGTAGAGTGGGGTGGGCGGCTTCGACGCTGAGCAAACGACGCTTCTTTTCGCCAGAAGCGAGAGAAAACGTTGTCCAATTGCAAGATTCCTGCTACGTGACGCGCACGGGAGAAGAGATGACGTACGTGCGGGAATACGTTGTAGGAGAAAAACACGCGGGAAAGGGCGGGAACGTGGTTAAAAACTTTGCAACGATATGGTGAGCTTTTCGCTGCACCTAAAAAGTTAAACATGGCACAGATTACTTTGACCACCCAACCTAACGATTGCGCTTCTTTATTTAAAGTGCTCAAAATGCCTCTGAGGACCCTTTCATGCACCCCTTAGTTGGCTTTAACGGTGAGGTATTTATTCAGAACTCCCGGGTTGCTATATCCTCAAAAGTCGCCCATGCTCCATTTTCCTAGCTAAATTCAATCAACAACGTGAAGTAGAATAAAAACAAAAGGTGGAAAGAATCTTCCGCTTCGTGGTCGATTGTTTTGTTATTGGCAGCTACGGAAAGACTTGTGCCTTTAAACATGTATAAATGACATGCTTCAAAGAACACGGTGTGGTTTACTTGCAATGTAAACATAAAAAAACAAGCACATGTCTTTAGATTTGACTTGATCTTTTTCCCCTGATTACACACGCCGTACAGTTTACCCGTGTCTGAGAAGTCTCTGTTAAATTTAGAACTTCGCACTCAAAGCCTGTGATGAACCGAAGTGCCCTCGCCGGCATTGTCTGAGCTATTAAAGTACTGCTGTCACACGATGCTTCAAAGGCGTGAAGGACAGGTTGCCAGGTTGTCACAAGAAATTTTTCCGCCCATGTCCATTCTCGGTGAGTGCGCGAAAGCTTTCAAAGTATCTAAATCACCTCTGGAATTATTGAAGGATGGGGCACGAGAATGAAAATGATTGTAATAGCGTAGGTTCATGGGCTCGCATATGGTATGAAGATAGACAGGTAGAATAATGTAAATTTTATTCTTTCCAAAAAAACTAAACTACAGCGACTGTGTCCCACTGTTCAGCGCATGTACTAAAAGAGAACGCAAAATAACTGCTCCGCACGTAAATCTGATATTGACCATACTCCCCCATACGTTGAATATAATGAGAGGGATCGTTTGTGTATCACACACCCTTGAATTGTGATCGCGTGTACGTGGGGCAGTCGGGGTGGTGTGTAAATACCATACTCAGCATCTCTCGCCGCTAAAAAGCAGGCCCTGTAGCCTCTTGTCAGTTCATTGAAATAAAGGCAAGTGTACCCCGCCCTTCAATGGCACAAAGATACTGTACGAACACAGCAATCAAACTGCAAGAGAGAGGTGGACGTTTTCCCCATTACGAGATCGGGAGAGGACGGCATAGGTTCCTCATATGTTACCCGATCATATAAGGAATTTGGTTTGCTGGTGCCAAGGTTGTGAAAGGGAAAGGTCGAACCGAAAATATTGCCTGTGTTTTCATCACTGCCCGCAGTCAATTTATATGACCAGATGCATGTATGTATATATGATCTTATTCCTTTGATTAAAATTTACTTGAGCGTGAGCGCTTGTGTTGGTACTTTCTTTGTCCCCGTCGTCTCAGCACTATTCAAAATATGCAACCATACCAACTAGCACGACTTTCATAACTGTTTTTCAGTTCGGAAATTCGAATTCCCGAGAGCGCATGGTTGTTTTGAAAAGGTCATCTGTTTTTGCGAAATGTTTTCTATACTGGATTCGCCATTTTTCGCTACAACTCTTATTGCTCCACCAACGAGTTGGCCGAATGCGAGTAAACTGAGACTTTAGCGCTGGCGAATTCTCGTTGGCGTGGTGGTGACATAAGCACCGACTGCTTACGTTCACAGTGGGAAATCAGCTTACTCTCTCCCGGTGGTTAAGACGCCTCTTACGGCGCAGGCACGGGTCAGGCTAGCTGTTAGGGGGGGGGGCAATAATCACTTTGCATTTCAGTGTCTCCGGTGACGCGAATGGCGTTCAGGCACTGCGTATGTCTAGGCTATTGATCGTTACGATTCTCAGCCCTGCTTGCAGGCTTATTATCTGACCAAGACTACAAGCCACAACATGGCAGGAGCACTATATGCAGATTC
This sequence comes from Haemaphysalis longicornis, assembly GCF_048455015.1. Classification (NCBI taxonomy): domain Eukaryota; kingdom Metazoa; phylum Arthropoda; class Arachnida; order Ixodida; family Ixodidae; genus Haemaphysalis; species Haemaphysalis longicornis. The sequence goes on along the minus strand of NW_027526233.1, from coordinate 40,779,375 downwards.
CTGGATTGCGAGAATGAGCAGCCAATGACAACGCCGGATGTCAAGTATCTTGTTGCATAGAACCAAAACCGAAATAAGTTCGAATTGCAGTCTTGAACTTCGTCCAATCACATCACATTTCGAATGCCCGTTAGTGCTGGTAGGTGTTGCGGCCGCCGTGGGCTTCGAAATGTATTTTTGCTTCTTTTTGCATTTACAAATAGAATACTCCTTTTTTTGAGTGGATAAAGGATTATAACTGTGTTTATTTGAGCCCGTATAATGCCATGTAAGCAAAAACAGGAGTATGACAAATCAACAACAGTGCCCTTTAAAGTAGACTTTCTTATACCCACTGATGGCGAGTAACACGCCGAAAATGCACTCAACAAAATCCACCTTGGTGTGATGATAGAAATTCCGAACGTTTCGACAGCATGATGGGTCCACTCAGCTTTCCACTCGGGCCTGATAAGCGCGAGCAAATCATCACGCGCCTGTGGTGGAAGCGGTGAGGAGGAGGAAAAGGTTTCATATGAGAGAGTGAGGCCTGCAGACTGCCTTTCCTGGCATAGACGCCGAATAGTTAGGATGTCGAACTTTTGGATGGTGAACGCGAGCCAGTACGCGCTACGGAAACAGCGTACGCGGAACGACTAGAACGTCAACCTGAGCTCACCTGTGAACGCCAGCTTCGTCGAAGCGCGAATCCGTCCGTTCTTGCTGACTCCTAATGAAAATAAAATGAAAGCCACTTCCACGCTTCAAATACCTGGCATCCTATCAAAAATTTTACAAGCATTTCCCACCCGTGGAACTGCCTTTATTTTTTTAAAAGCCTGTCTACGGTACAGTGCTGTCGATGCCGTACTCTCGGCCGTCCCGTCTGCCATTTATTTCACAAAGGTATGTCTAATTCACCATCCTTTTCCTTTCATGCTTATAAAATTTCAGCATCGGACAAGGGGAGGTCAGAAATTCAACGGCAAATGTCCCACGAAAGAATTTATGTATGAGGAATGTGTTGTGGCAGGCAAAACAGTATTCAATCACGTGGCGATATCTCCTGGCTTTTCAGCCGCCCGCCGAAAGCGGTTATGAGGTATGCGGACTAGGTAGGAGTACTGTTTCTGCGCGAGGAAGGGTCTAAGGCGGAATACTTTATCGGGATTTTAACAAATCGTTGGCCGCAACAAGGGCAACGGTCTTAATCCCTTCTATGTGGACGGCGAACGTGTAGGAGGAGGTTTGATGTTTCCGGAAAATCGGCAAATTAATCAATCAGGCAGAGCTAGGTGTAGTCTTTATTATGCCCATCAATACATCTTTTTTACTTACATCCCGTGTTTGATCTATTAAAGAAAACACGAGTGACAACGGCAAGAATAGAAAACTTTGTTGAATGAAAACTTTAACTCGGAAGGGAAGCACAATGCTGTAAAATAAAATAAAACTCCTAGTAAGCTTACAGTAATCTACAATATATTTAGCAGCATAAGAAGCTAAAAAATCGAAGCCCTGAGGTAAATGGACAGTAGATAGAAGCGTTGCGGTAAATTAAAACATAATCTTCCGCATGCGCACCATTTTGGGGGCCCGACTTTTTGTCGTAGGTCGACCGGGGTCATGGTATGTAAGTACCGTAGTCGCGGTGTCACGTAACTTAACAGAGGCTTCGAAAAGTTAAGAGCTTCCCCTGGTGGAGATCCAACCTCACTCCATCGCGGTACGAAGCCAATGTCAAACCCAAAGCGCCACAGCAGCACACTTTACGCACACGAAAAAAGCTTTGAGGGAACTTTGCGCTAAGCTGTTGCCACGGAGGCTGCCATTGCAAGTTCCGCAAATAGGCACAGAACATTATAAAGTTAGAATATCGCATTATTTTCCCCATAAATAATAACAACTCAATCCAGTGTCTCTTTGTAGGGAGTTGTAGCTACAACGCCTTCTGTTGACTACTTTAAGGATCAACTCGGGGCTGATGCTATAACTAATCAAGAGAGCCCGCCACAGACAAGAAATTTCTTCTCTGCAGTAAACGGCTTTCACGTTTGGGGGACGAGCTTGTTTTCACATTAGTGCGCTGATCTCCGCTGCTAAAACTGTGACCGCAGGTATCTATGTGAAATTTACAAAGGGTATATCAACGCTGTTGGTCTCCAGCTTCCCCGAAAGACGTTGCTGGGCATAAAAAGGGCCCGCGCAACGAGTCTTCGAAAAATTTCAACACGTGTTTGACCTGGTCTGGGGAAAACAGGTGAACCGCAGGGAACGCTCTTCCCAGAAGGTGTCAAGCTTCTACAAATCTCAAAGTTGATTTGTGGGGCTTCCTGTGACGTCAAAAACATATTTCTCGTGTCTCCGGAGTTAAAAAGTACCTTTGCTCGACAATGCGAAAGGTCAGACTTAACCATACTGGACTGCTTCACCGCAACAAAGAGTTCGCAATACAAGTGGATCTAAATCTCGTGGACGACTAGTTACTTATTTCAACCACAGTTAGAGAAAGCTAAGTTCACTGTTCGCATGAATGCGCCCTCAAATGTCGTCCGTTGCTGAAGCTTGAGATTTTCTCAGCCGTATGTATGACAACTTCCATTTTTTTATTTATATGGAATAACCATAGTATGAAAACCTTAATTCATTTGTATATGCAAGCAGAATTTCAGGCATATAGAAGAAATGTAACGACTTTCGTATTGCTGTATCTACTTAGAGTAAAAAGAGCCAACGAAGTTTCAAATGCCCTTGCATTTGTAGGCTGCAATACCGAACCGGTGCTAGCGATCTAATTATTTACATGAATATAAAATATGAATTTAAAGTGCAGATTCCTGTCTGTATTTGATTTCCCGAGCTATATATGACATGTCATAAGTAAAAGTCCGAATTTAACTTGGGAACGTACGCGAAAGTCTTAACTTATCGGTCGCCATAGATAAAATATATTCATTTTATTTTCTTCCTTTCTGTGGAGGTGGTTTTGGGAGTGATCGCATTAGAGAAACGTAGAACAAACGTCAGTTTTGGATGGAATTCGCGAGCAGAAACATTGTATGGGCTGTATGTTTCCTGTATACGCTTTCGAAGTGTACGTGTTTTGTAACCGTTGATTTAGGAATTTCAAAACGCGTACCCTTTACGCATTTGTTCACTATAGATGCGTAATGCTCCAATGAAAATATTGAAAGCTTTTGATTACAGTAGAATGATTTGTTCCGGTGCAATACTTTCAACATGAACACTTATACCGCGGCTGGCTATCCAGTTCAGGAGTTACCCGCCGCGGTGGCTCAGTGGCTAAGGCGTTGCGCTGCTGAGCATAAGGTCGCGGGTTCGATTCCCGGCCGCGGTGGCCGCTTTTCTGATGGAGGCGAGAAGCAAAAACGCCCGTGTGTAGGAGATTTTGGCGCACGTTAAAGATCACTCAGGTGGTCAAAATTAATCCGGAGCCCTCCACCATGGCGCGCCTCATTGCCTGCGTTGCGTCGGCGTGTTAAACCCTACAATCAATCAATTCATGAGTTGTTTAAGGCTAAGCCTGGCATCTCAATATACATTTCACGCCCTAAAATGGCCAGCGAAATTTTAACATTCGCGCTACAAGTACGTGTAATCCTTATATACATGTTTAAGTGGTCATATTTATGGAACACGATTTTTACACCTGAACAGTTCATTCAAAAACGAGTAGCTTTTTTGTACATGGGTTCAGTCATGCCGTATTTGTCCATGAATGTGACTAGAAAAACTCGTTCTAAAATTTTTTCAGTGGGTGCGGTAAATCGCTTAGGTTCACGCATAATTTTTTCCTAGAGAAGCTTTTTATTACCTCGGAGCTGTTTAAAGCGAAGGGTTATCCGTTTATTTCACCAAGAAAACTTCCGGAATGATGACGTCACCTCGCGCTGCCTAGCAACCACTAGCGCAGCTGTGCATAGCTTTCCGCTCGCTTCACTAGCCTATGCATGGCTTCGCCGAGACTCACCAGCGACGATCAATTTCTGACGTCACTGGGGAGCACATGGCATTATAGCTCTACCGTCGTCCAGAGATGGACCACCAACTCCGCCTTGCACCACTGTGGAAGCTGCGCCAACTGTTTGGGGACGCCATGTTCTAAACTGCCCCCACTGTAACGGCGCCTAGTGGTGCCCCTGTAGCCTCCCCCCCTCTCTCTCTCCGCCCGCTGCGCTTACCCTGTTGCGTCGATCTGTACTCCAGGTCTCACCTCCCCCCCCCCCCCCCGGGAAAAAAGAAAGTCTAACCCACTGTTACAAAACACTTTTGCGTAGTCACTGTTCATGGGCGGATACTTCTTTCTTTTTGTACCTTGTTCTTGCAAACTTGTGCTTTCTAATTGTGCCCAATATGCTGTGTTATAAATTTGCAAATTGAGCTACTTCACCTTTTCATATCTCTAATTAAATGTTTGTATAGTAGAAAGGTTACGCGAAGTAGAAGAAACACTCACCCTGGTTCTTCTTCCTCAACGGCCTTTTGAGCACAATAAAGGAATAAACGCCGTCGTTAGGTTTGGTGGTCAACGTCATCTGTGGTAAGTATAACCATTTGACGTGCAGCCGACAGCTTACACTTTCGTTGCAAAGTCTTTTCCCACGTACCCACCATTTCCTGCATGGTTTCGGCCACGCCATTCCGACGCATGTGCGTCGTTAATCCTGCCAAGTACGTTACGAAGCAGAAATCTTGCAATTGGATGGCCTCGCATTCCAGGCGAAGAGAAGCCTCGTCTGCGCAGCGTCAACAGGTCGCGTCCGCGCCTTTGGTTAATTAGTGCTTCCTGCAGCACACTAAACCCTATCATGGTCGTCCATATCTATCTTTGTTTTCTGATACCACGCTTCTCGTTCAGGCGCGTTGGCTAGGCTCACACAGCGACGACACAGCAGCCACGCCGAATTCCGCTTTGGCAGGGCGCCTTGGGACACGACTTAGACGGCGACACGAGCGCATTAGCCGACGAAAGTCCGCATGGCTGACTGACTGAAGCCGCTGCCAATACCGATCGGCCGAACGGTCATCGGGAATCAATTGTGAAGATGAAATCACGCCAATCAACATTCACACCGTAGTTAATGGGGTTCTGTCTGTTAGTTCCTTGAATGGAACAAACACAGTAAGATCGATGAAGGTAACACAACCCAACAGTAGCGCTAAAACACTCCGTATTTCCGCCTACGACGCTTCGGCCGTTCGCTATGCCGACAATTCGTTATTGCCGCAAGTTATTGTTAGGTATTGGGTAATCACAACCCCGAAACAAACTTTTCTACGACGTATATATTCGGAACAATGCCGGCTTCGTTGTCCGCGTTGCAAAATGAAACCACTTTCTCTCTGCGTCAGTGTGAAGTCTAAACTTGGCGACATTAGAATTCACTTGTGCGTGACGTATTCTGAGGTGACACTGGTGATGTCCTGCTGCCGTCACGAGTGGTCGTAACAGCGGCCTAGAACCCCAGTACCGCGTCCCCGGACAGCACTTGTTGGCGTTGGAGCACTCTACCATGACGCAGCTGTTCTTTTAAGTGCATTAAATGTACTATTTGCTGACAGACATTGCCATAACTAGTTGTTTAGGAAGCTTAATGGCGAAAAGAAGGGAAAGAGAACCAAAACGCTGCATGAGCCCCTTTCAGCCACGCAGCGCTTCTGCCGTAAGCGCTCTGGTGATGTGGCAGGAGGCGGCGCAGCGATGGCGAAGCTCCAGGCGTATAGAAAAAGGCAATTATATTTTCAGAGGAAGAAGTATTGGTGTGGGAATTTTGCGAAATTGGTAAGTCTTTACATACAGTAAACACAGTTTCCTTCCACCCAATAAGCATGACAACAGGTGGGCTTGGAGGTTGGAAGGTTCAGATGGGATATAGGGTCGTAGCCGGCAACCAAACAATCCACATAATCCTACTCGCAGCAGTGAGCACGCAAATATTGACCAAGAGCGTTTTTAAAGAAAAAAGCGCCTCACGGCAATCAACGGAAAAAGCGAGAGTGCTATATTTGTTTTGTGCAATCATATGCAGGGTCGTACAAAGAAAAGGCGCCGCCCAAAAGCTTAAACTATTCTTCCAAGAACACTGGTAATATCGGTTACGGTTTACTTGTGTAGTAGTTGATAAACCAAGGATCGGTTAGAGGTTTCCACGAAACTTTGACAAAGTCTCGTCCCGTGCAACCTTTCGGCTACTTTTTTGTTACGGTTAATAATGCTGGGACCGATTGTAATAAAGGTATAAAATATTACTACTCCCTTTGTACGCCTGTGTATGGCGTCACTACCACACGGTTAAGCTCGGAATTGGCGGAACGAGCTACCAAATTGTCAATATATCAACACAGGTCACTTAGCAACGCATGCACATCCCGCCGAAAAATAAGCAAGGGCAGGCGAATGCGTGGGAAAATGCATCGCCGCGCCATCTCACGGTGCACTTCTGGGGTAAAGACACCGATGGCCGCGTGCCCGTCGAACCCCTCCATGCTGCCCTGCGATTTCCTTCGCTTCACGCGGCAAAGCGATAGTCTTGAGCGCATGGCGCTACGGCCAGTTTTTATGCTCAACGGATCTCGCTGGCACACTCTTTGAGAGTGGCCGGTGTTGGTGAAGCGTGCTCCGCTTTATAAAATGGAATCTCACAAAGGACACATTGCAACAACATTTATTATTTTAATTTTAATGGCGACAATGTTGGTTTGGATTCATAGACGCAAAACATTTGGTGTGTGTCTGTGTCAACCGATCCAACGCGTATTGCAACAGATTATTGTTGTTCATTGTTTTTTCAAACCAACTACTGCAACGATCTCTACTCGCGTTCTTTTTGCGGCAATACCTCTTTTAGTACGTGTGCAACGCAACCTCTCATCACACTGTGTTAAAACAACCAATGCCTCGCATCAATTCCATTTCGTTTTGGAGTACTCATTTTTAGTTACCTACCAGCTACCTGTTTTAGGCAAGAAATACAATTCGGGTATTGAAATTCTGGGGCGAAAGCTAGTCATCGAGACCGCTGAAATATATATTCTTTCAGACCGGGTCAGCGCGAGCAGCGCAGACTATAGCCTTGCCGTTCGCCACCTAAAAGTGCGCGATCGAGACATGTTAGCAAATAAAGTCGCCAAAAGCTTTGCCGCATGAAGGGAAGGAAGAGACAGGGTAGGGATCATGGTTGCACCCGCACGCGCAGATCGTTGTCTCGACACCATATGTGCAACGTCAGGTAGTGCGGCGATGCATTTTGCCACGCGCTCGCGTATCCCGGCTCAAGTTGCCGCCGGGTGCACATGCTCACTCTAAGGAACTTTGATGCTGTCCTCATGGCATTCGTAAACATATTTTAGACTCGAATGGCCAACACAAGTCGTCGCTGCGTTACTTCGGGTACAGGGCCATCCTCCTTGAAGTCAGAGGGCCCCGTCCCAAAGCGATGCTGTGGCGCTCATTGGGTTCCTTAGAATATGCACTTGAGAGAATCTGGCGCTAGCGTCTATGCGGCTCATATCAAGGCCGTCCGTGTCGTCATGGGCCGCCAATATGCCATGCGCTCGCCTGCGTTTTGTCATTGGCCTTGATCGAAACGCTTTAAAGGCCGTATATTTGAACACACTGTCACAAAAACGCAAAAAAATTGTGTTGTTCTATAGGTGGCAAATATAACAGCCTTTTTTCAAGCTAAGCAAAAATAAAATAAAGCGTGCTTTTGCCGCAGAAGTTGTTTTTACTATTGCGGATGCCTAACTGATAGTTACAATATTGTTAATAGTTAGGGGGAAACTCAAAAGAGACTTCTTTTATTAATTTTGCCATTATTGGAATGCATAAGTTTTTTGAAGAGCTTAAAAATATTTTTGAGCGTGCCCATGAAAACGTCGCCTTCATAGAGAACAGGCAAACCGAGTGTCAGCGACAGTTTAACAGAAATTTTTGCTTGGGGAGTTGGTTAACACTTCAAGGAAAAAGAAAACGTGGCGTTAAACAGTCGTGGACGAAGACAAGGTAGGAGGGATACAAGCGCCCGTATATTTCTTTCACTCTTCACGAAGTACATTTGTTTATTGTTTCTTTTTTCGTCAGCTCCAGCTTTCCGGGCGGCATATCTTTCCCTCAATCATACGTTTCTTCGACTCCGGCATGACCACTATTGGTACGACGACGCACTGCCTGCTGTTTTACCGAATACGCAGGTTCCGCGGCGCACAGCTACCACAGCACAAAGAAGACTACGGCTACGTGGTAGCTCGTAGACGTGTTAATGCATAGTGAAGAAAGCAAATCCGAGTATGCGGTAATGAATCGAATTGTCAAGCCAAGCCCAAGCATGAAGCAGTGGTTTTTCCATAACGCCCGATGATGACATAGTTTCCCAGATGCAATTTCCTCTCTAGTATAGTTACTAAAAACTCTATGGTGGCGCACAAAATCGCAGCAGCAGCCGAAACCTGCAGCCGAATGTTCTTGCCGACGCCAACGAGGAGAGAGGCATTATGGCAGACACGCTCCTGCGGTACGATAAAGTGGACAGAACGACGGAGAATGGAGGCGAGGGCAAAAATTCGATGTTTGGAACTGATGTGTCTCAATAATAACCATCGCTTTCACAAAATACTTGAAGCAGGCGATTACTAGAACATTGAAATATTTGAAAATGGGAACACCCATCCATAGGCAAAACCGTACTTAAATCCGGGTTTACATGAACGCGACAGAATGCGATAGCAGCGCTTCAGATTTAATAGCGCATCCCAAGTAATGCGATGCGCTAGCGTTTACAGGTAGCGCATTGCCCCTGTTGTGATGCTGGTGCCATACGGTGCCGCACATCGAAGGTAAAGCAGAGTTTCTGGCGCTTCCAAAGCTTCCGGAACGGCTGGTTCTGTTCTTTTTTCATGACTCGCATTTTCTTGCGTTTTACACTCGATTAAAACGTTTTTAAATGCAAAGCGGCGTTTGCAGGGCTTACTTTTCTTGTCGACATAATTTCTAATGCGATGCGCTCGCGTTTACATGCACTTCGAAAGTCGACTTACGCGTCTCAATCCTCCCCGGTCTGGCGCATTTATGCGACGCGCTTGCCTAGCGAATTCGCCCCGTTTACATGGATGCGATGCGCTCGAAAATTGATGCGATGCGATGCGATGCGCCACTTATCGCATTCATGTAAACGCGGCTGATGGCCTCTTTAAAATTCATTTGAAGATGTTTCTTGTGTAAATTTTGTCTTTACATATACTGCCAAGCAATCGTTCCTCAAAGTTCCTCAGCACTTTCTCAATTTTCCTCAATATATCCTCAAAAATCGTCTTCAAACAGCTTTCTTTATTGGAAATGTTATAGATAACTTTGAGCAGCCTAAAAAATCCGATCCTTGCTTCTAGCAGAAAGGCGAGCGGTGACAGGTAATTACTACCGGCGGCTGCTTTTCGAGGCGACCGGGATGGGATTTAATGGTGCTAATGTAAAAATCGACAGAAACAGCCGATCCATAACTATAGCAGAAAGAATGTGTCAGGCATCCCTTCCCCTTCTTCCTGTAACCCAAAACCTATTACCATCGAAGGTCGGGCGATGAGTCTTCCGTGAAATATTTTCCGGTGGCTTCATGTTCGTAACAACATGGCCATAAGTCAAACCAGGAAAATCTCATTTTATGAGAAAGTGCTACGGTGATCCCATTCTTGCATAATCAAAATTGTCTTCAAGTTTCTGAGGTCGACCAGGAAAGCAGCTCCGTTCTTTGAAGCGCAGGGTTTGGTAGCTTGGTAGTAATACTTTTTTATAATTCCTCCATCTTCGAGGGAGCTGGGCCACCGATGGCTGATACACAAATGATGAGCGATTTAGTTTTTTCTTTGTCGAAATTAAAAAAAAATGGAGCTTGTCGGCATGCTTCTTGTACAACATTACTTTTATAGAAAGCACAGCTCGGTTCGTTTGTGCTTATAGACGTGTGTACGAATTGCGAAAAATGAGCTGTATGCAATTGTGAATGCAACCATCTTCGACTTTCGGAAGAAGAAAATTGGCAGTGTGTCTACTTGCTTCAAACACTGATGTCGCCAAACACGACTGTGTTGTGCCACCACTGCCACGCAGCTCCGCCCCTCTCTGTTCCCAGCCCTCGCACTCTTTTCTCCTGATCTTACTCCTCCGGGATGGTTGGAATAAATTTCGGTTGAATTCGATTCAGCGTTCCATCTCTCCAGCTACTCGTATGTCATCCGCTAGGACAGTTCGCAAGGTTTCCGTGATTTTTTCTTACGGATTTTTTTCCAAACAACTCGAATTGTGCTTGTTTTAAGGCTTTGTTTTATATTGCATGCGTTGGAGCTGTTCTCCACTATTTTGAAGCGGTATTGTTTCCTTCACTTGCTATAGAAAGCCCCTCCGCGTGTATGAATAACTAAAAAACACGGGAACTGCGCCTTATGTACTTGTAGGTTTAAGAGTGGAAGGTTTTTTTTTCATATATAAAACACAAAACAGGCGACGACAGACATAATTATCCTTTGATGTCTCATTTGGAACGGCTTACTAGACAGCTATCTTCCACCACGTGGCTCTTTGATGTACAGCGCTAGTTGTGGCGGGCTGTGGCTTGAGGGAACGAAGGAAGAGAAAAGGCTATTGGCTTGTTGGTATATTTCGCTTTGGAAGGAAGTAGCACTTCCTTATTACCATCGATGGATTCATTAACACCGATTGCTCTTAATGAATATTCGCTGTTTCATGCACTAGGGCTTGGAATTTAAAAAAAGGAGAAATCATTGACCCGCCAGTGAATGTCCAATGCATGGGGGAAACGTCGCCAAAGTGTGTTGCATCTGACATGACATTTTCATTGCTCCTAAAGGTAACTCGTATAGGCAAGCCAACGTAGATGTGTGGTCACGTAAAAAGCTGTACGGGAAAGCGACAACTCGTATAGTTCCTGAGGATGCAGCCACTCTTGAGGCCAAGCCGATCAGAGTGCTCCAGAACGATTGCTAGGCGATTCTGGATAGGGTCCCTGCAACATAAAATCATGCAAAGCGCGTTAGCTTATGCCAATTGAATTTGTCGTTTGTTTTGTTTGGAAAGTTCAGAAGCATGGTCTCCCAAGATCTTGTGAAAGGTAGAAGTCCCGAGAATTACATGGACACAACAGGAACGACCTATTTTTATAACAGATAGCTTGAAAGTCGTTGACATAATTTAAACAGAAAATGTTAATTTCATATTTAAAGGTAAAGACATGGTTTTAAATTAGGCGACTGAAAGGCACATTCTCGATAATAATAATGCTTAGACATATGGCAACGGTTATTCAGCGACAATCGAATGGGTAATCGTGTTGGCTGGCCTCTCGTACTTTCCCGTTTTGTCTGTGGCAGCACTGGCCTTCTAATCTTTCAAGCGTCATTATCTTTGTCTTAACAAATCGTGGGTTCGAGACAGTTGGTGCCTCACGATCAAGACATTTGAAGCGCGAAATAAACTTGGACGAAGGAGGTGAAGAACAGGAGCAGGCGCTGGTTTATATCCGTAGGGCCTCTGGTCGGCCCTTCGCCCTCTTGTACCAAGTTTTCCATGTCTAAATGTGTTGTGTTGTGTTTATATTGTTATGAGAGGAAGAAGAAATGAGACGGGGAACAGGACACTCTGCTCTCAGCGTTCCGGTGACGAAGGAGCTGACGGTTCCCGTAGCCTGCGAGGGCTTGGTCTTGGCCGCTAATCAGGCACTGGAAACATATCATTCGATGCCTTGTTGATCCTGCCCGCAGGTAACAACACCTCCGTATCTGCAATGGTGGCGAAGTTGTAGGTGCTAGTTATTTCGGCCAGATATTTCTAGACAAATCTGTAAGAGATCCCTGGTATAGAAAAAATATAAATGTTCGCAATAAAGATTGACTGATGTGCTTTTTCTGAAAATTTGTAGTTTAAAGATACAAAAGGAAACCGGTGTCAATTTTTTCCGAAATTCAATCGCCTTCGACACTGCCGAACGACGCCTTCAAATATTCGTCGGCTTTATATTGCGAGTGACCCAGGTTGGATTCCGACAAGGTGTAGAACTCTTTTTTTTAACTCGATAGTCTTGCTTTGGATACTTTAACGCAGAAGTATTAGTTTGTCTATATGTCTGTCTGTCTGTCGGGGTGTCTATCGAAAAGAGAATTTAGTAATACTAATTACAGCCAAGACGCGGTGTGGATAGCTACGACACGGGTTGTATGTGAATGGATTCAGCCAGATGGCCATGGTGAAACACAAGCTGCGGAATACGTTTATCAACCCACAGCCAAGCCTTACGTGTAAGTCAGGTGTTAATGTTCATAATTGACAACATCGCTGAATAAGAACAAGAGATTACGGAAAAATTGGACAGAAATCCTATGCAATTGTGATATTTGCAGTGTTCCTTTATTAAAAGTGCATAGATGCTTGTCTTTTGCGTTAGCAAATGAAATTCTACATCAACTGTAGACAACCGTTGTCCGTTGTTGCTCACCGTACTTAGCACCTCGCGGGATTTAAGAAACCAAACGGCAACAGTAACGAAAGGTTCCACTGCATTAGTTCCACATTCCTCTTGCTTACGGAGGAGGGCAACGTGGTTCTACGAACGTTGGAGTAGTGTGCCTTGATCACAGAGAAAGAATAAAATAGGATGGGAAACTGAGCTTCCTGGGGCAGCCCGATAACGTCACAAGCACTTGGCGAACGTCAATTTTCGCCACGGCCGCCGCGCGTTCTGTTCGCGCTCGTCGAGTCCAACCCGGCCGCGGCATCGCGTCGGCATTTCGCCGCGTCCCCGAAATATTCCGTGCCCGAAGCGAGAGTGTGTGCGCTCTTCTGCGCTTCCGTTGGCTGAAGAGCCCGCCATCGCGATTAATTTTCTGTCAAATTTAAATCAGCCGGTACGAGCGAATAAAAGGGGCATTTTCTTTTATTGCGTAAACAATCTTGCACGAGCAGCAAGCCGGAAATACAAACCTGTAAACGCAAAAAAATGAAAAACCTGCAAACGCACGGCCTAATCTCGTGTGCGATGCACTCGAGGCGGGTTGAGGGCACGGGGCAATTTATCACGCCCTCACGCGCACGCGTTCCGTCTTCGCGTCCCGGCCAGCTCTGCCACGACTGCGGCAGGCAGACCAGCCGTCCAGCTCCTGCGGGCATGTAGAGACATCGCTGGCGGCCAAGCTCCATGCGGTTGCCTCTGGCGGCTGCGACGTCCGCCTGCAGTGGCTGCCGTCCCACATGGGGATCCCGGGGAATGACGCGGCCGACGCCCTGGCCAAGGGTGCCCACCAGCCAGTCACCCCTGTCTCCCGAGGCGTCACAGCATTCGACGCTGCACGCCAGCAGCTCGCCCAAGTGGCCCTCGCCATGCACCCAGACTGCCGTGTGGTGAGTGGCCAGGCCCCTCGGGTCCTCCCGGGGTGTCTGAGCAGGGACGTCCGCAGCCTGCTGCTCCGGCTTCGGCTGAATTGCTCTGACGTGGCAGCCCGACTGCACCGCCAAGGCCGCCGCTCCTTCCCCACCTGTGCCCACTGCCCCGAGCCTGAGACGCTTGAGCACCTGCTTTGCTCGTGCCCGGAGTTTGCGGCACACCGGGGAGTGCTGCAGACTTCGCTACAGCGTCTTGGGCTGCCCCACCAGCGTCTGGAGAGCCTGCTACACCCAGCAGGCCCCGACGGCACCCGCCGTGACGTCTTCCGCCTCCTGCTGGCCTACTTGGAGGCTACAGGACTTGCCCAGCGCCTGTAGACGATAGTCTGCTGGACGCGCCATTGCTGCTGCTTCACGAAGATTCACGTCGAGGCTCCTCGCTCTCGTTGCTCGCCTACCTATCCCTTTATCACCCCCTTTCTACTCTCTGAACTTTATATACCCCTCCTCCCTCTCCCCCCGCACTGGGTTGTATGCAGGTGAGCCCCCAGCTGGGCTCAATATTATCCCCAGTGCATCTCCTTTCCTTTTCTCTTGAACCACTTAGTAGTAGTAGTAGTTCCGTCTTCGCGTCGCGCAGCAGGTCGTGCGCGTAACCATTCACGCCTTGTGGCAAATGCTTCAAACAATAGTATTGCTTTCAATATATACAACCAGGTGCCGCTGTCAAATTTTTCGCCGCCGCATCTGCGGAGCTCCGTAGGTCACCGTAGTTATCATTGTGACATTATCTGGTCGCTGGATCGCGCCGGCCGCAATGGGCGTTTCCTCTCCTATATACTCTGGCTCCGTGGCCTTGATTCACGTGCATCTCCGCTCTACGGCAGCGCTGGCATCGAGGCACCCTTGTTAGAGCAGAGGAACGCATTATATGTAAACTAACTGTAGCAAATCTCTATCGCGTTATCTTGGCAGTACCCAGAGGAGATAGGAAGAGCATCATAGGAAATTGGGAAAAGAAGGCACACATTTTCTTGGCAGGGGTGCAGTCGACTATCGTCTTTATGTGTGATTCGCAAGTAAACGAGCATACACGAGCTCATTTTTTTACTTCACCCACTACCGTCATTATTGTCACCGAAATTAGGCTTTCGTGTTGCAGGGCGTTCTCGACGCCACACGCGCCATCAGTGAGACATATAATGCTTTCATTTAAAGCTAGTAAGTCGTCCTGTATGGCCACGATCGGGATAACTGCCACCATGGGTCCCTGTCGAGAAAACGAGGCACATCAGGGGATTCGTCCTGTTGACCGTCACGCTGTGTCTACGTGCGTGCGTGTGTCCGCGCATGTGAGTGCATTTGCACGTCCTTGTGCGGGAAGGTCGCCACAAGGTCGGTTACATTTCTAATTACAGGGAGGGCGCCACTGGTCTAGCCCAGACGCCCGTGTGCGCTCCGAGCTCCGCATGTATTGCGTTGTAGTGCGGTTTTCCTTTTGTGTTGGAGCATATCATTACCAGGACGTGTTTCGGAACATTACCGGGACCTCCTCAGCAATTTTTGGGACTCTCCTGCGAACATTGGTGAAGTTACGGCGTTCTTTGTGTGGACCACGTTGGGAGTAGGCCTAGATCGTTAGGCCTAGCGACCACCTCGTCTGCACCAGGACGGCTTCGCCGATCAACACCGCAACGAGAGCCTCACAACCTGGCACGATGAAGGGATTCACTCCTGAACAAGACGGCTGGTTCCGCAAAACTTCCAAAACGAGGGTGAGCGATCCTACATTTCGTAAACTGATACTTCGCTCCCAGGACGGTTTCCCGATTCAATCCTTCTTACCCCGAGACCTTCGTCACGAACTATGTCTTCAAGCCCAACTCACCGCGAACGAAGCTGCCGAGCTCAAAGTAAGCCTCTTACCCGGCAAAAACATTGCCGTCTTGCTTGCTCAAGAGCCATCCGCAATCTCCAAACTTAAAAACTGTTCCTTCGTCACGCTCAACGGAAAACAACAACGCATCAGTGTCTATGAAGCCGCCAACCGGGAATCATGCAAAGGAGTGATCCACGGTGTGGCCGCCAACACGTCTCCGGAATTTCTGCTTAAACACCTTAAAGCTGTTGGATACGAAATCCTCGCCGCCCGCATGATGGGCTCTACCCAAACTGCGATCATCACGTTCTCCGGTACATACGTGCCTGTGGAAGTAGACTACGACGGCGGCCTACATAGGTGTACGCCACACAAACCACGCGCCCAATACTGCACTAAGTGCCTTAAGCTCGGGCATCGAGCTGACGTCTGCACGCAAGTATCTCACCCTCTTTGCCCTAAATGCGGATCAGCAAAGAAAGATGAATAACATGAATGCATCACCAAGTGCGCCCTTTGTGGCGGCCCGCACCCATCCAAAGACAAAGAATGCAAGGTCCGACGTGAAGCAGACGCCGTCACAAAGCTTCAAGCCTACCAAAAGAGGCTTGCCATTCGGAAGGCAACGGAATCACCGAAAGGATCCATGTCCCAACGAGAACCACCGACCAAGAATGACAAGGTATCAACAGAGCAGGCATCACAAGAACCCCCACTCAAGAATGCCAAAGCATCAACAGAGCGGGCGTCGCACCAACATCGAGCGTCCACGAGCACGGGGCTCATGCAAGTGTCGAAGCCCCCTCAGGAGCACCGAACTGGTCAGGTGAGTCAGCCAGTCCCTGCTGTGAAAAATCGTAGAGCAACTAACGCCAGGTACGCATCGTTTGCACATGCACTAACAGGCAAGCACACTCAGGACACCACACCAAACAACACGCCAGAACACATCCCAATGAATCTCGAGGAAGGTACTCAGGAAGACCCGACCTCAGAATCTGCCAACATGGACGCGGAGAGTGAGAACAACGCGCACGACACTGAACAAGCGCCTCTCGCCAAGAGAAGCAGATCCCAAACCCCAAGCAGGCCATCGTCCACCCGATCACACGAACTCAGCAAAAGGATGGAGGCTCTCGAAAAACAAATCGCCGAAAATGAAAAACAAGTGGAGCTGCTGCTAGAGAACAACACAAAAATGTGGGAACAGGCCAACGCCTTACAAGCCGCCTGCTTGACTTTGCCGCGAAATTTCGAAGCTCAAGCACAGTCAATTGCTACACTAACCAACCTAATTACTCAGCAAGAACAAACATTTGAGGCACGTGTTCTGAAGGCGATAAGCCCTCTCTTTACCAGGGTAGAACAAATAGCATGCCACCTTCAGCTCCCCCCCATGCCCAGCTACGATGAAAACACACAGCAATAACGATATCAGGATCCTACAGTGGAACAGCCGTGGTTTCAAAGGAAAACAGGCAGCATTCTTCTACTGGATCACATCCTTATCCCACTCCCCGGACATCATCCTTTTACAAGAAGCAGGCAAAAACCCGAAAGTTCCAGGCTACATGACGTATCAAAGACGCCACAATATCGCCACTCTGGTCAGCAAACGTATACCCTCCAACATTGAACATGACACGGATGCAAGCCTCACAGTATCTGTATCTACACAGCAAGGCCCTCTTCACGTTACCAATGTTTATAGTCCGCCGAAAGACAAGCTACAGGAAATAAAAGAACTCCTCAAACCCAACGACTCACGTGCAGGACATGAACACCTCTTGGCAGGCGACTTCAACGCTCCGCATACAGCTTGGGGCTACCACAGAAACACTACCAAGGGCAGCAGATTACTTCGTCTACTACACGAAGCCGAATACACGGTACATAACGACTTCAGTGAATATACGAGATTGGGAAATTCTGTCGAGAGAGACACCAACCCGGACCTCGCTGTCTCCACAAGACAGCTTAACATCCAATGGTCACACACTCAAGAATACTTTGGCAGCGACCATGCTGTCATACAAGTGATCATTCATGCTACGGCAAAGCGTCTAAAGTGGAAGAAACAGCACATCACAGATTGGTACAAATACAGACTAGACAGACAAGGCTGCGACCCACCTACTATAGACGCCTGGACTGAAGAAATCAAGCAAGCAAAGAATAAGCACACTAAAGCATACTCTCAAACGGAGGACCAACCAGCAGCGGATAAACACATCTCGCATTGCTGGGAAGCAAGAACGGCGCTGGTCAAACGCTGGAAAAAGAATAAGACCAACCGTAAACTTAGGAAGCGGATAAATCAGCTGAACAAGCACATACAAACCTATTCAGCGCAACTACGCCATGAGCAGTGGATGGAAACGTTTCAACAGCTACAAGGCACGCTTAGCACTGGGAAAACGTGGAGGATACTCAGAGCGCTCATCAACCCGGACGCGACGAAAACCATGACGCAGCACAAGCTACAGGCACTCATGAAAGAACACGAAAACGATCCGGACAAGCTCATCAAATCCATCAAAGACACATACATCCCAGCACCTAGACAACCACAATACGCTGAGTATTCGGGCGCCCCAAATAAAGACATCGATGAAAAATTCGACATGACAGAACTGAAACGCGCTCTCAGCCACTGCAAAGGAAACAAGGCACCGGGTCCAGATGCCATAACCTCGGTGCATCTAAGGAACCTAGCGGAAGAAGACTTGTCGGCAATTCTTAGAGAAATTAACAGTATGTTTTTGGGGCAAAAACCCCTTGCGAAGCAATGGAAGATTGGGAACATGATTTTTATACCCAAGCCAGGGAAGCCAATCCGACTTGCAAACCTACGACCGATTACATTAACCTCAAACGCCGGCAAAATCATAGAACGTATGGCCTTATACCGCCTTCAAGATCACCTTGAAAAGAAAGGAGCTCTGCCATACAACATGGTGGGCTACCGAGCAAACGTTTCCACACAGGATGCACTATTTCAGATCTACGAAGATATCACTAAGGAACCCAGCAATTCGCAACTCAAAGCAATACTAGCAATAGATCTAAAGAAAGCTTTTGACAATGTGGATCATGATTCAATGTTAGAGGAGCTCGCTAAGACTGACTGTGGGGCACGTCTCTATAATTATGTCAGAGACTTTTTACGAGACAGGGTACTCACGGTTGGAATTGGCGAGCACACATCAGAAGAATTTCCACACCCGCAGCGAGGAATCCCACAAGGTTCTGTACTATCTCCGACTTTATTTAACCTGGCTATGCTGAAGGTTCACAGGGCCTTGGAATCGGTACCAGACATCCGTCACACCCTGTACGCGGACGACGTTACCGTATGGGTCAACACAGGTAGTCCTGGGCACATACAAGACCTGCTACAACAAGCTCTCGACGCCACAGAAGCTGCCGCCGTAAGGATAGTCCTAAACTGCTCCGTGGAAAAAACAGAACTTCTGGCAGTCCATAGTCATCGATGGAAACCTCCAGAACTTCGCTTGTCATTGAACGGGCACACCGTCGTCCCGGGAAAGCACATCAAGGTACTAGGACTGCCACTACAGAGTGACGGAGGAGGACACATGGCGGTGAATAACATTATCAGACAGGGAGAACAGATTCTGCACATGTTTCGGAGAATCTCTAACAAAAACAGAGGACTCCTAGAAGACGACCTCCTTCGTCTGAGAGATGCTCTCATCACGTCCAAAATCAGATATCAAATACCGTACGTCAATCTCAATAGGACTCAAGAGAACAAACTTAACACGCTTTTGCGGAAGGCCACAAAAATCGCCCTCGGCGTACCTTTGTGCGCCAGTACCAAGCTGCTACTCGACACAGGTATCATTAATACACTCCAAGAAGTATTGTCAGTCCACAGACAACCAACTGGATCGACTGCGAAAATCCCCGCAAGGCCAGGACATTCTCCGCGCTGCGGGCTACAACCCCTTGCGAACCCCTACCGGAGAACTGGCTATACTGCCACCACAACTTTCGAACCTCATTCAGACAGCACCCATCCCGAGAAATATGGACAAGGAACGCAACCCAGCACGACGACTCATCCGGGCCAAATTTTACGCAAAGAAAGCCACCAGAGACGCCCATCAGATCCATGTTTACACCGACGCGGCACTGCAAGGATATAGCTATGGCATTGCATTCACGAGCAGTTCAGGCCAGGAAGGGACAAACCAAGGCAATGGCTATTCCGTCAAAGAAGCCGAGGCCACTGCAATAGCTTGGGCAGCCGCCTGCACTGCGACACAGCACACTCTCACCAACATATACACTGACTGCAAGAAAGTCTGCACCCTTTTAACACAAGGCTTCATTCCCAAACCGGCTTTAGAAGAGCTTAAGCACCTTAAAGGCACGATAAGGGTACACTGGGTACCGGGACACACAGGTTTGGCAGGAAACGAAAGAGCAAACCTGCTCGCCCGCGAAGCGCTTCTCCGGGCACCTGCCAACTGTGGTCAAACCCAAAAGCCCGCGACACCGCCCAAAACTGCAGCTAAAAGAATACGCAGACAGCAAACGCAAATTCACTCCTGCGCACAAGAAATTGTCCAGGCAACAGCAAACCACTATAAGGCTGACGCAAACGCAAACGCTACTCACACCCGACAAAGTTTACATCTACAAAGGCTGTATGAACACTTCCCCGCCAGAGTGTGATGAATGCCACGTACCGATAAATCAAGAGCACATGCTATGGCTATGCCCCAAGGTAGATAGAAGCAGTATCCGCAGGGAGTGGCTGACTCAACCGGCCACGCTAGAGCAGCAGCTATCGTTGGCAAGCTTTGTCCGAAAGACCATAGGCACCCCGCCTTCCCGGCTAGACCCCTGGAAGACCAACTAACGAGGAATTCCAGTGGCCCCCTGGAATGAGGAGGCCTTAGCCAAAAGGGTAAATAAAATTTTCTCTCTCTCTCTCTCTCTCAAACCTCGTTTTGAGTTTTATATGAATGTCTTTTTAGATAAAATCTGGAGTAACAGGGCATTTTCTTAGGCAGTATGCCGGAAATCCAAAGTAAGCCGGAAACCCGAAGCTTAGCATTTGCCCAAAATAATTTCTCTGCATTCGCAAAATTCGTACTTTTACTGCACAATGAGTGTACCAATATAATATCATTAATCCAAACCGCTATGATTAATCAGCTGAAAGAGAAACAGATAATATAATTGACCATTTTGTAGGTTACGGTGTCCAGCGAACAAGAGCGGAGTAATTTAGTTTTTTTTTGATGCATCACTATCAACCTAATAGAACGTCAAACGTTTTTTTGTAGGAGTAGTAGTTATGTCTAATGCTGCTTATCCCTAATTCATAATTGAGCAAAATCTTTTTGGTATTTAAACATTCAAATTGTGGCTCAGCGCTCATGAAAGACATTTTATGCGATCAAGCCGAAGATGCACAGTGTGGTATCGGTGAAAAATACAGAGCTGAATAAGACTGTTCTTCTGTGAGCCCAGACGTTTGTTTAGGTACGCCTAATACTAATTCTGTACAGTAAGAAAGAAATCATCACTTGTTCTGCAATACCACAAAAACTGGCATTATTAGCTGTTCTTTTAAACGGGTATTCCAAGTTTGTTTTTGCACGAATGTGAGGCGGCATACAAAATGTGAAAATATTGTATCCCTGGAATGTATATATTTTGTTTCAGCACCTTGCGCTGTTGTGATGCAGCTTTCTTCTTTAGCTAGAAACTGTCGTGATTGCCAATACTACAAGTTATTCCTGTTACTCAATTACGTATGTTTTTTTGTGCAACTTCTTTTGGAAGAGACAACTGAAAGCTGTAATATGCTCTAAATATTTAGAAGTTCATTTTCGTCCTGATGCGACAGTCGGCATAAACAAAAGCACCTGGAAAAAGAGGCCAGCCGTTTCCTCGGCTGCTGCATACAAACACGGATATTATCGAAGAGCACTGGATTAAAAAATAAGCAGTTAGAGTAGTTCTTGGCTAATAACGCAGGCTTCATTCCCCGACTAACCTAATGCCATAAACGGCATTTGTAAGTTAGAAGCACGCTGAAAGTTTTGTCGCATTTTGTTGCTTTACCACTGCATGCCTGGAATATATTAATCCACCTCCCTTACAATGCCAAACCCCTAACGGCACCACGTAGACGCCCGGGTCATGAATATTTTCTAGCTCATATTTTCGCCCGATATATGCAATAATTTTTGGAGCTGTGTAAGATTAGTATTCAGGGTCCTCTGGCATTTTTCATTCTAAAATATTTCTTGAGGACTTCAAGTGTCACCTTTTTTTTAACCTAATATTACTCCTTTATTGTTGTCCCTTGTTTTGTACAATAATGTTTTAATGTACCCCTCGTGCTTGGGCCAGCACATTTGTCTGCAGTAATATGATAAAATATTTTTAAATATGATAAAAATATGTTTAAAAGATATCTTCTTTTATTCCTGACAGAAATCATCATACCGTTACTATGTGCACCAAGAATCTTATGCGTGTAGAGAGCCGGAAAAATTCTCAAATTGAAAAGATTGCAATCTTTCAAAAGGAATTACCAGGATATATAATTGAAAGTAAAAAAAACGAATATCAATCGCTATAATGAATTTGTACAGAATAGGCCCAAAACGAAAAGAAAAAGGCATCAATGAGAAGCTGATCTGGCTGCTGATGTGCACACGTTTCTGCGAGAGGCTTTATATACCACTTGAGTGCTGATTCACAATGAAGAATGTGGGCATAAAATAGAGTGTGGGTGATGACGCCTGCCTGGAACTTAATGGCTTGTAGGTTTGCGACAGCTCGTCAATGCGTCTTGGTCAACAGACGGAAGACATGAGTGTATAATCGATCGGCCATCATCGAAGCTGCTCACTTGGTCCGACGGGACTTACTCAGGTTTGCGCCTTAATCTTTCCGCTTCTGTCTTCTAGTTCTGTGCATTCTCAGTACGCGAGTATTTGCTGTGGTCGTGGATCGGGCAAAAGTTTCTGTGCTGAATTTTCTGCATGGGCGCGCTAGGTCCGGGTCCACCTCGTGTATTTGTTAGCAGTTCATTATTGACATATGGTTTATTTTTCATTCTCAAAAGGCAGCGTTTAGTCGAAAATCACTGCATATTTAATTGATTCTCCCATAACTAAATTTGTATCCTCTTTTTTGCTTACAATGACCCATTCGGCATGGCCAGTGTAATTAAAGAACAATTTTGCGATGGTCAGCTCCACGTGCCACTAAATGTTGCTCAACTATTAAAATGGCTCCACTTGTAGTTTTTGCTTTTCGCGACTGCCCTGGGAGAAATCACTGCCATAATTGATTAGATAAAAATAACGAGTGCAGTCCTGAACATATTTATCTCATTACTGCAAAATCTGCGCCTCACGTCACAGGAGGTTCCTTTAGCCGTGTTACCAACTCGACGTTTCAGGGGTAAAGTCCCTTAGGGGCTGGTACTGTTGGCGTTTCCTGTCCTTGCCGTTATGGTCGTCTCAGGTAGTTACAGTACTCAAACACCGGGAAACACTTTTACACCTTGCGCTAGAACGTAACTTGTACTAACAAAAACACTGCAAAACCCATTCACGCCTCGCGCTGGAGCTTTTCGTAATGCGTGCCAAAAAAAAAAAAAAAAACGCCCCGACATTTGTTGAAGCCTCGCGCTGGAAAGCTCGTGCTTCAAGGACAAAAATACTTTTCAAGGAAAGCTGTATACCTATAACACGCAACTGTGTCACCTTTCTTTCAATGTAAAAAAGCGCAAGGCCCCAACCCAAGAATACAGTTACCCACTGCCTGGTTCGCCCCTCCCTATGTTTAGCGTTGGTGGAGACGGCAAAAATTTTCGAACGGAACATTTGCTCAACTTAAGAAAGCAAAAGTAATTCGTCTCCAAATAACGAAAAATTTACTGCGAAAGACCAACCAATCTCCATGCTGCCATACTTCAGCGAGATTGTGGAAAAGCGTTTATTTATGTATTTTTTTCATTTATTTTTTGTATTTATTTATTTATTTATTTATTTGTTTGTTTGTTTGTTTGTTTGTTTATTTATTTATTTATTTATTTATTTATTTATTTATTTATTTATTTATTTATTTATTTATTTTACATTACCTGCAGCAGCGATCTTCGATTACAGCAGCGGGTATACGAAAATACATGTCTATAATTCGTCAAATGGGGTAAAAGTAGAAAAAACCCTTACTGACCTCGTAACTAATGTGCAACTCGTTCTCTCACGGCTACCGTTGTGGTTCACTCTAGTACCACGGCGTAATATAGCGCTTCCAAGGAAATATCAACCTTGCTATCATTGTAGTCTTCTTGGTCATTTCAGGTGGGTACGCCACAAGAAACGACATGGCGTTACTGTTCGTGAACCTATGTACCACAAAATGCCCGAGTTTAAATATGCAAGCAGCAATCGGGGAATGCGCCCGTGTTCTCCGGAATTCACGTCGATGAATACATTGGTCACGGAATTTTAACATTGTTAATTCACTAAGTATGACGAGTTTCTACTCGACCGGCTACTCATTAAGATTCACTTTTATCATTTTAAGAGTACGAACATTTCAAGGTCGGGTGGAATGTTCATTTTTGTTGTTTTCGGCAATGCGAGGTGACCTTCACCGAGGTGCGCTGTAGGATTCCAAGGCTTAATTTCAATCTGTTGAGATCAAGACTTTCACCTACGGAACTATGTGTGCGGTGCCAGGTCCCTGAAACAATTGAGCATTTTTTTCTCGACTGTCGCCGCTTCTCAACAGCTAAACAACTGCTTTTGAAGGACTCAATTGAGCGTTTGGGGTGGACTTTATCGATTTCACTTATATTATCTATTGGCACATCAAATTTGGGGTATGCGAAAAGGGATAAGTGCATTCAAAATTTTCTTTCTGCTTCAGGTCGTTTGAATTGCTCAACGGGGATAATCAATGGGTAATTCGCCTTTTGTTCACAACTAGGTTTTCTTTTAGAGCCTCTTTCCTGAAATAATTTAGTATTTTGATGTCCCCACTTATTCCAACAACCGATTTAGCCCTGACCAATTATCTTTGAGGACATCATCATCATCATCATCACGAGAGATCGTTTTTCAAGGTGAGCAAAGGAGGCGCGGCCCGACGTCTGGAAACCCGCAAGGCACCCGCGGCAGTGCCGGTTGGTCTCCTTAAGCAGTCGACGCGGGTGCTGCTGGACAACAGCGGCTCCGCTCGGCCAGCCTCAGCACCGGCTTGAACGGGCACACACGCACCAGCGGCTTCATCCTACTGGCCCCGTCACCGTCTTCGCGGCGCTGCGCTGAGGGAGCCACCTCAGCGATAATTGACACCCGATTCCCGAAACGATTTGTTGCAACGCAACAAGAAAATGTGTGGAATTAAATTGGCCTTTAAGAACCTATAAGGACCAATAGATATAGTGTGAGGACAATATCGTAGTTTAAGTACTCAAAGCCATTTGAGGTTTTGTTTTGTATGTAATGTATTTCAAACACTTTTATTGTCTATTTTTTTACCTTCTCAATACAATTACCTAACTTGAAGTCTCGTCTGAGTGGGCTGAGTGCCGAGTGTGCTAAAAGGTGACGCGTAACACACGTTAGTGCAGATGGCTCGGGATTTTTTTAACAGTGTGTCATTATATTGTCCTATTAGACTTCTGACCGAGTATTAGTTCTACCCTGATATTACCCTTTTCCCTTCAAACTGTCGCGTTTTCGGGGGTGACGGTGATCATTCGCATGGCAAACAAAGTCGTGGAAGTTAGCTTTTTTGCCTCCGAAGAGCTGTAAAATTTTCAATCCCCTTAGTCCGCCTTTTCGTATAGAGATATGTCATTATACTTACCTTAGTTTTATGGCGATAACGGCGTGGCCATTACCTTAACCTTTAGTTTGGAGGAACACTGTATTGAGGGAATGTTTTTCGTAAGGGTATTTTTCCACGTTGCGCTATTCCCGGTTCGGGTGCAGTGGGTTGGGTCGTTTCGGATGCAAACAGATTGTGAATAACTTTGACGGGCGCCTGCATTTCGTGGCAATTTAATGGTATTCCGTTTTCATATGTGGGGCATTGAAATACCTTATTGCTGGGAAGGGGCGCCAAGGCAGTGTAATTGCATTTTAGGTAATGGTGTTGAAATCGTTGAGTTTGTGGGTAGGGAGACCGTACACTTTAAGAAAAAAGAACGATGTTATAATAGTTGTAACATGTATTTTTACAATCCTTTGTGGGCTATCAGAGTCAAGGTTCTGATTTAACACCAAGATATACTCTCGAACAAAAGTAGCGATCTGATGGTAGGGGTCACTTCTGCTGGTTTTGTATTCAATCGGTTGAGGATCGGTGATGTTTGTTTCTTGAAGGGAAACGACATCAGCAGGATAAGATGCGAGGTAGAGATCAAGCTGATATAGATTGCTTGCACCAAACGAAAAAAAAAACGAATTCACAGCTTCCAAACATGATCCTCATCACATCAGCAATCCTCTCCTGGTACATCAATCATCATGAATTATCTATTATCAAAAATCAATGTCACGTTTCCAGCCGCACTCACCACCTAACAAACACGCACTTCCAAGGACTCTAGGACAACACCTAGACTCCATTGCGCCACAAGGCGCACGACATTGTGGAATAGAATTACTGCTGGCACGCAGTTCACTGAATAATTACGCGAAATCATTTTTATAAGGGTTAGCTGAGTGTGCCAAAAATGCCATCATGGCAGCGTCATTATAAAAACACAGCAGAGGCAAAATTGTACGCATGCCGTATAACCACGGTTGTAAAGCGCAGCATTATTGCTAAAAGTAGCCTTAAAACCTGTCTTCGCGTTAAAATGAGGTTCAAAATGACACCGAGGCGTCAAAACACCTTCCATCATTGCCATGGACACAAACGCCTCCGAAGATGCAACTCAATCCAATCGAAAACAGTCCGTCAAAATCCCGTGAATAAATTTGGGGCCAAATATTTGTCACAGGGCAAACCTAGGCATCTGTTGCACGTTGCTGTCAAGCGGTCGTTGTGGCTTAGCAGAAGATAATAGTTGGAAGTTTCACTCACGCGGAAGTTAATTTTACTTTTTGACCGGTTGGAGATCCAGACAAAGTCTTGCCCAGTGGGCGTCACGGAGGCGTGAAAACTGCATTGACGTAACCAAAAAGCAGAGTCATTCTTTCATGCAACGCCTCATCAGTCGTGAGCGTGAAAGTTTTGGGGAACTTGAAGAATATCATGTGTAATCCATAAATTTGCACTGACATTTCACATTTATGTGTTGTTGTGTTGTGTTGTGTTTTGTGGCCCATAAGCAACTAAGGCTATCATGCACCAAACAAAAGGTTCGGTGTTTTTTGTGGATAATAACCAATTGCTTTATCTCGTTATAACTTGTTTAGAAGTGTAGCTTCTTTTAAAAAAGTAAAGACAGAGGAAATTTTAACAACAGCATCCTCTCCTAGGAGTAGGCTGGGGTGAAATGGAATTTGCTCTCTGTAAAACAGCCTAAATGTTTTTTCCTCAAGGCCTCAAATTTCGCACATGAGAGTAAGATGTGATTTACTGTAAGTTCTTGGTCACAATCGTCGAATCTCGGTTTGTCTTGTTTCATAAGAAGGAAATTATGTGTAAGATGTGTGTGTCCAATGCGGAGATGACATAAAATCACTTCTTTGAGGCGTTCTTTATGTCTGCTTGATGTCCACTCGGCTATCATGGGTTTAATTAGGTGGAGTTTGTTGTCGGTTTCCTTGTCCCATAATGACTGCCAAGTTTTTCTCACTTTGCTCCGTACGAATTTCATGCAGTCGCTGTGAGGAATCTTTACTTTCTCTATTGTTCCGTTCCTCGCCTGTGCGGCACACGCATCGGCTTTCTCATTTCCCTTGATTCCAACATGGCTAGGGACCCAGCATGACTTAATTTCCTGTCCTTGTGTTGTGACTGTTACTAAATTATGTATTATGTCTCCTATTATGGGCTGAGCTGCATTTTTGTAATGTACTGCTGTGAGTGCACTGAGAGAGTCTGTATATATAATACTGTGTTTAATTTTATGCTTCATTATCCTTTCTACTGCTATAGCAATGGCATAACATTCTGCTGTGTAAACCGAAGCACACTGGGGTAGTCTGATCAGCTTTTCCCATTTCCCTTGCACTACTGCACTCCCGACATAGCATGATGTTTTGGAACCGTCTGTGTAAAATGAGGTGTTGCCTTTGTATTTTTGGTTTAGTGCCAAAAATTCCTGTAAAATATGTTCTCGGGGTGTCTGCTTTTTTTGAAGGTGTGTTAGTGTGAAGTCACATGTTGTAGGTAAACTATACCAAGGGGGTAGTTGGTTTTGTCTACAGGCAATTTGAGGTAATGTGTCCAGCATACTGAGTTGTTGGCATATCTCTTCAAACCGAAGAAGCAATGGTCTGATAGCTTGCGGTTTATTATTAAAAAGTGCCCTAGACGGGCATTTCGTAACTATGGGGTAACACAGATGTTTCGGCAGTGAATGGATCTTCAGTATGTATGAGCATGTCAGCGTTGTTCTTCTATCTGTGAATGGTGGTTCATTTGTTTCGACGTAGAGGCTGTTTATGGGGGATGTCCTATAAGCCCCAGACGAGAGACGTAAACCTAAATTGTGAACGGGATCCAATCGTTTCAAGTAGGACTGTCTCGCCGAGCCATACACAATGCTACCATAGTCTAAACAGGAGCGTACAACAGAACGGTAAATTTGTAAGAGGCAGGCCCTATCGCCACCCCAGTGTTTCCGAAACAGGACCTTAAGCATATTTAGAGCTCGCGAAGCTTTCTTTTTAAGCATATTGATGCGGGGCAGGAAAGTGAGTTTTTTGTCGAATTATATGCCGAGAAATTTGTGTTCGTTTTCTAAGGGTAAGTCGATTTCCTGGAGGTGTAAGGTCGGATTGGTCTGTAATCCTCGTTTGAGAGAGAAAAGAATAGCTACTGTTTTGTGTGGTGAAAACTGGAAACCATTGTTGTCTGCCCATGTTGTCAGTTTATTTATAGTCAACTGTATTCGCCTTTCGCATGTTGCTACATTGGAAGATGTGCAAGCTAATTGAAGATCGTCAACATAGACAGAGTACATAATCGACTTTGGAATTATTTTGCATATGGAGTTCATTTTTACAACAAACAGTGTTGTGCTTAAAATACACCCCTGTGGGACCCCGTTCTCCTGTACAAAGGTTCTCGAGAGGGTTGAGCCCAGGCGTACCTGAAATGAACGGTTTGCCATGAAGTCATTGAGGCAATTCAGCATTCTTCCACGGATGCCTAACTCTACTAAATCGCGCATTATTCCGAATCTCCACGTAGTGTCGTAGGCCTTCTCAAGATCGAAAAAGACCGCGAGGCAGTGTTGTTTGTGTATAAATGCTTCACGTACGGTATTTTCTAGGCGGACGAGATGGTCAGTGGTTGAGCATCCTTTTTTGAAACCACACTGGTGAACATCAAGAAGTTTGTTTGATTTTAGAACGAAGCTTAATCTGGTATTTATAATACGTTCATACGTTTCAGCTAGGCAGGTGGTAAGGGCTATTGGTCTGTAACTACTACGGGAGGTTGGCGGCTTTCCAGGTTTTAGGAATGCTACAATGAATGCTTTTTTCCAAGTTTCTGGTATTTTTCCAGGTACCCAAAGTTTGTTAAAAAACTTTAAGGGTGCTTCCACAGAAGAACTTGAAAGATGTGCAAGCATTTCATAATGTATATCATCTGGGCCTGGAGCGGTCTTTTTACCAGTCAATAGAGCTCGTTTTAGTTCTTCGAGTGTAATTAAACTATTGTATGTTTCGTTTGCACCTTCACTTGTTGGCAGTCTTTGCTTTTCTACTGTTTGTTTGTATTTTATAAATGATTCTGTGTAGTGTGCGGAACTTGAAACTCTCGAGAAGTGTACACCCAGTATATCTGCCTGTTCTTTTAAGCTTGTTTGTTGATCCGGTGCTGTTAGCAGAGGAAGTGTGTAGGGGGAGTATGTCCCATTTAGTTTGCTCCCATACCTTTTTTGAAGTGACTGAGCTGTTTATGGATGACACATAGTTTTTCCATGAGGTTTTCTCGGCATTGCGGCGGATATACCTTGCCTAAGCCCTTTTCCTTTTAAAATTTACGAGGTTGTCCTGTGTAGGATATCTTCGAAAGACACCCCATGCTTTATTTTGCTCCTTTTTTGCCTGTTTGCACTCCAGTGTCCACCATATTTTGTGGTTTTGTTTTACTACTCCCGTGGACTGCGGAATAGCTCTGCGTGCAGCATTAATGATGCAGGATGTAAACGCTTCGTTCAGTTCATCAATGCTAAGGACTTCAGAAAAAACTTCGTCTAAACTTGCTTCAGAAGTAAAACGTCCCCACTCGGCAGACGGAAGTTTCCACCGGCGTGGTTTCGTTGGGATAGTTGTTGGTGATGATATTACGGTGATGAGTACAGGTAGATGATCGCTCCCATATGGATTGTCAATAATATCCCACTTAAAATCGCTAAAAACAGAGGGTGAACTAAAAAACAAATCTATGCAGCTCATCTTTTCTGAGCTCAGAGAGCAGTATGTAGGTTGGCCAGTGTTCAGGAGACATACGTTATTAGACAAAACAAAATCCTCTAAAATCTGGCCTCTTGCATCAGTTTTTTCACTTCCCCAAAAAGAAGAATGGGCATTAAAATCGCCAACTAATAAAAACGGCTCTGGAAATTGGTTTAGTAAGTCTTCTAAATCTTGCAATGTTATTGTGAGGGTTGGCTCGAAATACAGGCAGCACACTGTAATTGTTTTGAACGCTAAAAATGTGGCAGCCACTGCTTCGAACTTAGTTTTCAGTACGTGTTCTCGTGCTGCGATACGACTTTGGGCAATTATTGCAACACCCCCAGAGAGCTTGCACGCTTGCTCTCGGTCGCAACGGAAGACCTGGTATCCTTTTAGTATGGTTTTGTGCTTAGGGCCCAAGCTGGTTTTCTGAACACAAACGGCCACAGGTGAGTGTGTGGCGAAGATGTCTTTGACGTCATTTAAATAATTGAAAAGTCCTCTGCAGTTCCAGTGGACAATGAATGCCATGTTAGCTTTTTCTTATTGAGTGTAAACTAAGTTTTCGGTCCCGTGATACGGTTCTTGCTTTTCTTTCCATTTTCTAGGGAGTTCCGCCGTCCCTCCGAAGTAGACGGCCTAGAAGCTCCATCTGTTGTGTCCATTGTCTCTTCCGAGACGCTGGAGGTTTGTGCAGGGCGCACGGGTGTTGAAGAGTTCGACCTCACCGTGTATAGTGAGGCCTTGGGGACTGCCGAACCAGGGGTCCGTGCAGCCCGCTTTGGGGGTGGTGGAGCAGCACTAGCTGCTTCCACCGGAGGCGGGGTGGGCCTTGCTTTAGCCTCACTCTGCGTGGCTTCAGCAGGTGCCGAAGAACGCTGTGATGCCGCGCCCTGTTGCACCACAACGGAGTATGATCGCGTCTGCGCTGGTGACAGTCGCCTCCGTGCTTCGCGAAATGTTAGGTTTTCAGTCACTTTCAGTGTGATGATTTCTTTTTCTTTTTTCCACGCTGGGCAAACACGAGAGTACGCTGCGTGGTTGCCCTCGCAGTTCATACAAATGTATGTTTCAGCTTCACAGTTTTCAGCAGGATGTTCATGGGAAGCACATTTTGCGCAGGTGTCTTGGCCCCGGCAGCTTAGCGAGCCGTGACCGTATCGTTGGCATTTGTAGCATCAGCGAGGATTTGGAATGTACGGTCTTAGTTTCATCTTTGTGTAGCCTATGTCAACGGATTCTGGAAGTATGCTGGATGCAAACGTCAGGACGATGTGCTTGGTCTGTATCTCTTTGTTTTCTCGTTTGATTTTTATCCTATAGACATTTGTGACGTTCTGTTCTTTTAAACCTTCTAGAAGTTCCTCCTCAGACACGTACTTTAGGTCGTCATCGGAGATGACTCCGCGGACCGTGTTGAGTGACCGGTGTTGACTTACAGTTATAGGGATGTCACCAAAAGACGTTAGTCCTGGCAGTTTGTCACACTCGTGTTTGTAGAGCAGTTCGAGTAGGAGATCTCCATTAGCTAGTTTCTTAACTTTGTAGCCTTCACCTACTGTGGATGTTAGAGTCTTTGAAACTAGAAACGGTGAGACGAGTCGGGCAGTTTTATCTGCGTGATTGCTGTGCACCACGTGAAATCGAGGGAAGTTGTTGACGTTTTTCGCGAAAAACTTGGCGGTTGCATCGGTGCCCCCTCTTTTACGAGAGGGATCAATTGGGCGAAAAAAAGAAGCCATAAAATGAAAAATCTGCTCGGCCATGGTGCCAGCCGCCCACCATGGAGCCCAACAAGGGGACGGGACAGGAACTCGTGAGCAAGTCCTGCCCACGCCAGCTGTACACCACGGCTATAACCTAATATGGCTGAACTCAGGGTTGTCCGCCACACAAGTTTAACCCTAGCCGCCAGGAATAAGGGAAACTGAAGAAGGAACGAGACGACAGGAAACTTGTTAGAAAAAAGACAGGAAAGGGAAAGTTGAAGGGGAGGACAGGAAAAGGCGACTGCCGATTCCCTCCGGGCGGGTCAGACCGGAAGTGCCGTCTACGAGAAGCGGAGGCCAAAGTGGTGTGTTGCCTTCACCAAGGGGCCTTAAAGGTCCAAGCACTCGGCGTCGGCTCAACCACCAGGACCCTCTTTTCCCCGGTCACGGCGCTGCCACGCACGGCTAAGCGTGGGTGCTCGGGGTCCGTGGTGTCGCACAGTACACGCAAACATCTGCTTTAGCAGATGCCCCCTGCGGGGCATTTCACATTTATAATTATTAAGATCAAGGGATTTGAAATCGTAAACACCTTCAATTTTCCCGCTCCGTTTTAAATCAAAGAAGGAGCTGGATAAGGAAGTATAGGGACCACCAGTTGTTGCTGGGAAACCGCATCTGATTTTCCTTTAGAAGAGGAAGGCGATGGGCAAAGAGGTCTGGACTCCGGCCTTTGAGAATCGGAGGGAAGCACGAAGAATGTTCGCTGCCCTAAGCGCGTGCGTCAAAAAGTAAGTGGCGTCCGGCCTGTACATATGGCTGGTAGAATAGGCGTCGATTTTCTAAGCTTTTCCACGTAGACGTGCCTGCGTAATAAAATGGGTCGTGTTAAAATTTTACAGGAGGCGATGGAGAAGCTTACGCATGGTAAATATTCAAGGACCAGAGATATTATGGTAAAACAGTTGTAAAAAAATAAACTGCAAAATCAGAAAGAAAGAAGAACGTAAAACACCTGACAAGAAATTGAATGGTTTTTATTAGACATAATCAAAATGATCACCATGCGGCTAAAATAAACGTGTACATTCTTTTTTTAAGGAAATTGATTTTATACGATAACGTATTCCAATGAATAAGTTTGAATAGTTGTGTTACAATGAATGCAGAATTGAAATACGCACAACTGAAATGCCTGAACGCACATAAAAACGAGAACCCTAATTTAAATTTTCAACGTGTAGAATAGCACATTTGTATAGTTAAAAAAGGAAAAATGTGGTGTAGGCGTATGTATCAACATTGCTCACTCCTTCCTGTGTGTGTGTGCCTACACAGCCATATTGTTCATTGTTCATTCCAGTCTAAATGGCACTTTGAGCAAAAAGCACTACAGCTTTTAGTTTTCCGCCTTTTTGTGCTATTTTGATTACCCTCCGATATTCATTCTATCGAATTCAAAAAACTAGCATTGCTTTGAAGTACTCACCTTTGTGCAACTACAGACAAAAGAATATATAAAGGCGTCCAGACGCAGACCTCGACATCTGGGCGCTTAAAAAAAGACTTAGTGGAAAATTAATATTAAGGCCCCTACGGCAAACAGGTAAAAGAGAAACAAGCATACCTGTTTACTCATTGCCAGTGCGAGGTAATCTCCTATATATAATTACATTTTGAACAGTCGTCCACGGGGCAAACGGCGCGCTCCACGGGGCAAACGGCGCGCTACTGAATGATCGTCTTCTAGACAAGCCTGCTCCATTAGAAACGCCACAAGGGGCACTATTTTGCCACATGTTGCGATATTTCCCCGCAGCTCTCCTTCGTTTGTGCAGTGCCCCATTCTGGGTCGCAATAGAGGCAAGATGAGGTGTGAGGTACGAGAACCATAGGAAACCCTCATCCCGAAAGATGATTCCCAATTGAAGGGGGATATTGTGCCTGCGGTGTGATATGCGGTTTTCTGGAGGCTACATATCGGTTTCAGTAGCCGAGATGACTTTGTTATCTGTATTGTTGTTTTTAATGTATTTTTGTAATTAGTTCCTGGCGTCTGAAATCGCGTGTTTTTTGTGTTTTCTATTTATTCCTTTATAAGTCATAACAGCGCTTAGTTTTCAGTCAGCGTTGGGTTAGTGTGCTCTATTGACGTTCCCTTGTTCAGGTGTTTACCGCCCTGTTATGAACCAACTGGATCGCCTACAACGTGTGCTGTTTAGTCTGCTCTTAGGAATGGCGTTCATTAGCCAGACGGGAATTACAGCGTACCAGACCGATAGAGTAAGAGTGAAAATTACCCTTTGTATGTCCGTTGTTATGATAATACATCAATTAAACATCCGTTTATAACCACATACCTTATAAGACACCGTGCTCTAATATTTGGACGTCTGTGAAACAATTCGAGAAACAGCAGGTCGGTAAATCATTATGCCGAATATTTTCTGCAGCCTAAAAAGAAATTCGACCACCGAAGGATTTGTTATCAAGCCTTTCTGATGCTTTGTATACTGAGCAGAAATACTAAATAGCCTCTTTTCAGCATGTAAATACCAGCATACCAACAATTATTCACTCAGTCTACGCGTATACCCTAATGATTGCATATCATTTCGAGATCAGGTTTGAGTGAATGAACCACAATAAGAAATAAAAACAAAGTGAACAATTATGGCGTCACTTTGTCTAAAAACTGGGCTTCTTCATCAGTAACCAACTTGTTAGGAGTTCTCATGTGGGCTCCGCTTCAAATTGATTGGCATTTGGCTGGCCTGAGGCTCTTCTACCTACGGTAGGAAATAAAGCAGGATTCCCATGACAAAATTGCCCACTACCGCGAAATATGGGGCATCTAGAAAAAAGCACATAAATAATGACCGGACTTTGCTCACACCAAGGAATTATTTTTTTCCCGGTCCCCATTTAACTGTTTTAGTTGCTAGCCCGCCTGGTTTATTCAATGTACGTGTGCCGTCAAAAGTAATTTAAACAATGTCACGGCTCTCCTGGGCATGAAAAGAGAAAAGTGCAGATGATGACGGTATAACTGTAGATGGTGTGAACGAGGATTAAGATATTGTGCTGTAAATTCCTGCTGCACTATCCTCTGTATGATTAAGAACTTTAAAGGTACTCATAGCCTGGACGACGACCTCCACCATATTTCTGATTGACAAGAACGAAAATGACAACGATTTTATGAATCATAGGCACATGAAGCTACTCTCAGTTGTATTCAAACTCTTTAGTAAAGTAACAGTTAACCACATAAGTTTAATCCTTGCTCCCCAACAACCAAGAGTGGAAGCAGGGTGTAGGAAAGAATTCTCATCAACACATATTCATGTCATCAATAAAGAATTAGCAAAATTCTCAAATTATAGCAAATATATTAATCGCATTGGCAATTGGCAATGACTATGAAAACTCGTGTGATTCAGTACCCACCACCGCAGTGATGGAAGCATCAAAAGACAATGGAATCAAGACTACATAACACTTGTTGACGACATATATCAAGCATGTACGGGCCGCATCATTCTTCTCAAGCAAAACGACGAATGGCCGATCCGAAAGGGCGTAAGACGGGGAGATACCGTTTCGCCAAAACTATTCACAGCAGATCTGGACGAAGTATTTAGTATACTTGAATGGAAAAGCTTAGAATTAGGATAAAATTGAACTATTTAGGACATTTTAAATGTGCAGACGACATCGTCCTGCCAAGTGAGTCTGCGAAAACCTAAACACGTGGTTGTGGAGCTAGAATCAGACAGTAAGGCTGTGGGAATTAAAATCAGAAAAAAATCCAAAGTGTTGAATAATTAACATGCCGAAAGCGCCAACTTCAGCTTGCGTAGCAAACCACAGATGAAGTAGAACCGTATATCTATTTCGGACCGGTCATCATAGCTGTCAACAATCGTGTCAAAGATATACGGCAGGGAATAGGTATGCCCTGGATCGTTTCGTTAAACACCCAAAAATAATGAACTGTAAGTTCTATATAGTCAAAACAATCCGAACCATTGCATCCTGTTGGTGATGACGTAAGTATTGGAAACTTGGCGCCTTACTATTCATGTACAATGGAAACTTAAGTCATCCCAGTGGGTGATGAAACGAACAATGAACAGAGTAACGCAGAGGGACTGAAAATGAGCTCCCTGGATCAGGGAACAAACTGGCGGAGATATCATAGCTCAAGTAAGAAACAGAAATTACTTGGGCAGGTCATGTAGTCAGACTCAAGGAGGAGCGCAAGAAAATTCTGGTAACAGAGAGGATACCGAGCAACGGAATTATAAGAAGGGGAATATCAGCAACTGAATGGAGGGATAAGAAAATTCGGTACAAAGAACGAGCTCGAGCAGCACAGGACAGGAGCGGGTGAAGGTCGATGGGAAAGGCCTTCGTCCTAGTTTAAACTAGCTAACTAGGCTGATGGGGATGATTTACTTTCGTCGATACAAGAAGCTGACGCTAAAGCCACAAAGTGATATACGGTTAGCAGACAACGAGCAACTTAGCAAACGCCGAAGACCAGAGGCTCCGATGACCCGATGCATGCCATAAAAGTTATCTTTTTTGTGAATACCACCACGCATGCGCGATGCTTTAGTGAGGTTGTTCTAGACTGCTGTTAAAGAAAGGGTGGCCACGCTTTTTTATACCAAATATAATCCGCTGACCACTGTACGTAAACTAAGAAGGATACAAAAATAGCGCATATTTTCGCTTGGGTTGTAGTTTGCGCTGCCGAGTTAAAATGAAGTGATATTTCTTGACGTGTGCTTTCAAGTTTGGGGCAATAATTTTACTAGGATTAATAGGAGTGGTACAGTGTAACGCCTAATAGATTAAGGTTCTGCTGATTCGAAACTGAATTTGTATAGTGAGGTCTGCTCTTGCTTACGTGTAGCTGTTAAGCGTTCATAAATCGCAACAATATCTGAAAGTTTCCAGAAAAAAAAACCCAGCAGGCTACTAATGGCAAACGATAGAGAATGAGGAGCTTTGTGCAATTGAAAATAACGTGCTAAAGTGAGTACAATTGCGAGAGAATAGCTGCCGTGAAAAAAAGAAAATGTTTGCTGTTGTGAATTCCGCGCAGGAGATGTCGCATAGCTTTAATTATGTTGCAATGCGCTTGGGTGCGAATATGGCATTCTCGGCTCATTTAACCGGTACCCATTATTCTTCACATGTAAGAACTAGACTGTTCGAGTTAGGAAAGGGGTATGTCAAATAGCTGATTTTGAATGTTTTGCTCCGTGCTCCGTAAACATGGTTGTCCAAATACCCTTGTCAAACGGTGTTTTCGTACAGCGACCATACGGGCCGGTTAGTGAAGACCTGGCTAATATCCCTGTCGCAGGGGCACTTTTAAATCGGATTGAAACAAAGCGGGCAGACTTTTACAGCGGGCTCGTGGAGCCGCTCTGGCTACACTCATGTACGCCTGGTGTGTGCTAATAAAGTACTTTTTGGCTACTGTATTGCAACCCGGCGAAGTTGTAGCCGGTATCACCCGTATTGGCAGCCATTATAAGGCCATTCACTGTAGCATGGCTGTTTTGTAACAACGATTGCAGTGGTTTGTGTGACGGTCTGGGAGCTCTTCGTGTAGTACTACGGCGGGCTTCAGCCCTGTTATGTCTTCGTGTACGTCCTAATAGCGATACTATTGCACGATGAACTCATAAAACAGCTCTAGTCGAAAGAGCTGCCGGCCGCTGTTGCGACACATTTTTGTGTATTTTCTGGATTGAACCGTGGTGTTAAGACTGCCTAACTAACTGCAATTCAAAACAGCACCAAAAGACGGGTCAAAAAACAAGACAAAAAATGTGCAATAGTCAGCGTGAGCGTGAAATCCATGAAGCTAACAATTTTCACAAGGCAGGCGGAGATTGTGTTAGTAAGCCGTCTTTTGAATTACTAAGTAAGGAACTCCGCTATCTGGATTCATAAAAAAACAAGTTTCACTGTTCAGGATTGCCATTCCTTGCCTCGTGCCTCTTGCCACGACTTATTTTGCTGCGCTGTATCGGCATTGATAACCTCTGGTCAATGCACGTGTATAGATCATATGTTTTCTGTGCATTGTTAAATGCACTTCATTCTTGCCTTGTTTCCTTCTCACCTTCCTTCCTTAAGAATATTTCGTAAGCCACGGAATATACCAACCAGTTGCTAGTCAGCGCCGTGTGTCGTCCTTTCTTGTCTCGTCTTTTTGCGCTGTTTTGAATATCAGTTAGACTGCACCAAGTAGCCCAAACACCATTGTAACGCGGTTAAGACTGCAAAGCTGTTACTTTTAAATGAGTGTTTACCTCTCTGTATAAATATGCCGAAATTATTTGAGTCGAGTTGTTTATACCATTTGTGTCTTTATTTGAAGTTGTCACCATCTATGCCATCACTGAGTGTGTACGAGAGTATCGTCGCTCCTTTCCTATTGCGCTTGAAAACGTCAATCGCGCTTTAGAAACGATGGCTTAGTTCGGGAGGGATCGAGCTCAATTGAAGATTCAAATTACCTGCGTAAAAGCATCCGACCTGGATTGATCTCGATCCGGATCAACTGAATAACGATTGGAAAGTTCTCGTGTGACAAAGTTATACGACAGCATGGAATGGCGCTAAAACACATGGAAGTTACAACCAGATGGCAGCGCAGTGCAGAACACGCGGATTGCAGTCGCTGCTTTCTAATACTGATCTTACGCTTACAACAAGGACCGTACCATCCGCAAAAACGTTTAAGCGTACAATACAGGTTCGAGGGAATCAGGAGCGGTCAGTTCATATTGCTTGCCAATTTTACGTTGGAGGCAAGTGCTTCCAAATAACGTTGATATCGCAGATGCACGCTGTGCAATCGGGTGAATAGGGGCAATTGCGGAAATAAACTGCAAGGTGGCCGGATACGTTGTCTTGACTGAAGCGGCGTGTTCTCGTGCCCTGGCGTTATGACCCTTGCTACTTGGTCTTACGTAGACTTTTCAACATCACACATTGATGCTCTATTAACACCTGCAGCGTGAAACTACGAGGTGGTTTTAAGGTAGCGCCCATGGCCTCTTCACACACGACGTACCAGATATTGCGTCCTCAGTATTTTGGACCTGAGTCTTCGGTTCAACAAAGCGCATATTATCAGGTGGCACAGTACACGGATCAAGGAGGGCTTCCTAGCACATCCCTCCGCACACTCGAACAACGTGAAAGAGCGGTGGCAGTTATGGCTTTGCGCTCCGCCGTTGATAAGTCCTGCCCCTGTCTCATGACCACGAGCTTCAACTAGCAGACACCCAGGCTGCCTAACGCCGGCACCCGAAAAACATCGTCGAGGTAGTGTGCGAAAGCCTGGTAACGCACGTAAAAGGAAGGAACAAGCGAGAACAAGACGGACAACGCACGAAAGCGAATACAGCTGCGATTGCCTACGTAAATGGCTTCGCGCACAATGTTATACAAATTGCAGCCCGGAAAAGTATGTTGTTTTTGGGCAATGCCCCCCAAAAGGCGTATGAAATGTGCCCACAGGTACACAACCAAACAAGAATGAAGAGATGCGCCACCAATAATTCAACAAGATACCCGGCATGCGAGACCAAAGTCGTGTATAGCATTCAATGATCATGCACGAAGTCTAGGTGGGGCAACCGACAGCTGCATGAACGACAGAGCACGACAACGCAGCACATCAGCAAGACAACATCATATGGCCACGTTCCATTTTATTTCTCAACTTGGTTACATTGCCCTGATTTGATGCGGGAATCAATTATATATACGTTCTTGGGAAAGAAACGGAAGCACCTAGCACTTGAAATTGGCGAGGCAACGGGTGCCAACATAAAAAAAGTGACACGCGCGTCAGCGTAGCTTCCGTGGCTTTGACAGAGAAGAAGTCGACCCGCTAAATCATTATCCTGACAACTCATCATTATCCTGGCCAATGGACTGCAAATTTTTATATATGTGCCCCTTTTCCTTAGTTCACAGTCAGATGACAGTCAGCATTGTTTCCTGTTTTTCCTCCTTACATGCTGCGTTTTTTCGTTCAAGTTGCCATTTGAAGTGGAAGTTCATAACGCTTACCTTTTTTTAGGGAATGCCTGGCAGCCTCGCTGCAAAAATAAATGTTCGCGACATGAAGTCAATGAATCTGCACAGAGCTTTTACTTCCAACGCGCAATAAAACTTAGTTTAGGCAGCTGGTTCAAACATCTGTAGAAGTATTTTTCTTCGAATCGTTACTATTATTATTGATTGGAATATTAATAAACGAGTTATTGAAGTAAACGAAAGTTTGACATCCACCTAAGTGCAGCCATACGGCTACAAAGGAAAGCTATACAGCTTTCTCGGAAACTTCGCAGTTGAAGAAAAATTCGTCCTGGTCTTGTATGGCTGCATTTAGGTGGATGTCAAACTTTCCTTTACAGAAACTTACTCCACCTTGGGGATTTCCCCTAAAATCTGGTCGAGTTATTGAAGTGTTTTTGTATTCGGTCGGTTGAACTGCTCTGACATCTGTCGTGAACCCAAATGGTGTCAGTACCTGTAACGAAGACTGTCAGGACCATCTAGACTATCAAAATGAGTTATCTCTATGCACCCCTTAGAATTTTGATTAATTGAGTCGGCTAAGATTTCTTTGATATAATTACATAATTGGTGTAGCGTGCTTGTACTCAGTGATATCACTGCATTTGAAATTCTGGAGACCCGCTATAGATGACACATGATACCACGCGTTTTAAAGAAATTCCTGACACTCCATAACTGATGCATCGACGGAAAAGTATCGTAACGTCTATTTTGATAAATGAGTAACAAAAGGAGATTCCAATGAGTTTGCGGTTACTGATTGGTCTTTCTTTCCCCAGACTGTCTACACCTAATGGGGATTAAAAGATGCATGAAAACAAAATACAACTTGTGTTCACTAGAAAGCCTGCTTTGTCCTTATAACAATGATACCAATTTATCTCCAACTGCTAAACCTAACAAAATTAATAAAGCATTCATGCAAAGCTCACTCGACTCCCTAGCGACTTGCGGCAGGTTTATGTGTGACGTCACAGAATCTTCTTTGGGCTATTGGCGGACTCCGAACTAAGCCACCGCTAAGACACATGACTGGAAAATTGTAGAGGGGCTTTTAGTTTTGTTTCGTTACATCAATTGAGTGCTAACGTGCTGTTAACACATGGAAAATTATGTGTTTATTGTTGATACAGCCGATGTCACTCATGCAAGTAGCCCGTCAATAGAGGGAAATTTCAAATTAATTCAAGCATTCTTTCCATTTTGAGGTGAACCAGTGGCATTCGGTGCTAGGATAGAGCTGAGTGAGGCCTTAAGCCTAGAGTTTTATTTTTTTTTCAAATTAGTCCGAATGGTGTTTTTTTGTTCAAGCCACATTTATCTGTGCAAGCTGAAGAACGCATTGCTTCACGGCGAGAAGTCCCTCGCATGCCTCGAGAGCTGTGGCTTTGCTGGTATTTGTTGTTTTTACGGCGTGCGCGCTGAATAATTCTGAGACTTCAGCGACGACCTCAAAGTTTGCAGTGGCGGTGGCTTCGGTGATTCGCTGGCATTCCATAGTTGCCGAGGCTCATGAAACCGACATTGCCGCAACCACTTTAAGTGCAGAATATTTTAGGCACTCGCTGTGCCGTCATAGCTCACTCGCTGGAGCCAAGTAGAACAAAAGGGCGTACCACCGTAGCCTCTGTCTGGCGTCGTAACCCGGAGGCTACGAAAGCCAAGCGGTTTATACAGTCATAAGCGTTCAAAACTTGGGAACCGCTGGCGCTTGCCCTACATCTCCTCTTTGTTTAGTGCAAAGAAAAATATGGTACCTTTGAGATACGCAATCCGCCACCAGCGCCCGTGTTCATTTAGTTACGAACGGTCGTTTGGGTTGCTTTTTACGATAGTAAGCGAAAAAAAGTCGCAGCGCAATGCCGGCATGTGCGGGCGGGAACGCAAACACAAAAAGAACAGAACTATCGCTGGCGAAGTTTCAGGCAAGGGGTGCGCGAGCACTGCGAAGGCGGGAAATTTGACTTTCATTGCGTGGTAGCAGTGAGTGCATTACGGCGCTACAGCCCATTATGGCGAATCCCTGCTCTACACTTCCGGAAGCTTTCACATGAAGTGGAATGGCTTTATGTTTTTATTTATAATCACCATGAATCTTGAAATCTTAAATGAAGAAAAAAAATATTGTGCATTTTCTACAGACTTACTGGTGCAGCATACTTGTAAAAAATATTACGCTATACAGAAAGTTACACAAAGTTACAATATAATTGCAAAAACGCCACCAGGACCACAACAAATCTTTCTAATGAAAAGAGTACCATTTTACTGTATGGAAAAAAGGGACACAAGCACTCTCGTTGGTTGATAATCATATGCTTTAATTGCATCAGAGCACTGGCTTTATAGCAAAAAAGCAAAACGAAAAGCGTGAAGGGAAGGGGGTGTAGCAACTGAGGTATACAGCACATAATAGAGGCGGGGAGAATCTTGTATTATTAAAAAGATAACCGGTCGGTTTTCCCATGGCGAGAAACCGGTTATACTTACGCAATCATCACCGCAGTCTAAGTCATTCCTAAATGTTTTGATATGCAGAAATGCCGCTCCAATTAGTACAAAAAGATGTTGCAGTGATTTTTTTTTCTGAGTGGTACAAGCACAAATATAGCTTTATCTCAGTTTATTTTTGTGTGCACCCGATTACAGTATTAAAATGCACTCCTGAAGCTTTTGTTGTGCTCATGTTGATTCGATTGCAAGTGTTTGTCAAAGCACCACGCAATCGTCTCCTAAAAATCGGGTTTCCGCAATAGAACACAGAACATATACAAAATTATTACAACACAAAAGAACAGGATATATCCGAAAACACTCCTTTTGGGAATTTTGTATGTGACATGAAGGCAGCCGGACAGTCGGGCGCCGATTCGAGTGTACAGATTAACATCACTGCAACATACTGTTTACGTTATACTTTTCAAAATACAAGGAAGCATATTTTTTTTTATTTTCAGGTGAAGCTGAACCACGGAAAACTCTATCAAGGGCTTTGCTTCAATCTACACATATTACATCCCCAGTTTATTCTCCTCAAGCCAACGACACCAGCATGCAAAAGCTCTGCACAACCATTCATTTTTTCAGCCTAAAGTTTTGAAATCTGTAGGGCACGTTTAAGGAGATTCTACAGAGTTGGCCCAATAATTATTGTACACGCGAATGTTTAAAAGAAGATTGACCTTACGAGTACAGTGCAGAAAATATTCGTTTTATTAGGTGTACTTAGGCAATGGTTTAGTGTCAAACGATCCTGTGAAGCGATGCTTACTCGGGCTGCACAGCTACCGCCATCTTTATGAGTTACGGAAAAGCCTTGCGACAAATATTTTGAATCGGGGATAAGAGAACGCCGCCGCGGCTCGATAATTGCTGAAATTCGAAGAGTGTAAGCTACCACAATTACTTTCGATTTATCCTTTGTGTTCATAACGCTTCTAGCGCTAAGCCACCCTGAAGACAACCGTGGCTTCCGTATCTCACGGGATACATTTGAAGTATTACGCCGGCGGTCAGCCATGTTTACGTGTCCTGATTTCAGGGGTGTGTTGTTTTAACGTTCCATTCACAAAGCCAAAAATGCCATTACTTCAACTTAACCTAAAGAACGTTATCAGCGTACACACTAAACTTTTTTACGCCCTTCTGGCCAAAAAGGGTGTAAGATAATTGAAAAAAGGGTGTTGGGAGGCCCTTACGCCCTTTTTCTTGAATCTCAACACCCTTTTTTGTAGCTTTCCACCCTTTTTGCGTGAAAAAAGGGGTGTTGACCAACCTCAACACCCTTTTTTTTTGAAGGGTGTTGAAAGGGTGGGGAAAAGATGTTCAGCTAATCATTGATTGAGGTCATGCATGCAATATAATTTCAAAAAGACATCCCATTGTACCATCCACCCAACCTCGTCAAAAATGTTCAAAAGCAAAAAAAAAAGCTGCCAAATTCAATAAAAAGCAGCGGCAGCACCGACGTTGAAACATGAAAAAATATCAGCCCTTGCTTATTACGACATCGACAGAATAACACTCCCTCTCCCACTTTTTGTTTTCTACAACCTTGCACGGAGCACAGCACAACCTTGAACTGTGACATCGGTATCATCATTCCGTCGTTCC
Source organism: Haemaphysalis longicornis (assembly GCF_048455015.1). Lineage (NCBI taxonomy): Eukaryota > Metazoa > Arthropoda > Arachnida > Ixodida > Ixodidae > Haemaphysalis > Haemaphysalis longicornis. The sequence continues at coordinate 40,735,563 of NW_027526233.1, read as the reverse complement.
CTGTTCCTCTCCTGCCCCACCAGCACAATCATAGCCCCCTCTGACAACAGTCATTCTCGTCACTCAGTGGAGTTATAAAGTACTAGCAATCACAATTTTATTCCATTCTTATTGTTAGCGACCGTAAATATTATGTACAAATGCAATAAACAGACCACCTAGTTTCTCCTGCAGAAACAACGTTGGAGAACAAGGCAGATATCAAAAGAAAACAAAAGTTGGGGAGGGAGGGGGCATAAAATCGGGCGCTAAATAAACAGACGCCAAATAATAATACGATTACTTACACTAGAACACTGCCAAATTTCATTGCAGAGTGTTATCTTACTATCTGCTGCTTTTTTTAACGTTCAAATTGAGCGCCAAAAAATCAGTTCGCGTTTTGTGTTTGTAAACTTAAAAAATATAAGCTTCTTTATTATATTACACACAAAAAATAATAAGTTATTGTTATATTCAGTAAAATAGGCAATTATTTATTGTTGTCGTTTTAATTTGTTTGCGCAACCCGCTGCCAATGGCCGACACCCTGAGTACGGCGTGCGGCGGCGCGGCCAGTTACCTCCTCGAATGGTCCCGTGACCCGTCTGGCGTCGATTGTGATCTGTGATGTACCGTCGTGCCGTTAAACAAGCGCAGTTATCAGGGTTAATTGGGTCCTTCGTCGTTTTCGGTTGTGGCTGTCGTGTTCGACTTCGCGAAGAAATATTTGAGAACAACTTTGCACCTGAAGACGGCTAATTTAGTTTGGCGCTTGCCCCAGAACGTCGCTCGCTCGTCTCCGTCTTTAAACGTCCTGGCAGGTAAGCTGTCTCGTCACATTTGCCACCTTTCTTGTCACTGGATGTCGTTTGTAGCTGTGATCGCCGCTTTAAGGATTCGTTAACAGGAGCCCGCGTGTGTGAATTGTTTAACTGAACTGGCTAGGTTGAACCTACAGGGCTGATCTCTAGAAAGGCGATGTGCGAAAGAACATTGTGGTGCTTGCATTGAGCGCTGAACGCACTGGCGCTCAGTAACGCAGCGGCGCTCAGTAACGTTTCCCATTCCGGAGCACTATATTGAACAGCTTCAGAGTTCACCACTGCGAACCACGTCTTACGCGTAGTTTATCAGAACACGGGCGGCTACTCCTCTAAACTGTGCTGTGCAGCGTTTACGGCTTCGTTAATCACCGCTGTCGTTCGTGCCGTGTTGGGAATGGCGAGGGAGCATCGTTTGCGAGCGAATGTGCGCGCCTCGAAAGCTTCGTTGCGTTTGCGGCGAGCCACCTCACCATGTGTACGGTGCCGCTGTACGCGGGCATTGATTTTGGGTGAATGTTCTGTTGCCCGAGTTGTAACATTCGTGCACCCAATAATTTTCATTCTTGCCTGTGTGGTAATCATGTGCCATCCTGTTTTAGACCTCTGGACTGTCTGAGCACATTACGTCCCTCCATTCAAGCGGACAAGAGCCACAAGCATTGTCAACAGTGTTTGGCCGCCAGAACGTAAGTTTTCAAACGCAGTTTTGGTAGCACAGTGGGCTACCATACTTGAATAATGTTCGATCACTTGAATGTACAAGTTCTCGCCCCCGTAACAACAATTATTGGTGTTTCATGCATAACCTAACATGTAGCCACTAAATGGCAACCTTTGTTGTTAATTTCGGAAAACTCAAAGTTTCACCCAAAATCATAATGTGGGCGTAGCAGTTAAGCACCATGTATACGAATTTCCTGGTGTTAGTCATGTTTACGGTGAAGCCATATTTCTTAGGTACACAAAAATGTTATTACCTTCGTAGTTTAGTCTTCGATAAAGCCTTACCAGTTCTGTTTTCAGCTATTTTTTTTATGTTTATCATGTGAATTGACAGTCCTTGCAGTCCACTTTTTCAAATAGTTATGTAACTGCCCGTACCATTTAAAGAGGCCTGATTGGGGTTCTGAAGGCTGCGATTTACGCACGCTAGTGCTGTACCGCCAATAAAGAAACATCCTTCCACAAAGAAAAAGATTTGAAAGTAAAGTATCAGCTGCATTATTCTTAACTGGAACATGCTAATTGAAGAGCCTGTGGCTTTTTCTGAAAGCACTGCGGATGTTATGAGAGAGGAAAACCACTCAAACACATCTGTCAAGGCCGTTGCTGCTCCAAGATGCGTGCAAGCATTGAGTCTTCTGAGCAATACATTACACCCTTTTTTTTTAAACAACCGACGTGCATGCTGAACGTACTCCTGATTGGGCATGTGCCAGGCGCGTAGCCAGGAATTTTTTTCGGGGGGGGGGGGGGGCGTGGTCGACCAAAAGATGGGACGGGGAAATATGTAGGCAAGGCATCTTGCGCGGTGTTTTGCAAACGAAGCTTGAAATAACTGACTTTAACGTGCGATTTGTGTATGCTCAACACTAACCGTAAAGCCCACCTTTAGGAGCTTAGATGGTGATGATAATGATGATCACCTAAATTCCCGTTCGCTGGTCTATGGGCAGACCACGGGCGATTCATTCGTCCGCAGAGCAGGTGGTTGGGTGGACCCGCGCTCGTGAGCGTGATCATGAGTGCGCTCGTGAGTGGCGCGCGGTCACCGAAGTTTGTCGGGCGGAAGTGGAGGCCAACACTGGTTGTTTACTATCAAGATTCTCATGTTTTATAAAAGATTTTCGATTAGAAAAGGGACTTTTTCTTGTCAGCTATGAAGTACAGTCGAGCACGATTTGAAGGTTATCGCGCCAGCATCGACCGGCCAAGCGGGCCACCAGCCGACAGTTTCGTTTCGGAACCATGAAAATCGAGATTTCGCACTCTTCGCTCCCTTGTTGGCTGTTTCATGATACAACAATGGCCCGCACGACTGACTTGCCACCCTTTGGGTTTCAAGCTGTACATTGGTTGTTATCAAGCACAGACTTGGACTTGGTTGCCCTTTATCTACGCCGACGATAACGGAACTTGCATGGAATATTTGCTAAAGCTGGTGTTCTTTCTGCTTCGTTTGAAAGAGTAGCTTTCCCGCGACAACCTTCGAATCGCAGTGGACTGTACATGCGATGAATTCGTATATTATGGCGGTGAAGCTAGCAAACGTGCGTCTTCGTCCTTAAGTAATCGCCTTTTGTTATTTTTTGTGCTAGTAACGTGAGTAGTAAACTTGCGCTAAGCGGAACACCTTATTGCACTGCTGTTGAATGTTGAGCTTGTTGCACGTTTCTTAAATTTCATTATATTTCTATCTGTTAAATCGAAACAGACATGGCTTCAGTAAATTCTGATTAAGCAAATACAGAATGCTGATCCTAACCAAGAGGGAGGTCAAGGAAACAGTGGAATAGTGCCAAAAAAGCAAAGCTCCGCAATAAGGAGAATTGTGTAGTTTTGTTGATGTGGAGGAAATACAAGATGGGCAGAGCAATGCTTTTTATGCAGCAGAAATTATGGATCTGCAATAGTCAATGAAATGCGATTTCGGTAGAAAAATAAACATATCAAGGATTGATAGTTGACTGAACAAAATACAGCGACATGCTCTGTCATGTGATTATACTTTGTACCAGTGTAAAGACAAGGAATGATACGCTCCCGTCCACATGTAAGCCTATATGAGGCTTTTCCTGCTGTTCTGCCATTCCCCGGCCGTGCTGTTCCGCCAGGGAAACAGTGGGGCTGTTTCGATCGGCTCGCGGCAGGCTCCAGGCGCTTGTCGGTGTATCCGGCACGAAGTGCAGCCGGGCTGTATATATTGACAGGTACAACACCATCCTGAGCGGGCGCAGGGATCAGACGTTGACATAGCCCTTGTTTTCAGCTTTATATGAGCAAGAATGTCCTTAAAACTGCAGGTTCCGTGCCTGCAGGTGACTTCAGGCGGTTTTTCAGGCTGCTTAAACCGCACCCCATCCTTGGCATAAAACATTATAGGGGTGGGGAGGGGGTGGGGGGAGGGGCACTGGCCCCCCCTCTCCCCCCCCTTCCCGGCTACGCCCTTGGCGTGTGCTTATTCTTTCTTGCATCCACCACATTCGAGTCGTCACGTTGATTTGGGAATGCTGGAATCCAGCATATGCTGGCAAGATACGAGAGCTTGAACACAACCCACTTGCCCGCAATGAGTTTTCAAAGATCTCCACCACCTGAAGGTACTGAAGTGAGATGTAAGCATTGCCTGAAAACCATACCAGATGAGGGTACCAAATCATAGTTATGGGTCTTTCTCGCCCATTTACGTGTTCTGAACGAAAAAAGTGCCATTTAAAGGTGACACGTTCCCTGCCGATTTCTGATGCCTGATTAAGTTTGTGGGCATAAATTTAGCGGCTTGCTCACATGTCTAACGTGTATGCGTGCTTCTTAGGAGTGAAGTAGGTAAAAATTGAAAGGTTTGATTGTAGTTGTTTATAGATTACCTACATTGTTTTCATTCCTAGAAAAGAAAAATTGAGGTAACCCTGCCAATTGTTCTGCATTGCTGCGTTTTATTATGCTTGTATGATTCGTAGAACGTGCAGGAGTTCAGCTGCTTGTTAAAGGAGAAATGAACAGTGGTACAAAAAGAAGACCATCTACTAAATAAAAATCTTCACAATCGCAGAATGCCAACGGTCCACCTACCAACTTGCGTCCTGCATTGTTTCTGCTGGGTGGAGCGGCGCATGGAGAATTTTTCAGCTTCTCGAAGTTTGTGATCAAGCGCTGCCCCAAGTGAAGGATGCCACAGAGGGGTCTTCTGTTTTAATGCCGCAATTTCATGTGCTTAGCACTTACTCGTAAGGCATTTTAAATATTCATCATCCCAGATGGTATGTTACCTCCGTCTTGGGTGGATTGTGGCTGCAATTAGGGTATTTGTGACAGAAACAAGTGAACCACGTGGTGAGAGTCATTGAGGCCTTGTTGATTGTGCATGCTTCTGAAATAACATTATCATTCAGCTTAATACTTTCTAAATATTTCAATTTGTGAACAAAATATGATAAAATTCATGATTAGTTGTACGACAGTGCAGGAAAGAAATGCCAGCATATATTTTAAGAGCCTCTGATAGTTCAGGTCATTGGCTGGTGAGCAATAAAACAGAAATGAAAATTGTTTAAAGTGAAATCAAATATTTGTTGTCACCAGTGCATGACCCGTAGTAATAGCTATCTGGTCTCCCAATTTCAAATGGGACCGTAAATGCCAAAAAAAATAAGGAAATAAACAAGACAGCTCTCTACAATAAACCAATTCAAAGAATTGCTCAATGTCTATAAAGTGGTGATTCAGGCGGGTTAGTTCGGTGTTGATGAAATACAAGCAGGCACTCGCCTGGTCAAAAACAAATAAACAAATAAAGACGTTTTGGGGGCCCTACTGTTCCCTTGATCACAATGAAAGGGGGGGGTGAAAGGTCGCGATTATTTATAGGTTCGGTGGCGCAGAGTGCGCACGTATGTCTCGGGGAGATTACCCCGCGACTGGTTAATCGTGTTTTTAGTTGGTTGAATATGCACTGATTCTAAAAGTAGTCGTGTCGACAGGCGCTTCTCTGATGCTATTATGCTTGCGGTATCCCAATCGATTACGTGGTCAGTAGCCAGGTGATGATCCGCCAAGGCATTTCAGCTTGCATTGCCTTTTTTGACATCGTTCTGGTGCTATTGAATTCTTTTAAAAATTTCCAGTTTCACCTATGTAGGATGCGTCGCAATCCTTGCATGGAATTTTGTAGGCAACTCCGGGGAATCTTGATTTTTCTAAAGGGTCCTTCACGCGTACGAGCTTCTGCTTAAGCCTGTTCGTTGGCACGTGTGCAATTTTAACGCCATATGTGCCAAACACCCTTGCAAGAGCTTCACTGATGCCTTGCGTGTAGGGGACGGCAGCGCATTTTTGCCTGTCTTCTTCAGGAACCCTTTCGGAGGAGGCAACTGAAGCCCGCAATTGTTGCGTCCTCACAAGCTTTAAGGGTAGCCGTTGCTACGAAGGTCCTTCCTTACCACGGCTAGCTCTTGCTTGCGCAGACCAGGCTCAGAGCAGATTCGTGATGCGCGGGAGAAGAGTGCAGCGGCGACAGAGCGTTTTTGGCCTATAGGATGCGCAGAGTCGAACCCCAGGTATCTCTACCCGTGTGGGTCGGCTTTGGATACACAGTGGTTGTAAATCCTTTGGCCGACCGTTTCAGAAGTACGTCGAGGAAGGCGATCTGTCCGTTATTTTCCTGTTCCATGGTGAACTGGATGCTTGGAACACAAGAGTTTAGATGCTGAATTAAAGGCATTACGTTTCGGCGGTGGATCACACAAAAACAGTCGTCTACGTAGCAGACAAAAATCTTAGGGTCGTCTTGTACGAGCATAGCGCAGACTGTTCTAGAGCCTCTACGCCAATATTCGCACAGACTGCTGAAACGGAAGCTCCCATGGCTGTTCCAAACCGCTGCTTGTAACATTCTACGTTGAAAACAAAACATGTGTTTTGCAGGCCAAATTCCAGGCAAAATTACGCGGTCCGGAGTTGCAAGGATCTACTCGAGAACGATGCATCTCTGCCTTCACGTTCGCCAATCGAGACGCAAGACTTATATCGTCTCCAGGAATTTGGCCTGCAGAACACATATTTTGTTTTCAACGGACGCTATTACAAGCAGCGGTTTCGAACAGCGATGGGATCTTCCGTTTCAGTAGTCTGTGCAAATATTGCCTTAGAGGCTCTAGAAAATTCTGTGCTATGCTCGTACAAGATGGCCCCAAGATCTTTGTCTGCTACGTAGACGACTGTTTTTGTGTGATCCACCGCCGAGACCTAATGCCTTTATTTGAGCATCTAAACTCTTGTGTTCCAAGCATCCAGTTCACCACGGAACAAGAAAATAATGGACAGATCGCCTTCGTCGACATACTTGTGAGATGGTCGGCCAAAGGATTTACAACCAGTATGTATCGAAAGCCGGCCCACACGGGTAAGAGACCTCTGGTTCTACTCTGCGCATCCTATAGGCCAAAACGCTCTGTCGCCGCTGCACTCTTCTCACGCGCATCACGAATCTGCTCTGAGCCTGGTCTGTGCAAGCAAGAGCTAGCCGTGGTAAAGAAGGACCTTCGCAGCAACGGCTACCGTTCAAAGCTTGTGACGACGCGACAATTGCGGGCTTCAGTTGCCTCCCACGAAAGGGTTCCTGAAGAATACAGGCACGCATGAATACAAGCTGGTACGCATGAAGGACCCTTTAGAAAAATCAAGATTCCCGGAGTTGCCTACAAAATTCCATGCAAGGATTGCGACGCATCCTACATAGGTGAAATTGAGAGCATGACGGAAACCCGTCCTACCGGGAGGATACATTAGGAACGAAAAAGAGACGCCGACCAGTCCACACAAAACGTACTGACGTTTTGGCTTCCAGCACGGAAGCCTTGTTCACCATAAATGAATCACCAGAAGTGGGTCGTTTAAGTGGGCTTGAATAATGGCTGCAAAGAGCGTGCGTAGATTGGGTTTAGATTTCAGTCGTTACGATTGACCGTGTTAGATGTGGTCTGAATGATTAGTGATTCCAGATGTAGCCGTGATGCGGTCACTTTTTCTGTAGCGACGATTCTTGCATTGTCCCAATCAATCTTGTGGTCATTCAGGACGGCGTGTTCGGCTAAAGCATTGTTGCGGACGCTTCTATTGTTTACGTTACGTGCGTGCTGCTGCAGACGATTCTTATAATTTCCTGATTCCCCGATATACACGCCGCTGCAGTCTGCACAAGGTATCTCGTATACCACACCGGGGAAGCGCTCCTTGGGCAAGCGGTCCTTGACTCTCACGAGCTCATGGCGCATCTTTTTTGCTGGAACGTGGGCCACCTGTCGAAGTTCCTGCACCAAGTTATGGCTCCGCTCGTCGGTAAAGGGACCACTCACGTTCGTAATTCTTTCGATTTTGTCGAGAAGACTCGCAACACCGTGATCGAGAAAGACGACTTGATGGTGTCCTTCGACGTGAAGTCCCTTTTCACGAGCGTTCCGACTGACCTGGCTGTCAACGTATGCACCACTGCTCTCGAGGCTGATGAGACGTTGCCGGGAGATCACCGATGGATGTGCCAGAACTACGCAGGCTTCTAGATTTTTGCCCGAACAATACGTACTTCGTCTTTATGGGCCATTTTTACAAGCAAAAGCAGGGGACTCCAATGGGTGCCGCTATTTCGGTCACAGCGGCGAACCTGACCATGGAAGCGCTGGAAGCACGCGCTCTAGCCTCCTTTGCCCCTCAACCAAAAGTGTTCTTGCATTATGTCGACGATTGTTTCTGCGTCGTTCAGAAAGACGCGGCGAACAGCTTGCTGGCCCACCTCAACAGTATGGAACGTGCCATTCAGTTCACGTCAGAAGAGGAGGCCGATGGCAAACTTCCCTTCCTGGACGTCCTCGTGTCTTGGCAGGGCCAGAGGCTACGTTTCAGAGTATACCGCAAGGAAACGCACACAGGGCGCTACCTGAACTTCAATTCCGTGCACCCCGCTTCCCACAAGAGGGCTGTTGTTAGCACGCTACTGCAGCGTGCGAAAAGATTGTGCTCGAAGCCCGAGGATGCGGCGATGGACACGGCAAAGGGGTGGGACGACCTGGCTAGCTGCGGTTACCCGAGGCACTTTATAAATGCAACGGAAAGCCAACTGACCCGACGGGGACAACTGGACGTGCCTCCTGCCCCGATGAAGCGAGCTCCTGTGCCCTACCTTCCAGGAACAAGTGAATGTTTGGCACGTGTCCTACGGGAATATGACGTGCAGGTGGCCCACGTTCCAGTCAAAAAAATGCGCCATGAGCTCGTGAGAGTCAAGGACCGCTTTCCCAAGGAGCGCTTCCCCAGTGTGGTATACGAGATACCTTGTGCAGACTGCAGCGGCGTGTATATCGGGGAATCAGGAAATTATAAGAATCGTCTGCAGCAGCATGCACGTCAGGTAAAGAATAAAAGCATCCTCCACAATGATTTAGCCGAACACGCCGTCGTGAGTGACCACAAGATTGATTGGGACAATGCAAAAATCGTCGCTACAGAAAAAGTGACCGCATCACGGCTACATCTGGAATCACTAATCATTCAGACCACATCTAACACAGTCAATCGTAACGACTGAAATCTAAACCCGGTCTACACACGCTCTTTGCAGCCATTATTCAAGCCCACTTAAACGACCCACTTCTGGTGATGCATTTATTGTGAACAAGGCTTCCGTGCTGGAAGCCGAAACGTCAGTACGTTTTGTTTGGACTGGTCGGCGTCTCTTTTTCGTTCCTAATCCTACATAGGTGAAACTGGAAATTTTTAAAAGAATTCAATAGCACCAGAACGATGTCAAAAAAAGGCAATGCAAGCTGAAATGCCTTGGCAGATCATCACCTGGCTACTGACCACGTCGATTGGGATTCCGCAACTATAATCGCATCAGAGAAGCGCCTGTCGACACGACTACTTTTAGAATCAGTGCATATTCAACCAACTAAAAGCATGATTAACCGGTCGCGGGGTAATCTCCCCGAGATATACATGCACACTCTGCGCCACCAAACCTATAAATAATCGCGACCTTTCACCCCGTTTCATTGTGATGAAGGGACCAGTAGGGGCCCCAAAACGTCTTTATTTGTTTATTTGTTTTTGACCAGGCGAGTGCCTGCTTGTATTTCATCAATAAATCACCCTCCCCTGACGAGTTTCGTCGAACCTTGGACTCTGTTAGGTGTCAGTGGGTTTACACAGCCAACTTGTGGGGACACACATAAGCTCTCAACAAATGAGCTGCGTGGTGGCTATGCACTAGCCATGGTTTTTATTAGTTGCCTTGATGAATATGATCTTCTGTCGCAGTGTTTTAGGTAGCTCACTCGCACATTATTCCTTTGTTTTTAGGACATGGTGGAGTGTCCAAAGATTTTTCGTTCTATTTGTGATTTTTATTGCAACTGTAAATATGTCAGGAGTCCCGTAATGAGTTTCTGGCAGTAATAGAGCACTAATGTGTGCATGAAGGCAGCCTAAATAAAAAAATTGGCTGCCTTGCCTTTGCTTAGAGGGGCCATGCAGACAACACACAAGTTTCGTTCATTCGACAGATTGCCTCGTTAGAATCATACTGACACCATTTTTAACGCGCACTTCACTCGAATAAGCTATATAATTAGGCAAAAGGGAATGGCCATGCGACCCACTAGCTCATTTCCCACAGCAGTACCTATGATGTCATATGTCCCCAGCTATGCGATTGGCTGAGGCCGGCAAAAGCAAACGCAAAAGGGGCAGGCCTTATAAACATGCCGAACGAGCTATTTGCGCTTAAATGTAATGCATATTCATTTTACAGCAGTAAAATTGGTGCAGTAAACAATGAAAGTTAAGAAAATACGCGTAATCATACAAGTATCGATGCGCACTGCTGTTGGTACGGCGTGCACTATGCTTGTTTTAGCTGGACAGCACTCCGCCGCTTTGGAGTTGGCCTGCAAGGCACTGGCCGATTGGCATAGGCGATGTTGTCTTACGTGACCCTGTTTGTCGAGGATACGCCATGTTTCACAAAACCATTACTTTCTACAGTAACGAAAACAAGCCAGGTGCAGACGCGGTCAAAAACAAAGCAATGGCAAACAACGGTTCGTGGATGAGTATGGTAGCTCCACCTGGGAGGACTGATGGCTAGCAAGGCTGCAGACCCGAGTGACGCAGTAGTTTGTTTGATTACACGCACTTATGGCTTCATTGCTGACATCCCAAAAACACACGATATGGTGGGAGAATCAGACTTTTAACTTAAATTAATTTCTCAGTGAATGCAGCATCATTTGCTGCTGGTCAAGTGGTGGGGGCACTTATAATACAGGAAATATGTCGAACGAAACGAAATTCTGTGTTGTCCCAATGGCCCCTTTAATGCACTGTATTGCATTTTTTGTTGCTGTAGTGATGTCACCATGAAAGAACCGCAGTAGACAAAGTTAATGTCAGCACTTTACCATGCATTTTTTTGTGTTTGATGGAAACAAATATAATACTCTAAGGAAGGACTTTATCCGAAGAGCGTTCCCCGTTTCGGAACCTACTTGGCTCCGTCATTAGAACTGTCTATGTTTGACCAAGAGTAATACTAGTTCTACATATAAACAATTTTTTTTGTATGCTGCAGCGGATCAGAGGCTAGGGCACAAATAGGGGGTAGGACAGCTAGATATCTGTTTATCTTTCGCCGGCTTGCTTGGGTGTGACAACTGTATCTAGTTGTCAATTCCAATTTGTTGTGGTCAGTTTTTCTCAACTAAATTGTAGCTTTTTTAAAGATTATGGTATGTTTTTGTGGGCCTAAAGGGTTGCCTCATTGCATGTTTGGCCTATGTAGCGTTGAAAGCGGATATTTTGCTTCAAAGTGGAATGTCGGCCTAACATCATGGTCCTTTGGTTGCTGCTCACTTTCATTCATGTCATTATTTTTTATATTATCACTTAAAATTAAAAGCTAACCAATCTGCTGTCATTTTAATTTTGTCACCTGCTTTATACTTTCTTTTTTTCCAACTGTCTGTAAGGAGTGACAAAAATTCGTCTTTTTATGATACCAAGGCGTCGGACTGTGCTAGTTGGTACATGTTTGAATGGATGAAAAACCAGCGGAAAACGCAGGGTACGGAAGAGAACGACGGGATAAGCTTGTCCCGTTGTTCTCTTTTAACTGTGTCCTGTGTTTACCGCTCGTTTTTCATCCATTCAATTGTCATGAATTTGTTGAACAGTGATTAGTTTAAGTGCTCAAGCAATTTTTGGCTTGAATGTTCCCTGTAGCATTTATATAAGTGCTCTCTGCTCTTATTTTACCCAAGACCCCATTACCAGCCTTAATGAGATTGTCTTTTGTAGACATGATGTTGAAATAAATATTTGTTTGCATTGCTTTGCATATTTTGAAAGAATTGCTTGCTCACTTTCTTTCAACCCTGTTTCTTAATCCTGCTTAAAGCATTTTTCCATGTTTATTTTTTTTTTTTCAGAATCAGGAAGGGTGCTCATCCTCGGTTCTTGCTGAAGCACCAATATCTGTACTTCACACGTGAGCTTTGAACACGCAGTAATTATGGTATGGAACATTTTACCAGTATTAGCTTGCTTTGTAGATGTCAAAGCTCCCGACAGTGTAGTACATTGCCTGGTGTAGTGCACAATCTCTCTATAACAGCACCCGCTGGGTGCTGTTGTAGAAAATAATTTTGTGGCTATAATACTTGAGATTATTTTAAAAATGTACATCAAATACTAGTAAGAATAGCTCTCTAAATTGGTGGCCATTTTCCTGGTGGAGGCAGAAAGTGAAAATGCCCATGTGTGGAGATTTAAGTCCACAATAAATATCCCAAAGTTGCCAAAGCTAATCCAGAGCCCTCCTCGCGGTGCACTTAATATCCCATGTGCAGCTTTGTGTAAAAACAGCCAGAAATGTATGATCAATTTAAATTGCTTGTAATGTTTCTAAATGCAAGTATTCTAAGTTTAAGCTGCCGTATTTAGTAAAACATTTTCTAACAATTGCATAGCTACCAAAGGTTTACAGAAAAGCTTTCATTGGTTATGCACCTTCTCAGCGAAACAAAAATGTCATTAAGAAAAGCAGAAAAAACCTAAATATGGAAAGTAGCAACACTAAAGCTGCTAATAAAAAAGATGCTAAACGTTTTTTGATGATATTGCTGATTTTACTTCTAGTCAAGTCTAAAAAGGGCTACAGACGGGTTTGATGGTTCCCATGACGCACCTCGTAATACTAGACGAAACTAATGGGCACTGGCTGTTGGCTTTTCATTTGCAACATCGAAAAATGACCCCACATCCACCAGCAGGGACATAATGCAAGGCACCATGCACAAGCTAGACTCATGATAAAATACTGCTATAACAACAATGTCATCACATTTCAACCAGGGAACTCATATGCATTGTTCTGTGATGTTTACAGTTCTTGGTATTGCTATGTGGGTTCATTTTTCATGAAGCAAAAAGAATAATGTAAAATAAAATAAGTGGCAGTGGGGACTCAACTTTTATGGGTAGAATAAAGCCACAGTACGTAGGGAAGTATACATAGTGTATTTGGTCTGCCTTAATATTGAGCTTTTCTGCTGAGCTCAAGAGTAAGGCACTAAACATTGCGAGTAGCTACCGTGATTGGAAGTTTGATGCAATGCTGAGAAGCCAAGGGTTTTAAGGTTCGAAGAACTTTTGTGCAGTTGATCTGTTGCACGCCTACTTGCTTTCACTGCGTAACACATTTATGCTGTGCAGTGAAGCTCGAAGGATGTGCGCTGCAGTTTAGCAAAATTAACATAAAATTGAATTTTTACACCGTTTCGAATATTCAACATCCTCTAATGATACAACTTCTGTACTGCGATTTGGCTGTAATATTAGACTTTATAAATGGATGTTTCAAAAATCGGTGGGTCAAAAAGTTCAAGTAAATTATCAGCTGACATTGAGCTTTAATGGAATGTCTCATAGAACGGAGCTTGGAAAGCACGAATGTTTCATACCGTAATTGTGTGTCATACTGTGCCATATGTGGCGCAGACCTGCAGCGCCATTTGTGAACCGAGGATGATGCACCCCTTTTGTACCCCTTTAGGTGGGTTCTTTTGCAGGAAAAGCTCCTACCTATGATATTTTGGGCAGAAAAGGGTGCTCCTGCGGCGAAAGAACCCAAGCACCCTAAAGGGTGTGCTTGGATTCTGGCGGTACTTGTCCGTGCTAAGCGCATGATATGGTTTGGACATTACAAGCTCTAGCATGCCGAACGCAAAGTAATGCCTTGACTCTAACGCGAGTGCTTTTAATACCAACTTTGATGACACCACTGTTGAGAATCGGTTGAAACGGAGCAGGCGACGCACGTCGGTGTTATTTTTTTCTTCGGTGTGCGGCCGCAGTGGCACGAGCCGCGCGATCAGCCATGTTCGTGGCTATTTCAGTGTTGCCAAACGAAGAAATTGACAGCTAAACTTTTCAATGAATACCGGCTATAGGATGGGTCAAAGATAAATGTTCTTTATAGTTCAGACTGCTGTGTCCACCTCATTGCATTCGGAGGGAAGGAAGTTCATAATTGCTTGTATCTTGATATTTGGTATGTGCTTGGCTGTAAAGTTTTAAGGGAAGTTGCCAAAATGTTTATTAATAGACACCTCAATCATAGTTTATGGTTGTGAATTAGTTTTAGTCTCAGGATTCATGCACAGAATTTTGCAAACATTCTTGTTTCTTTTTTTGTGTTGCAACATTTACTGTCGATTGTAAAAGTTTGTTCGGAAAATGTGGTTTCATTCGGCTTGAGTCTCAAGATTTTTGACACAAAAGAAATTGTGCAATTTATGGTCAATAGAACTTATAAATGTGGTTGTCTGCCTTTTAAAAAAGTTGTGACGACAAATGCCAATACAAGTTATCTACGGGTGCACATCACATGGGATAGTTTTTGGAAGCTACCACCAGAAAACATGATTGCAATTATAGTGGGGGTCCAGTTCTGTCTAGTTGTATCACTTGAATGCTAATGTGTAGTGAGCACACTGATAGCGGTTTTCAGTGGTCCCTCTAGTGCACCAATGTTGTGATCGTCACGTGCATAAAATTGTGAAGTTCTATTATTTCTTCTTTTTTGGTTCAGACTACTACGTTTTTTTTTTGTGTGTCATGTCAAGTTAACCGATATTTCAAGATATACGAGTTTGATGCCACGAGGGATCACTGTATATATAACTTAAAATTGTGCCATTAGTCATAAATTGTTGCATTTCATTTACTTACACAGCCTCCAGACATACACCTGTCGCCATGAATTGCATTAGGACACCATGGTGATAGGTCGCAAGCCTCCAAGGCAATGGTGATGACATGCGCAACACCATGGTACTGCGCATGCCATCACCTTTAAAAAACGGTGTGAGGATGCTCAACACCCTTTATTTAGGGTGTTGAGCATCCTCAACACCCTTTTTTGAGCTCAACCCTTTTTTCGTCCGTACACCCTTTTTTTGCGAAAACACCTTTTAAAGGTGTTTGCCATGGGACAAGGTTTTTCACCCTTTTTGGCCAAAAAGGGTGTAAAAAAGTTTAGTGTGTATATTGAAAAAATGTTTTAAAACTCCCCACAAATTTGGGCGGGTGTCACCAACTGCAAAGAATATTCCTTAGGCACAAACAAGTTTCCGCGTTTCGGTTTTCAACCGTTCCGCAGAATGGCCTTTTTTCGGACAAACATTCAGGATTTACGTTTTCCAGACCATTCTTTTTAACATATCTCGCATGCCGTACCCATTTCGAAGTAACCTGTGGCCGGGTTCGCCATAGCCAGGTTGACGCCGCTCTACCCGTGCCACGCATCTACCCCAACACCCTCTAAGCTGTTATCGGTTGATCTTCACTTAATGAGTAGCTCTGTGCGCATCCCTCTGGAGCGACAGACATAAACTTAGCCACACCCGCCCCGCCTATTTTTATTTCTACGAAACTTGGCTTCTAACAACGATAGTCTATCGTGGCTACTTGAACGCAGAAATTTTGGTCTGTCTTTACGTTCGTGCCGTGAATCCGCTGCGTGGTAAAAGTTAAGGCAGTTGTTGGCGGAGATTATTATATAGGTGGATACATTTATAAACGTCCCAATCTTGTGGCAACGTTCCTACTTGTCAACATTATGGAGCGAAAGAGAATAGTAACGCATAACTGAGACGCAATCAAGCATATATATGTATTTACAATTCTCGGTTTAAAAACTCGTGGTTGTTTGATTTCTCAGGTATTATTCGAAATGCTACACGCACTGTAGAAACCCCAGCCGCGGAGCTCACCGCCGAGGTACTGGTGACACCCCCTTGCAGTTGCCCTGGCTGTGGACGTCCGTGTGTTTCCCAGGGCTGCAGCCAGGTGGGGCCGCCAGTGTCGCCTACTCCGATTTTCGTCGGTCCGTATCTTTTACCATGCCGTACACTTTTCGTATTTTCCTTCTCCATGACGTGACACGGCGAGGAAATTCAACTCAGATGTGCATTATGCATACGCTGTTTGAAAGGGCCAGTAAATGCTGTATGAAAGTTTGTTCTAACTAAAATATGATACTTTTGTAGTTCTCGCAGGATTTGTTTGACGCGAAAAGATCCTTTATTTGGTGAGAAATAAAAAACCAAAGCTGAACTTTCTCTCTCGCACTTCCCTTTGATTTTTTCGTTACGTTTAATCTGAGTGACAAAACACGAATGGAGAATCGGTGTGGTCTATAGCGTAAATGGTTGCCACAAAGCGGTGCTAGGCGCTCTCACGCTGGCAGCAAACGCTTTGTGCCTGCATGAACTGGCCGACCTCGACAACATTACTCTGGCCGTGTAGGCCTTCTCGGATTTTTGTGACCTGACCCTGGTGGCGCGACAAATGACATTTAAATATTGCACGCTCGAGCTGCCCGTGTGTCCGCGTACGCAGGCCACCCCCACCCAATCGAGCAACCTGCAAGTGAATCGGGTTTGGATAACATTTCGAATATCCTATAGGGGAGCCTGCCGTACGCGACGACCAAGAGAGCGCCTTCCCCGTCACCCCCCCCCCCTCCCTGCCTTCCTGTCTGGTGATGAAAGCCTTCTCATATTCTCCGAGCGAGTGGATTCGGTATGCTCTTCTATCGGCCGAAGCAAGCGGGAAATATACACTTGCTTGCTGACTCCCGTGTCTTGTAGTCTTCGTGCGCGCGGCTCCTCCCAGGCCCTAATATAACGCCAAAAATAGAGCGAATGGTTTAGGAAGAGCGGCGTACCAGAAGGGCACAAGAAGGATTACCAACCACCTGCAGTACGTAACTTGGAAATTTAAGCGCATCAAGGTGTGAACAGAGTGCTTGCAGGCATTACCGAAAGAAACTTAAACGCGAGTTGAGCTCCAGGTTAGCGCAAGATTTTACGTAAATATAGGGCTATAAATCAATGAGTGAGTGGTGTTTGCAGTGTTCCTTTTTTAAAAAAGTCACGGATGCCTGGTATTTGCGATTGCAAATGAAATACTACAGCAACGGCAGAAAACCATCGCGCTCTGTTGCCAGCGCTATCCATTGGCGGCATTTCAGAAATGAAACTGCAATAGCAACGAAAGGTTTCACTAGATGGGATGCACTTTCGCTTGTAACGGTCGTGCAGTAGGGCATTGTGGTTCAATAAATGATGTATAAGAATACCTCAATTCAAGCGCGTGTCCGACGCACGACAGCGCAGGCATCGAGACACCTGACTTAGAGCAGTACTACGCAGTACATTTAAATTGACTTGAGCAAACCTCAAACGTATATTTTTAGGAGGCACGAGACGGTAAAGGAACAGAATGAGAGGGGAGCGGGAAAGAGAAGGGAAGCCTTTACTTGGTTGGGTTGCCAGTCGGCTATTATGTTTCGGCGACATTCGCAACAACAGGACCAGATACGCCGCCTGTTTATTTATGTCAACGCTAAATGTGATCAAAAAAGTAATGTGCCTTATTTACACATTCAACTGGTATGAAATTTCACTTTACGTTGGTGTGATCACCAAAACGTGGTATTAAAAAAAGGGGGTGTAATTATACTTGCTTATTTCAAAGTCATACAACGGCTATGTGCCCCAGAAGATTTCTTTCGCATAAAAACGCGCATGTATTGAGCCTTGTATATTTGTTTCTGGTATTTGGGTTCGGATGTATTTATTCCTGGTAGACTGAATATAAAATTACGGCTACGAGGCTAAAGCATTTCTTTCGTAATAAAACCAAACCATTTTTTGGTATATCTTCAATTAATCTGTCTAATGATTTCTAAACTCATTGGGATATGGAACAGCTGGTTTCAACTCTACATCGGACGCAGGTGTCGTCAAGAACAAGATGGGTTTTCCGAGAGCAACATGACATTAGCACCTAAAAAATTCTCTTTGACTGATTTTTAAAAAGATTGTCAACATGCGCTCCAGTAACTCTGCCAGAAAATCAGATGTTATAGAATTAGCGTCCCTACATCTTACATTTAAGCCCACGTAGGGCTGTGTATATCACCCGTGAAATGTGCCTTGCATTTAAAAAAAAAAAGTAGTACTCTGAGCAAGTATGAGCCACCACCAGAACAAGAGGTTTCTTCCATTTTGTGTCTGGGTATTGGTTTCTGCCAGCGCCGATAAGGCACAATGGAGAACAGAAAACTGTTTAGGAGTTAAACACGGGGAGGAATATTATGCCTAAGGTGCTAAAATATTCATCATTCCAGATTATATTTCTGAAACTATAATTACCTGTTAAGCACAGCGCGAATCCATTTATTTTTGCCCGCAACCATTATTACACCCGCAGTTATAAAGGATTGACACTCTTCTACGTTTGAAGCCAATCAGTAATGTTTTGTAGTTTTTTAAGTTCCAACGACGACGCATGTTACGGGCGGTGGTGCACGGTGTGTGTAGAAGCCCGATTACCGTCGCTCACTTCGAGGTTTGTTCGGCCTTTAGGGCCTGAAAAGTGGAAGACAAACCGATGCAGAGGAAAGATAAACTACTATATACTACGAACACGCGGATAGGACAGATACGCATTGACAGAGCGTTCATTTTCAAGTACTGATTTCTTGAACAAAAAAAAACACATAATAATATCCCCCAGGGACGTCACGCGACACGGAAAACATACAAATATCATTCCCAGCTTTCTCAAACATGCCTAGTCCTGTCATTTTTTTGGGGTTGGGGGGGGGGGGTTAGAGGGGGGGAGTTAAGGATATTGGCGACTGTAATTATTTATGTGTTATTGGGCTAGTACATTGCGTGAGCTCGTCCTGTCTAATGAACCTGCTTGGGTTATTTTGTGTCCTGCGCTCCATATTTCTGTATTCTAATTTTACTGTACGCTGCCAGCAAGCAAGTGAAAAGACGGCAAGTTGGCAGGAAGACGGAAAGAGAGCTCTCCTTTATTAAAAGGCCGTCGGAAAACTCTACATGTATTCTATAATACGAAACGCCAATTAAATTTCACTTTGCTACCCGTTTGTGTTCCGTTTCTACATTAAAAAAAAAGCTGTTTACCTGTATACCCCCAAGTGTTCTTTCGGGACCGTTGGTGTCAACAGAACATTTCGCGAACTAATAAAAGAATTTACTGGCACCGCCATGAATCGAACCTGGAACTAGTAGAATAACAAAGCGATAGCCCGTTGTCTTACGGATTTAGCTACGAGCACACACGGAAACAGAGCTTCAGATGGTTCACTCATCAAGGACATCTACGGGTTTATACCCTGTATTCTCGATGAATGCCACGTGATAGCGTCACGCGACTACTCGCGCCGCTGTGCGGTCCGCCCACGGCACATCTAGCGGACCTGTGCGCGCGTTCCGCATGTACTAAGAGTTAAAAAAACAAAAGGAAGCTCACACCAACGCATGGCATCTCACTTCTAGTACGCCCATGTGCTGAAGCCTGTGGCATCCAGTGTTCACGAAAAAAATCACTGCTCCTTGTCGTCCGCCCTCAAACCAAACGACACATCAAGCAACACATTCAAAGATTCCTTGATGGCCAGGCCATCGAAATTTTGTAAATACGGAATTTCGTCATGCCAAGAGGCGTTACGCAGGAAACTTTTTAATTCATCTGCAGGACAATCGCTGGACGTGTGGAAGGTAATTCATCGTCTAACCAGGCAGCCAGCCGAAACTCTCTCAAATATAAGTATAAATAACGCGGAAACAAGCGTGATCGAACTGGCCGATGCCTTTAACAATTGCATTCTTTCCGTGGCACAACCGCAAAACAACTCTGGCTGTTAATCTTACATACAGCCAATGAAGGGTCACACTGTGATTTTAAAGCCAGTCACTAATGATGAAGTTATTTGAGCGTTTGTGTCGCTCAGCAACAGTAAGAAGGAAGATGCTTTGGCCTTCAAACCACGCCAATTAAATACGCCATCGACGTAATAGCATAATTTCGAGGCATATGTTTAGTGGTTGCTTATCGTCCGCTGTGTCTCCGCGATACATGCAGTCCGCAAGAGTAACCGTAATCTATAAAAAAGGCAACAAAAACGGTCTGTCTATCCCGTCTTTACCAAGGGCCACGACAAATTGATTCTTCAACGTCTTCTGACTTTCGCGACAAGCACAAACTGATAACGCCTGCGGAGTACGGCTCTCAAAAAAAATAAATCAACCGAACTAGCCTTGCTTGCTCAAACGAAAGGGATGCTAGACAATTTTGAAAAACGAAATATGGTGTTAGGCCTTTTTTTAGATTTCACGGAAGCTTTCGACCTTATCAACCACAGTATCCTAATTCAGAAGCTCGAATACTATGCCTTCCGCGAAAAAGTGCTTTCTTTATTAATTTCTTACTTACAATATCGGACACAATACCTCGACATTCACGGACATAGCTCAGCCGTAAAGCACGTAGCTTCCGCATTTCCTCAGGGAAGTATTTAAGGGCCGTTCTTGTTTTTATTTATATTAATGATGCAGTTCATATAGGCCAATCTGCTGACTATATTTTATACGCCGACGACACAAGTACGTTTTCCACTGTGCAGACAAGCATCGTTTTAGCTGAACGAGCGATAGGGCATTGGAACAAATAAACAACTCGGCAAATGAAAATGATCTGAAAGTCAACGTTAATAAGACTAAGGCTGGGATGTTTCACCCATGTCAAAAATTGATTGTTCTTCCGTCGCTCGTAGTCAATACAGTGTAATTGAAGTCGTTCGCCATTTTAAAATTTTTGGAATCATTTTCGCAGAAAATATGCCGTGGGACGACCACGTTACCTACCTTACACAAAAACGTTCGCGTACTGCTGGGTATTTGCGCCACTATTGTTCATCGTTTCCCTTTTCAGTGAATACACTTTTCTAAAAATCTCGGTTTTCCTCGTTCATGAATTACGGCGCTCTGGTTTGGGCAACGACAACAGCGTAAAATATTCATCAACTATCCCACTTACAGAAACGTGTAATCCGCATAATAGCCAAGGCCCTTTACTATTTTCACACAGCAGAACTGTTTACAAAATTTAACATTATCCATGTGCACTGTTTATATACTTATAGCCTGACCCGTTATTACAAGTAAGAAAAAGTTAAGCACGACAATTCATTAGCTGAATTAGCCGGGGTTACAACACAACGTCCTGCGTGTTGTACACAAAATCCCGAAAAATGGAAAGTTAATGTTTGCCGCACTAATTCCGGAAAACAGATGTTACACTTTCGCTTCTTGTCAACCATGAACGAACTGTACGAAAAACATACCCCAGATGTGACAAATAAATCATTTCAAGATTTACAAAAAATATTTCTGGAAAGCAAAACGAACTTCAGGTAGCAATATCCTGAATTCGTTTTCTGTTTTGCGTCATTTGAATCGTGCCAGTGCTTCTTATGGCGCAAATTTTGCACTCGCGCATACTGTGGTTTGGTGTAACACGCATTTTCCTAGCGGTTTCTTTCAAGCTTTTTTAATCTTCCGCATATTATGTACATCAGATTATTCTTGTTTTCCCATCCTGATATTGTTTAGCTTTGTTATTTACATTGCAATCTTTGAGTGTACATTTGTGTCTAGAAGCAGCTGCGTCTGTAAGTTCACTATCACTGAGGGTGCTTTTTAACTTGCTCCGCTTTTTACTGTGTGCTTTTTGGGGGCCCGGACCCCCGTCAACCTTTTCTGGGCTTTTTGTCTGTCCCCCTAAGTATCCTGGGATGTTTGAATCAAGTAATTTGATTTGATTTCATTTGATCACTTCTAGCAGTACCATAAAGATCCGGGGACTACATCTCCAGGCCAAAACCAAGAGTTATCTATACTTGCATGGCCTCAAACACAGCATCAACCAAATCATACACATGATCAGGCGAGTTGACACAAAGAAGCGAGACCGCAAGAAATCCGGTACCCTTGGATTAATTCATGCTTTTGTCCTGTCGAAATTCACTTACGTCAACTCCCCACTTTCCGGCAAGGAGGACATAAAGATGCTTTAAAGAAATATTAGAAAGTGGTTTGAGGAGGCCATTATTCTTCCCACGAGTGCGTCCACAGAGAGGCTGTTTGGCACGAGGCACAGCAATATGGTTCAAGAGGTGATAGCGGACGATCTTTCTAACCACATGCTCCCAATTGAGCAGAGCTGCCGCGGGTCGCCGCATCCTTTGCCAGATTGGCTGAGCAGCACAGAATGTCACTCCGCGTAATGTACTCCCGGTCTCTTGGCGACAACAACTAAAGATTCTTCCCTTGCTTAGAAATAAGAACCCCTCACATGACGAGGGTCGCCGACAAACACGGGCTCGAGCGCTCAATACTCCCCTCGGTTAGGATCTTGTAGTTATCGGCGCTCACGCCTCCCAAAATCGTGGGAAGCAATACGCCATCATCGTGGCTACCCCCAGAACCCACCACCTTGCGTGTACCTCCCTCAAGAAGCAAAGCATGACGGCCGCCAAAGAAGCAGCCGTCGCCTTGGCTCTAACGCAACCAGGTGTTCGAATCCTAGTCACTGATTTCAAACAAGCCTAATGGAATTACCAGTCCTGTTGGGTATCCCAGCCTGCACCGCATGAGTTAGAAACCACTTCCTAAACGGTACCATTAAGCTCATCTGGACAACCGCTCACGCTTCTATGGTTGGCAACGAATGCGTCCAACAACAAGCCGGCGCTTTTACCCCTCCTTCCAACCGCCCCCTCCCCCCCCCCCGTGCTGTGGAGCTGCCCGAAGACAGTCACCCGCTAGTCACGTTCACGGAGATAACCCAGCACTATCGCCTTCAGAGACCGACCCTACCTTCGCCTTATCCTGACCTTTCCATAGAACAACTAACTGCCCTACGGGTCATAAAAGCCAGCTCTTTCCCGCGCCGACGCGTCTTCACTTAATGCACCGCAATCGCTACGACGCTGGAAGCAAAGTTTGCTCCGAAGTAGGAACACTCGGCCACAAAATTGGGGTGTGCGACTTTAGCCCTGAAAACCCTCCTCATTTCCGTCAACTACACAACCAAGGCAATGGGAGATGCTGCTGTCCAAGTTTTCTCTGTCTTCCCAGCTTCAGCTGGTGGACAGAGCAGAGGCGGCGCGAACTGCGTATGGGCTCCAGTGAAGAAGGAACCACTGCCCTGGGCCGCACTCTGGGCGTCATAAATCTGAATAGAAGTATTTCCTTTTCCTCCGCCTCCTTCTCCGCTTGCTCCTCCGCTTCTGCTGCCGAACTTGTCGCCTTCGTCCGCAGCGGCAGAGACGGAGAAGCAAGATGGCCTAATAACGGGTTTCAGCTTACTTTTATTTTATAAAAAGAGAGTTTCCTTTCATGCGTTACACCAATTCAACTCAACCAACCACCGTTCATGCATCATGCATGGATATACCGTTACCAAGAATATCTCTTTGAAATAATAAATAGGTTAATAAATAAATAAATCCTGGACGAGGACGAATTTTTCCTCTACTGCCAAGTTTCTGAGGAAGCTGTATGGCTTTCCTTTGTAGCCGTATGGCTGCATTCAGGTAAATGTCAAACTTTCTTTTGCAGAAACGTACTCCATCTTAGGTATGTTCCCTTAAATATGGGCGAATAAATAAATAAGTAATAAATAAGTAATGAAGTTAAGTGCATTTTCCTTCTCTCAGGCTTTACTATTTGTTGAGCGACATGAGTAAATTTAAGTGACGTTGCATGGATGATCATTTTGGGTGCCGTTTGTATCTTGGCTTTCCAACCATATTCACAGCGGTGGATTGGGACGAATTTTTTACTGCGGGAAAGATCGCATTAGTGTTGCAGTATGGCAGATATGGGAGAAGTCACGTGTTATTATTCTAAACCCGCCCCACCGCTGCTGTTCACGGATTAGCCAGAGTCCCCGTTAATTATTGATAGTCATTCTGGCTAAAGAGTGAACGGAAGCATTTTGGCCGTCCGGGTAAAATCTAGAGAGAGAGATCCCTTGCTAATGCACAACCCCACAGTGCAATAATCAACCGCGGAGGGGCAGTCTGAATTTTTACCAACGGTCAAACTGCTTCCCCTCACTTACCAGCCAGAGTAACTATCAATAATTAACAGGAACTATGGCTAGTCCGCGAGCGAAATTGGTTTAGCGGGTCGGGCCATGATGCCACCCTAATATATAAAACGGTAGCCATATTTTAAAGGCTTTTTACTGGTGTTTCATACGTCTAGAGTAAGATTTGGATAAATATAGGCAGTCATTTTTAATAGATAACAATTATTCATATAAAGCACTTGGTGAACTGCGGGTTATAACTTGAGTTTAGAAATTTTGCCTGCAGTTTATAGTTAAAAATGCTCGAATTTTAATATAAATATACCTATATAAATATACTTATATAAATATATTTATATAAATACAAATATAAATATAAATAAACTTTAATATAAATTGCAGTAACAATTGCCCATAAGTAATCCATTGTTCTTCACATTTCCCATATTGATGTATTTTCAACGTTAAACATTTATAATGTGCTGCGACATAACATTTCTTTATTCTACACTAGCATAAAGTACAATTGTACCTAGGAGTGTATGAAACTGCTCCTCGGAGTGTACGTTGACAAAAGTGGTGAAACAGTTCTACGGTTAGCAAAACGCTCCTTCGCCGTCAACGATCCTGCTGCACAGAGATCTTATGCACAGTACACACGCGTTCTTAGGTGGTTGAGGGAATGGTGGCCCGGCACCAGCGATAAAGCCACAGCGGCACACGAAGGTAACGGCTGGTCTACGTTCGCTTGACGGTCAGCGGCGGTCAAGAAATGAGTACCGAGACAAAACGGACGTATTAGAGTGGTCATGCACGCGCAGATACAGGCTATACACGTCCTTTCCTACAGCCATCACCCTAGTGGCCCTCGGCATAGGTGGCGCCTGTGAAGTGTACCAAAAAATGCATTCTTACATCAAACACCACGTCATAAACAGTAAAAGACGGGTAAGTGTGGTACATAAGCTGGTGACGACAATAGACATGTCGATGCGGCAAGAGTCATTGCTGGGATTTGTCGTACACATTATACCACACCGCAAAACATTCTGTCATGCATAGGCGAAGAATACAGAGGGCGGGTTGTTGTCTCGGTGGCAGAGCCCCGTAATGTGTTTTCCCTGGGAGGCTCTGCCCACTTCTTCCCGGCGTTTCTGATCCCTGCCTTTCCTCACTGATGAAAGTGTCATTTACAAGTGCCACGACCAGTTGACGTTTCTTTAAAGTTGCCTCTGAATTTTCACTTAAACATTTATTGCGGCTAAATGCTTACCACATTATTGAATTGTAGCAGAGAAGGACTCCTTACTTTCATTCTTCCCCATTATTATTTTAAACCATACCATTTGTGGACAAGGTCAGTAGAAACGCACTGTATGTATGTATGTATGTATGTATGTATGTATGTATGTATGTATGTATGTATGTATGTACGCTGGTGATGATGGGCCCATTCGGTAATCGTCATTATAGCCTGCCCTAAACAAAAAAATTAAAACTGTTCCTCTATGGTGTCTTGTGTCTTGATAGTCTTCTGTGGGCACAGCTCCCACCTGCTATTACGTGCGAGATTACATGATGAAAGAACACAATACACGTAAAAACAGCAATCGGCATCTACGGTCCTACTTTCTTTTTTTCGCTGCACGCTTTATAGCATTCAAGATGTTCAAATTGGCAGGTTATGGGCTTCGCATCTGGAAATCAATATAAAGCAGATGCACGCAACGTGAAAGCTGTCGGTACTGCCGGCAGGGAAGTGATTCGGGATAATGGGCTGTGGCGCCGTTACCCACTCACCACTACCACCCACCACGCTCTTCGCCTCCCTGTGTCTCTCCAGCCTTGAAGAATTTAACAGAGGTTTGTACAATGCAATTCATATGTCCCACGTTTTTGTAGTGCTTGCGCTCGCCTTTCCTGCAACTGCGCGAGTGGGAGTTCTGTTCCTTTTTGCTTGCTTTCATCACTCACGCACCGGCGCCTCATTGCGCCGTTTGGAACGCGTCGTTCCGGGTGGACACTGTTTCGCTTACTATCGTAAAACCAACCCAACGGGGGTTCCGAAATAAATGAACGCGTGTGATCGCAGTTACACACGCAGAGTTTGCCTCATAAGTACGTGCCCTTTTTTGCGCATAGCAACGAAGAGATATATGACAAGCGTCAGCGGTTGTCGAAGCCGTGTCACGGGCTCTCCTTGGATCCGTTATCTTACTGCACCGTGTAATTTCCGCAGTCGCTTGTCGTCGTAGCTCGTAACAGGGGACGAGCTATGACGACAAGACCAACCCCTGAAGTGCACTGCAAATAAAAACGGTTGTCTGTTCAACCGCCATGAGAAAATAATTCGGTGGTGTCCATGTGGTGCCGAGCCTGCGACTTTGTTGGTTCAAGATTCCAGCATTGCTTTAGCGCCTTTTCTTCGAAAAAGTAGGCTTCCGGGTATTGAGGTCACAGAGGTGCTGTTGGGGGCGACTAGGACACATGGTGGTTGAGTGGTTGCGCGCACGCTTGTTCACAGCAGTCGACCCCAGCATCATTCGCGAAGTGACTGTGCTTGAGACTTTAAATTATCGGCCCACCTTGGAGAATAGTTGCTTCTTGAGTGTAGGGATCATTCTTCCCAGTCACATGGTGGTGCAGTCCGTGCCCGCATGCTTGTTGCACCGCACTCACCCCCAGCATATTTCTCCAAGTGACCTTACTTGAGACTTTAAATCATCGGCCTACCTTGCGGAGCAGCTGCTTCTTGCGTGTAGGGCCTCATTGTTCGCATTCCTAGGCCTCTGAACGATGCTTCGTGGTCTGGCCAGACATGCACTGTACAGGGCTGTTCACCGATGATTTGAGATATGACGCTGTGTGTGCGCTGTGTGTGCGCTTTCCTGTCTGTTTAGGCGGGTCTTCTAGGGTAGCAACGATGTCCAGTGTCTTAATTACAGGTTGTTGCTCCGTTGCTTCTCAGCACTATATCTAATCATGGAACAACTCGAGGAGCCTCTGCAGCTCATGTTCGAGTTGCGTCATCTGGTTCTATGAGGCCCTTTCTCCTTGAGTCGGGATGGAAGCCGCTGTCTAGAGCGTGGGTGGTTTGAAGCGTTCATTAAACATAAAACCCATGTCGGGAGCACCAGTCTGTAGAGAACCTACTGTAGCACGAAGCAATAGTCAGTTTGACTGTTGCCAAGGTCCTTCCAAGTTTTTATGTTCACCTATATGTGCTAATACAGTCGTCAACTTGGCTGTTTGAGCCCAGGAAACTGGTTTAAAATCCAAAAGGATTTGTGGTGGGGAAGAAATATGTTTTTCTTTTGTCGCCGAATAGCTTCTTCAATATGTCCATGGCGTGTTTGTAGCACTACTCGCTGGCCTAAGCTCTAGAGATGACCTATGTGGCAGCGCTGCTACGAGGGTGTAAAGGGAGACAAATTTGCCTGCAGAGCACACATCGTCGTTGTTATGTTATGCACAGCCAGCGAAAACTGCATTGAGAAGGGCTGCCCATGTCTGCGGTTTTTATCGAGCTTCATGAGCTGAATAGCTAACGCTGACTTGACTTACTGGTGCTCCAAGTCCCGCATCTCGTTGGCCAAACAGGACTTGACATGAGCGGGTGTTGATACCTGAAGCGCAGGGCTGGTGCCATGTTCACGACTTTGTTTCTGTAGTTTGCGGCGTGCGGCATCTCCCTCCAGAGCAAGTCGTCCAGCGTCTCGTCAAATGTGATGTCGTCAAGTTTCTTTATCTGCTGGTGGAGGGCTTCGGCTGGTTCGAGCAATACTTAAAACTCGTACATGAAAGTCATGGCACCCCTTGCGATGCTTCATGCGGTTCCGACATTACACCGCCCAGCTGCGTGCGGAGACACTTGCGGCGTCGGAGAAGCCGGCTCAAGGCAGTTCACTGGGAGGCCGGGGATACTGTTCCAAGGTTTCAGGCGTCGCGTCTATTCACATGGCATGCGCGGCTGATTGCTCCGACCAGATAGGCGTTGACGTGAGGTCTCGTGCTTGGTCACAGTTTGATGTAACTCGGGGGCCCCTGGCGGCCAAGCGGTGTTGATGAATCGGAGAGCACACGTCAAGTTGGAATGAGTGCTGTAATGGAAGAAGACGCGGGTGGAGCGCGAAAGGCGTGCCATCTCTTGGTGAGGGCTCACGAAAGTAACAATGATTCCGCCTCACCTGCAACAGAACAGAAGAGAAAGAAGTTCCTACAAATATACTTTTCCCCTAGTCAATTTATTTGAATGTGGGAATTGGTTCCTGTAATCCTGCATTTCACTGTATGTCTGTATTTTACAATAAACCGTG
Organism: Haemaphysalis longicornis; assembly: GCF_048455015.1. NCBI lineage: Eukaryota > Metazoa > Arthropoda > Arachnida > Ixodida > Ixodidae > Haemaphysalis > Haemaphysalis longicornis. Next base: position 40,707,191 of record NW_027526233.1, on the reverse strand, counting down.
TAATCGAATAGCCTGGGATGAAATACATTTCATCATTCATTGAATGTTAGCTTTAAACCGCCAAGGCCACCAGGCAATGCGGTGCACCGTGGTGGAGGGCTCCGCACAATTTTGACCACCTGGGGGATGTTTATTGAGCGCCGAAGTTTCGAAAACACGGGCGTTTTCACTTTTCCTCTCCGTCACATAAGGAGCCCCCGTGGCTATGAATCGGACCCGCGTGCTTCGGCTCAGCTGCACAGCGCCTTAAGGCACTGCGCCATCACGGCGAGCCTTTTTTGTAATGCAACATGCCCATTGTGTTGCATATACAGGGTGTTTCACTAAAGGCGCTTCAAGGCACTTGAAGACGGCGCCACTAATTGAATGTTGCTCACTTTTGTATTTGGCGTGTTACACTTTTTTTTTGTATTTTCGTTGGTAAGATCATTTTTCAGCGTTATTTAGCAAACTTCTCCAGCAGCTAACCTAGGCATAAAATCTAAATTTGAAAACTGGAGAGCTGTTTGCAAAACGTCTTTATGAAGAGTTTCTGTCTTTCTGTCTGTTAGGTATTCATGTTTTTCAGGTTCAGCTATGTTCAGACTACCGACGCTAAAGCCATATCGTGATCTTTTAACGTAAAAAAAGAGGGCGTGTCCCTAATTCGGTTGGCCAGGACGTGTCATTTTGTAAAGATATAAGGACAGTTAAGGCAACAGTGAAACAGGCCTTACTCATGATGTTCGCGAAGTAAAAAAAAACAACGCTACGTGACCAGCACGTTTGCGCCCTTATGAAAATGAACTTTTCCTTTCTGTTTACTTTGTGTCTCCTGCATGCTGACTGTGTGGCCTTTCTTTTGACTTTTCCTTTGTGTTACCTCTAGGACATAAACAGGCTGTGTACTTTTTATAGACTGCCGGATAAACAGCCATGATGTTTTACCTTTATATGTACTATGGTAAAGACAAAGTTTCAATTTCTATACGAAGATTTTATTTCGGATGAGAGGTATAAAACTTTAAAAATGACTTGCTTTCTTCTCTTTCTGAGTTGCGCAATGCTATTGCGCATGTGTGTACTCAAGGCAAAATGAAGTCAAAAGACTTTGGCCTGTTTCCCCTGTGTTGCCTCTAGGACAAAGGCTGTAAGATAGAACTTGAATTTGCTGTCTTAATTCTTCTGTGTGCCGTATATAATGCTGTGGCTTATGTATGTACTGAAGGCAAAATGAAGTCAAAAGACTGACTTATGTCTTTTGTGTTGCCTCTAGGACACTGGGAGGAAGGATAACTATTTGTTGCCTTACATTCTTTTTCTGAAGATTGTGCTTCCTCAAGTAAACATAAAGTCGAGCATGTAAGCCTTAATTATACTCGAAAGGTTAAGTTTTTTGGCTTGGCTAGAGATGGTAAGAAACAATGCCGATGGTTTGTGGAAATTCCGCTGCACTGTATACGTTATTTCGTGCTAGTGAGGTCTGATAAATTCGCAGAATTAATATTACCAACTGGTACGTTTGTATGAAACAGTGGCGTAAGAAGGATACATATTGAACGAGGCTGTTCGAAGTGCCTCGTCCCTCCCATTACGAAAAAAAAAGTGGGAGGGAGAAAAATATACAGACCAGAAAAAGTAAAAAGAACACAAAAAGCCGAATAGAAAACGAAGCAAGAAAACAAAAACAACCTAAAAAGTGGCTTCCGATTGTCCTAGTCTGTGTTTTCCTTCAGGGTCGTTGTAAAATAGCTTATCCTTGCAACTAAATGCTGAGCGGTGTACTGTTTTTTGGGGCAGAGCTTGCGGTAGAAATATATTGCGACAGAAAAAAAGGGACACAGCCAGACGAGAGCAACAAGAGCAACAACAATGTCAAAATACAACGTAAGGCAGAAAAACTTTAATGAAAACACGGTTAAAAAAAAAACAAAGGTCACTGAGCGGGTTTCGAACCTCCGCCCTTTAAATCAGTAGGCGAGTACTTAACATCCAAGCCACCAAAACAGTACGAGATCATGTCGTGAACCTAGGTGTAAATACTTGAGCTCACATAGTCTTGCTAAGCCTCCATTTGAGTGAATTGTTTGCCTGCGTGGATTTGACGCACGGTGCTTTTGTGTGCGTGCGTGCGTGTGTGTGTGTGTGTGTGTGTGTGTGTGTGTGTGTGTGTGTGTGTGTGTGTGTGTGTGTGTGTGTGTGTGTGTGTGTGTGTGTGTGTGTGTATGTGTGTGTGTGTGTGCGTGCGTATGCGTGTGCGCGTGTGTTTGCGTATGTCTGCGGGGAATAATTTTTTATCCGGCCGTTCTGTTTGTGAAAAGCCCACAAACAGTGAATGGTGAATGCTTGGACGCTGAACAAAACACAAAACAGTCAATCTAGATGTAGATGACGATGATAATAACTTCGTTTGTTAATCCATTTTTATTCGCTTTTGAGTAGCAACAACTTACGACAACAAAAGACGTTGCTCGCATCAAGAAAATATACTGCCATTATATATATGTTTGCTATTATCAACTTTAACAAAATACTATAATGGCGTCTGCCTAGTTTGCTTCAGGGGTGATGATGAAGGAAGAAAGTAACTGCTAAAACTCTATGACTGCTAGATAGCCAACTGTAGTAATAAGTCTAGTCTAGGCTAGCATATATGCAGTCATTGTTATAGGTGCGCAAGAAAAGACGTGGCTGGTTCGTTGTGCGTGGTGTTTGGTGGTTTGTATTCGATTTGCTGGTGTTACGTGAATTACTACGTGCTCCTCCTGCCGTAATATTACGTGTTAGTGCTCTTGTGCCACCTGAAACATCGTGAGTGCTGGCAAAGCGTCTGTGTTGTCGCCGTACTGCGCTGCTGTATCAAACGCACATCGAGGTCGCCATTTGACAAAATACCTGACAAGTTGTTCGTGCCTACGTGAATCAAGAGTCTCTACTGCAAGTTCCAGTCTGTCGACGCGACGTGTGAAAAATGCTGCGTGTTCTGCCGTAAGTAATTGTTTATCGTGGTGCATGTTAAAATTTTATTACGCGTTGCAGCAGTGCTGTTTTGTTAAACGTGTTGAGTATATTCCTTGGTGTTCGGTTCGCCGCGCTTCTTTTATTGTAAATTACCGGCTGCGTCGGCGCGGTCATAATGAGCTTCCAGGAGCGGCGGCCAGTATGCTGTGTGAGTGATCGACCTCCTTGCCATTGCCGGCAACGAAAACATTATGCTGACGGCCCAGCGGCCGCCGCTTGGCTTGGGTGGATTCGACGCTAAAGCTTGTTGCATGAAAAAAAAAAGAAAACTGCGGTAATGGTTGTAAAACAAAGCGCCCACTCCCCGATTTTTTTTTTCTTTAGGAGGCAGTTGACCCACAGTATATTTTTTTACAGGACGTAGGCAGCTTAGCATTGTTCTAACGGGTAGTTTTCGTTTACGGGTAAAGAAATGCAAGGAGGCTGCATTACATTTGTAGTTATAATACGTAAGAGTTGCATATACGTTGAATTTTCAACATTTAAGCATTGCTAGCAACTTTATAAGTAGTACCACATGCACAAGGTCTTTAGACAGTGAACATTTGACCAGATAATTGTTTAGACGTCGCAGCTTGAAAACATGCTGTTCCAGCCTGCATTGCTGGTGCAGTCACAGGGCAGCTTTCACTCTTTTAATGCAAGAAATTTTTCCACCTTCCTAAGCTCATCCAGCATCGTCATGATCAGACAGAAATTCTTGTGTGGTGTGACATTATTTGTAGCTGGCTTGCATAAATTGTGTTGACCGTAACATGTTCAGCATGGGTTAAACGTGTTGATTCTTACAAATATGCATGTGATGGGGATACAATCACGGTGCGAAAAAGATTCAACAGGGCGTGGACTTGCCACCGTGCTCCTTCACCATCCTGTTTTTTCGTTTCGTCAGCATTTCAACTTGCCTACCCCTTAGAGGTATTGGCACGCTGAGACGTTCACCATGTGCCTCAGAGAGAATTTTAATGGCGCCATGAAGACAAAATACAAGTTTGTGTAATTCGAAAGATTTCGTGTGGTATGGTGCCCCCAGCACTTGTCCAAATGCAAACGATGCTTTATTCACTGAGAAATTCACTAATTTAAGCTAAAATTTTGGTTTTCCCGCTAAATCGTGCATTTTCAGGGTCTGCAATGACATCACAGGAACCGACCGCTCTGCAGCTGATTGGGAAACCTTCTTTACCGTTAGTTAACCTAGATGGTGCCACCATACCGTGGCAAGCCGCTTTCTGCTTTTGTTTTGTTTTTACCGTATTTAAACGTGGCTTGTTTTTGTTCAGCGAGAAAATAATCGTTTCGTGAAACATAGTGCTCGCTCCACAAATATGGTCACGTAAGACACCGTTGCTTGTGTCAATCGGCCATTGTTGTCCGAGACAACTCCAAAGCCCCGCAGTCCTGTGCAGCTAAACCAAGCATAGTTCGCGCAGTACCAACAGCAGTACGCATCGGTACTTCTATGCTTACGTGTGCTTTCCAAACCTTTACTGTTGGTCCCACCATTCTTACTACTGTAAAAAGAATGTGCCCTAAATTTAAGCGCAAATAGTTCGTTCGGCAAGCTTATAGCCTCTGCCTAATTCGCGTTTGCTGTTGCCGCCCTCCGCTAACTGCAGAGCTGGCTGGTATGACATAGGTTCTGTTGCGGGAAATGAGCTAGTGGGTCGCATGGCCATTTCCTTTGTTCCTAATTTGTAGCTTATTTGAGTGGAGTTTATGTTAAAAATGGTGTCAGCGTGATTCTAGCAACGGAATCCTTTGAATGAACCAAACTTGTGTTTCCTCTTCGTTTCTCCTTTAAAAGCTGTAACCACGTTTCGCACCTTCTGGACCAGAGAATATGCTTGCACAGTGGAAATCTGGGGCCACAGATTTCTACCACCTAGGGATATTTAATAGGCTTAGTTTAACATTATTTCAGTGTAAGGATGCTTCTGTTCCTTTAAAGTATGGCTGAAAGCCTTGTAAGGATTGTCATGTATGTACAGTGCTCACGGATTGAAACGCGACACTGCAAGCGCGTGGCCTGCGCTACATGCAGCGCCGCCAGTGGACGCCCGTGGAAGCTAGGTGTTGCATTGTGGTATACCACGAGGATGAGAGTGTTTTGACCATAAGCTTGCTGCTTCCGGTTGCCAATAAGCGGGGCAGTGGTTCCCCGCAGCGACAGCGGTGCGCTGTCAGCGACAGCGGCGTCCATGGACGGCGCTGCATGTATTGGCGGCCACGCGCTCGCAGTGTTGCGTTTCAATCAGTGAGCACTGTACTTATTTTTTAGCTTGAAAGAACTGAAGGTGCCTTTTTTGCACCTACAAAAAAACAAATTTTGTCATGTCCTGTCAGAGTGAGTATTTCACGGCAATATACCGCATATTTACGGCTTGTTTACTACTTGAACTTCCATTTTTTACAGGGCCAGGTGTTTGACATGGAGGATGTACGTTGTGAGCTACCAGAAGAATTGGCTGCCTCCTGTTTCTATCTATCCTGCACGACCTGTAAGTGGAGTTCATTACGGCTGTGAAATGCATGAAAATCTCGATATTGAAGGCTGAGAGAACATGAAAATTTAGAAAACCATTGTGGCATTCTTGTGGTACCTTAGTGATATTAAGACATAAGAACATTGCAGAGATGGGGCAAAAAATAAGGAACCGATGAGGGTGAGAAACTTCCTGGTACCTTTCTTATTTTTTTTGTCGCATCAGGGCTGCATCCTTGCTCCATGAAATAATTAATAACGACTTTGTCACCCTTGTTCACTGTGGTAGTTGCGTGGTGCCCACAGACAGTGTGTGGGGATTTTTCTTCTACCGCCTATTACAGATGAACTAGATCTTTAGATTTCTACTCAAAAGTCATATTATGGATTACATTACATCAGTGAAACAATTCCATGCACCCAGAAATAGAATTTAGGTGAATTCACTTCAATGCCCTAGATGCAACTTGTGCCTAGCAGTGAAAAGGGTGTATTGCGTGCCTTTTTGCCACTTTGTTTCTTGTAGTGTAATGAGTCTCACTGGACATCGTAGCCCCCCCCCCCCGAACAGCTATTTACTCTAGCAAATATAATGATGGTCCTAATTGTAGAAGAGTACCCGCCGCGGTGGCTCAGTGGCTAAGGCGTTGCGCTGCTGAGCACGAGGTCGCGGGTTCGATTCCCGTCCGCGGCGGCTGCTTTTCTGATGGAGGCGAAAAGCAAAAACGCCTGTGTGTACGAGATTTCGGCGCACGATAAAGATCCCCAGGTGGTCAAAATTAATCCGGAGCCCTCCACTACGGCGCACCTCATCGCCTGCGTTGCGTCGGTGCGTTACACCCTACAATTAATCATGTAGAAGGGTACTCAGCAATTGAAGAAAGAGCTGTGGGGGGTTCTGGTTTGTGTATCAGACTTTGTTTGGAATATTGTTATGTAGCCACGGATAATGCAGGGTTTTTGTAAAAATATAGATTATCGGAGCAAACTTGTGCTCCGCAGTAAACATAAAAAAACACAAACCTCGAAGGAGTCAGCAAAGGGACGTGCATGGATGAGCGTTGGCGAATTGAATGCTGCAGGGTTTCTTTTGCACTCGTTCATTTAGATCGAGAACATTTTCAATAAAAAACAGGAAAAGCTAGGATAGGGATCGCAAAGCAACACCCTTTCCATATCAAACAGGACTGCTGGTGCAGCATACAAAGGAAAAAGGGGAAAAAGACGGTTCCCTTAAAAAAGGATAAGATTGCAGGGTGTGGCCAGGTGCTTGTAACAAAATATTTTGTAAACAAATCAAATGGCGTGGTTGGGGGCAATATTATGATGTTTATAGTAGGAAAAACCTGCATTATTTCCGAACAGTAGAATGCTCTGTGTGCAAACATATGCAAAAATGCTTGTGTGTTTTTAGCGTTTGAGTGCACGTTACAGAGTAGTCAGCTCAAGTTACTGCGGTAGCCTTCCTCATTGCTGGTAAGCATAAACCCTGAAATTAAAGTTGCTGTATTCGACCGCTTTAACCCTTTCACTGTCACTGATGTCCTGGTTTGTCTTCGAATTTCTCCTCCACGGCGTCACTGACATACCGGTGCGTTTTCTGTTGTGCGTTGAAAAATTCGTGCCATGGTGCAAAGTTGGCGCACCTGCACTGTTTGTGCTATCTGTCAAAGCTTTCTAGTAGCTTGTATTTTCACAAAGTACAGAGCGACCACGCCCAGCTTTCGCTGCTTGGGGGTCACTCCGTGCACTGTACATCTGTTGGGATGAGTGACCACGTGGCACGCGTGCAATGATGGGTGCAAGTGTGCTATCCACCATGTTTTTCTAGGGTTGTTTTTTATTTCTGTTCCCGTGTCTGCTACCCATCGACACAAGGAAATATAAAAAGTGAGGAGCCAACCTAGAGGTTGGTCAGTTCATGGTGATGTACATTTTGCTTTTTGTAAGCAAGCGCAGACAAACAAACTAGACAATGCAAGTGCTGTCTCGTAAACGAAATGCACAATAAAACTGCTGGCTTTATAGGTTCCAAAGAACGCGTAGACACAAGCAACTACTCATGATGATGACTGATCAATGCCTGTCTTAGCATGTTCATGCAATTTTATGTTGCCTTCCCTGCCCCCCTGCCCCCCCCATAATGCTTTGTTCCCACAGTGCTGCTGCAATAATCTCATCTCAAATGTTCTTGCGAGGCTGTATAAATGCCCGTCATGAGGAGGCCATGAATATAAACACTACTTAGTTCTGGGTTGTGTTGCCTATGTAACAGTATGTCATATTTGATGTTCGTAAGTTCATTAGTTAATTTATGTGGTGTAAATTTTGTGGCTAATTTTGCAACCTAGAAGTTGTACCTTCTCTTTCAGGATACTTGGTTCAGTTTTGTGTGGGAACACTCCTTTATATTTATAAGCATAACCAGCAAATGTTTGAGACGTGTTTGTTTAAACCCCTTCATATGCGATCAATGCTTTTGTCATTTCAGGTTCAAGTGTGGCAGTGGCAATCCCGTCCTGTGAGGGGTAAAGATGAGGGGACACCTGGTGTGGCAGGCGGCAGCTGCACGTATGGATCCAACCTGAATAAAATAGTCAGGTTTGCAAGAGTCATATGTGGTTCATGTGATTTTCGTCAGCTTGCTCTTACAGAAACAACTGCAGCATGAAACAGTGACTGTGGAGCTGGCCGACATTTTCCACATGTAGCTGGCTGTTGAGCGCTGTTATATGACAGCATGCAAAGGGCACTCAAAAGGTGGAAGCTTGTGGGACACGTAGAGGACGGAAACATAAAGGATTCTTGGAGGACGCAGAAAGTCGGTGGCGAAATTTCAATACAGGGGACACACAAGGGACGAATGCGGTCTGTTGCCTTCGAGACATACAGGGGACACACAAAGGCCGTATGGTGTCTGTGTTGCCTTGGGGAGACAGACTGGACGCATGGAGGACGGAAACACACGGGACACTTGAAGGACGCAGAAAGTCGGTGGCGAAATTCCAACACAGAGGAAACACACGGGACGCACGCAGTCTGTTTCCTTCGGGACGTAGACTGTCTTTTGACTGGACGTAGAAATTTTCATAAGGGGCTTACTATTCATGTTACTAGCACAAAAAAAAAGGCGATTACTAGCCGGAAAGACGCTAGCTTCACCGCCACAATATACAAATGGGCCGCACGTACAGTCCCTTGCGATTCCAAGGTTATCGCAGGAAAGCTGCTTTTTCAAATGAAGGAGACAGAACACCAGCTTTAGCAAATCTTACATGCCAATTTCATTATCGGCGTAGATGAAATACAACCAAGTCTGTGCTTGATAACAACGAATGTAAAGCTTGAAACCCAAAGGCCTGTGGCAAGGCAGTCGTGTGGGCCATTGTTGTAGCATGGAACAGCCAGCAAGGGAGAGAAGAGTGCGAAATCTTGATTTTCATGGTTCCGAAACAAAACCATAGGCCGCTTACGGTTTCGTTCCGGAACCATGAAAATCAAGATTTGCCACTCTTGCCCCTCTTGCCCAAGCGTGTCACCGCCCTGCAAGGCCGGTGACACTCTTGGCCGCTGATGCTGGCGTGATAACCTTCAAATCGTGCTCGATTTTGTACTTCATAGCCGATAAGAAAACTTATTAGTCCCTTTCCTAAAGGAAAATCTAAAACACGCGAATCTTGATTGTGTTACGAGGCATTGTTACGGGCCACGTAGCAATAGTAAACACCCAGTGTTGGCCTCCACTTCCGCCTGACGAACTTCGGGGACCGCGCGCCACTCACGAGCACACTCATGATCACGCTCACGGTAGACTTTGGCGCGACTGGCTCACTGATTTTAGAGTCGCGGGCATGCACAGAGCCTGGCACGGTACCAGCACGGATTACCATCAAGGTCAGCCCTCTAAAGCCCCCGCGGTTAATCATTTTTTTGAAATGTCGGGAATCTTTGCTTTGGGGTAGCCAATATGGAGAGATGAAGGAATTCGTTTCGACCTGACGACACCGCCTTCGGTCGTTCACTCTTTAACCACAATTGTCTCTTTCTTGCTAAATTTACAGGGCCAAACACTTGGTTCTGCGCTATTATTAATGTCAGCTATTCGTACGACGAGATAACTCGTCGCCACGAAGTAAGAGCACGTTACAATAGGTTGCAATAGATGAAACAAAGACAGCTGAATTTATACACGGTTCTTAGGGTCCACATTTCTATAGGAATGCATCTTAGAACGGGGAGCAAATGGGCTGGTTGGTGCATGTTTAAAAATGTAAGAAACAGCGCAATGGACAGGACGTAGATTAGACGACAAACACGCGGCGCCGCGTGTTTGTCGTTAAATCTACGTCCTGTCCTTTGCGCTGTTCCTTACATTTATAGGATTGCACTCACAATGAAATGAGAACCCGGAAGCCTCTGTGTAGCGTAGCCGTTGGCTCCGATACTGTGAACCACTATGCACACGAAAGACGACTACGCGGTGAAGCGTGTTATGAAGCATTCTCTGGGCTGTTTGATTATTGCGAGACCTGTGACTTCATCATCATCACCAGCCTATCTACTTTCAGTGCAGTGCAAACGCCTCTCCCATTAATCTGCAATTATCCTGGTCCTGTGCTAACTGCGACCGATTTTTTCCCGGCAAACTTCTTGATCTCATCTCCCATCTAACTTTCTGCCGGCTCTTGCCATGGATGCCTATTCTAGGAATCCACTCTGTTCTTCAAAACAACCGATGGTTTTTTTGCCTTCGCGTTACATGCCCTGGACACGTCCATTTCAACTTAATTTCTACTAATGTGTCTTTCACACGCATTTGTTACCTCACCCACTCCGCTCTCCCCTTGTGCCTCAATGTTACGCCTATCATCTTCCGTTGCATTGCTCGCTGAGTCATTCTCCAGTTAGGTGGAATGCTCTTAGTGAGCCTCTAAGTTCCTGCTCCGTAGGTGAGTACAGGTGAGATTGAGCTGCATACACTTTCTTCTTCAGTGAAAATGGCAGGCTGCTATTCATTATCAGAGAATGTCTGCCGTATGCACTCAACCTCATTCTTGTCCTTCTGAATATGTCTGATTCATGGTTGGGATGCGCACTCAAAACTTTTCCTAAGTAGATATATTGGCTTACCACTTCCAGTGCCTCGCCACCTATCTCAAATCACTGTGCTTGCCCGAGGTTATTGATCAGTACTTTACATTTCTACAGTTTAATTTTCAGGCCCACAGCTCTTGTCTGTTTCTTCAGTGCGGGAAGCCTGCTTTGCAATCCCCCCCCCCCCGAGTTACTTAGCCAGGCAACGTCGTCAGCACATCTGAGGTTAGTGGGGTATTCTCCATTAACTCTTAATCGAATGTCCTTAATAGTTCCTGTAAACATGCTGTGAATAGCATTGGAGAGATTGTCTCCTTGTCTGGCGCCGTTCCTTATTTTACTAGTCACGTTGTGGAGGATGATGGTAGCTGTGGACACATTGTAAATATCCTCGGGTATTCGTACATAATGCTCGTTTGCACCCTGGTTCCGTAATGCCTGAATAACTGCTGAGGTTTCGACCGAGCCAAATGCTTTCTCATAATCTATGAAGTCTATATATAGGGGTTCAGTATACTCAGCGCACTTCTCTATCACCTGATTGGTCGTGTGAATATGGTCCATTGTTGAATAGCCTTTACAAAAACCCGGCTTGGTCTTTGGGTTGAGTGAAATCTCAGGTGCCAGAAAATCTGTTAGCAATTACCTTGCTAAGTACCTTGTAGACGACTGACAGAAGTTTACCCGCTTGTAATTTTTCAAGTCCATCATGCAAACTTTCTCATGGATTAGGATGAGTTTCGCATTCTTCCTGGATTCCGGTACCCTCGTAGTCACTAGGCATTGCGTGCACAGGTTTGGAAGTTTTATTATTTCAACTTGCCTGCCATCCTTCAAAAGGTCTGCTTTTATCTGTCTTCACCAGGTGCTTTGCCCTTTCAATTCTTTCAATGCCCACCTTAGTTTTTCGGTCGTTACTAATGGAATGTCTATCTCCTCTAAACTACTTCCTCGTTCGGTATTATCTTGGATGTCCTGGCTACTGGTACAGATCTCCATAGCTGCTACTATGACTATTTATCTCTATTTGTGAAAACGTTTCCTTGCTTCTGTGTAAGTGCATTCATCCGATTTTTCCCAAGGCCTAAACTCTTCTTTACTGATTTCAGGCCGCATCCGTTCATTACAGCATATTTGATCCTCCCCATATTATACTTCCGTATGTCACCTGTCTTATGCCTATTGATTAACTTCGAAAGCTCCGCTAGTTCTAGTCTATCAGCTGCGGTTGAAATTGTAATGGTTTCGCTTTTCTTAATTGGATCTTTCGCCTCCTGGAAACGTTTCCCAGTATCCACTCTAGCCATCGATCCCCGGACTTCTACTACGCCCTCCGTGAAAATGCGTGTAAGACTGTCGCTGGCTTCCTGTGTCCCAAACTTAGCTTCCTCGGTAAGAGCTGAATATTGGTTCAGCAGGGCCATCATGAATCGCCCAAAGCCCTTTGTAACCGAGAACCCGCTCAAATTGTTGCCCTACAGTTACGTGTAAAAGGATTCGTTCTCGCAGGTATGGCTAGGAGTTCGCTTTTGCAACGATCGCCGACGACTTTGGAGCCATGAAGTTGGAGTGCGAAGAAACGACATTTTTCGCACTCAATGGTGCAAGGACCTCGTTTAAGAACGCTGCCGCTGGGTCCGAGTCGTGGATTAGAGTTTTGCTAAGACGTAACACTCCGGCGCTTAGGGCACAATAAAACAGCATTGTCCTTTTGGGGAGATATACTGTAGAAGAAGTGACAACTGGGCAAGTTGGTAATGCATATGGAACATCTTGAACGTAGTGCACTTAAACACGGAAACTAGGGAAAGAAAACGACAAACCACAGCACTGATGCACGACTGATTTTTATTAGAACAGACACACAGCTAAATACTTCAACAGAAACTCATGTAACAACACATCATACATACGTCACATTGCAGTGTATTATTTCCAAAACATTGATTTGATTGATTGTGGGGTTTAACGCGCCGACGCAACGCAGGCGATGAGGCGCGCCGTAGTGGAGGGCTCCGGATTAATTTTGACCACCTGGGGATCTTTATCGTGCGCCGAAATCTCGTACAAACGGGCGTTTTTGCTTTTCGCCTCCATCAGAAAAGCGGCCGCCGCGGCCGGGAATCGAACCCGCGACCTCGTGCTCAGCAGCGCAACGCCTTAGCCACTGAGCCACCGCGGCGGGTATTTCCAAAACATGACAGGCATTAAAAAACTGTGTGGATGAAGGCGCGTATGGCATTGACGTTCCAGAGCAATTTAACAACTCAAACTCACCCTCGTGTAATTAAATCGATGGCCCGTATTCATGTGCGCTACCTTCAATAATGCCCATATGCATTACCAACTGGCCCAGTTGTCATTTCTTGCGTGTGCTCGGCTGGGCTGTGTAACGCTCCACGGCGTAACTAAGTTTAAACACGTCTGCTGATTAAGAAAAGAAGTGGGATTGTAGAGAACACAATGCCGGAGGTTTGTAGATTACAGGTCATGTATCCCTTTCACGGGCTAAAATTATTACGTAGGCTATAATCAGTGTTGCCTGAAAATTCGTGCTGGAAAACACCACAGATCATTAAAAGAGGTGCCCTATTAACATTTATACGTACATTGCATGAATTGCACGTGTGCTTTAAAATGGTGTGACGGGTTAATCTTTACCTGAAAAAACACCAACGGTCGATCCTGTAATCATGCACAGAGGGCATTCTCTTGCGTAAAGGTTTGTACATTCGTCATTTTGTGGCAACATGACCGAATCAGAATTTTTTCAGACGATAGTCTTTATTGGGCTACTTAAACCGGGAAATTTTGGTGTACCTGTATGTCTGTTTGTCTGTCTCTCTGTGACTCGATTCATCCACCCGGTCAAAGTGGAACGAAGTCTGAGCAATAGTGTGATATACTTACGGCCAAATCCACCCTTTTTCCCGTTTGTAGGTTCATTCTTGTAAACAATGTTGAACAACATCAACAGATTACGCATATATAAGGAATAAAATTAATACACAAGAAATACTTACAGTAAAATTCATAAATTCTCGATTTTTGTGAAATGAAATACTACATATACTGGAGAAAAAATTTACACTGTCGCCTGCTGTCGATAGCACCACTATAGCTTGTGACGGCATTTTTAAAATCAAGTGGCAAAAGTGACGAAAGTTTCCACTACATAGGTTCCACGTTCTGCTTGGAACCCGCGTGGACAAGCGCAAAGCGGCTCTATAAACGTTGACGTAGGGCGCCTCAATTCACGCGTGTCTCCGCTGTACGGCAGTGCTGGCATCGAGGCAACCTGCCGAGAGCAGTGGAACGTGGTAAATATAAGTTGACTTGAGCAAACCTTTGGCGTCCTTACCTTGGAAAGAGCGCGACGCAAGAGGAAAAACATGGGTGGTGAGAGGGAAAGCGAAGGGTGGCGTTTACTTGGCAATTGCTGATGAAGACTATAGTGGTTTGTCGACATTTGCAACAAAATTTTGCGCGGCCAGTGTTGTCAATTGTGATTTATTACTCGTTGTTTGGAAGTATATGAATGGTAGAATGTACAAATATGTAGTACTTTAACAACTAGGCGTCAGCCTCCACTTTGGCGTTAACTAGGCGTTAGCCTCCACCAACAACATTTCGTGTGCCCAACATGTGAGTGAAAGCAAACTCGCACTGTGTGACATACTCAGTGAGGAGGACTTCCCGTGCTAATGTGTTCGCTAAGACTATTGCATCAGGTCTCGCACATTGGTTCCGGATTATACGGCGTTACCAAGTACATGCCTGAAGAGAACAGAAATGTCACCACTATGTACGAAAAAACTCTTGAGCTCTGCGTGTGCATAAATAATAAAAATCACCTCTGTTCTCCCTGCTACTTTTTTTCTGCCAGCAATCTGAGGGAACAACCATCGATTCCTTCCTCAAAAAGTACCGTCAAACCGTCCCGCTACATGAGAAAAAAAAGCGCCAGTGATATCCCACTGTGCCAATTCATTTCCTAGTACCCTGTCTGCGGGTGGCTGTCTTCATGATTACGCCCACAAAATATTCCAGTGAGCAGCGCAGCAGCCAAGCGATTGCTGATCTTCGTGACCCTACGAGTAGTTTAATGTCTTCGTTGCACTGATCAAGGGGAAAGTGCCACCTGTGATTAGGCTGCAGTGAAAAGATATATTCCTTCAAAAGGACTGCTGTAACCCAAAAACAGTTCCGATACAATCTGCAGACACACGGTTCATCCGTGAAACTTGCCTTCCATTGTGTGAAAAAGTTTAATGGAAGATTGCGATGAAGGAGCGGATATACACGAGTCAATACACGTATCGATCACAAAAAGGGAGTAAAAGAGTAAAAATATTGGACGCGTATCTGCTCCTTTCGTTCCAAATGTCGTCAAAAAACGATAGACTTTATTCACATTTGCCAAGGAATGCCCCCTTTTGCTTTCCTGTTCCCGTTGCATGCTGTTCCTGTACTGTCACGCTCATCGCAAGGTAAACACACCAAGTGTTTGCTCACGGCGATTTGAATTTACCGCGTTCCACTGCTACAGGCCTGGTTTCTCGATGTCAGCGCTACAGTACGGTGGTGAGGCGCGTGAATCGAGGCGGCCGACTTCAAGGTTTATAGAACTCGGTTGCCGTGCTCCACGTGCGTTCCAAGCAGAGCGTGGAACCTAGCTAGTGCAACAACCGATTTAGCCCTGGCCAATCCCCCGTTGTGGGTGCCTGCCAAGATCTTTGAGTACATCATCATCATCATCTTTCGTTGCTGTTGTCGCGTGATGTTTCATATTCTGCAATAGATTTAAATTTCATTTGCTGTCGAAAAACCAAGCATACAAGAATTCTTAATGAAGATACACGGCAAACATCTCATGTGTACTAATTTCCTGTCTTATATTTGCGTAAACAAAGTTGACAAATATGAGCATATAAACCGGGCTTAGACGTTTACCTCTGGATGTGAGTATATGAGACCATTGCGCAATATCTGCTTCGCTTTTTCCGGGAGGCTGAATCGAGTCACAGCCAGACAGACAGACAGACCGACAAACCGACATACAGACAGACCAAAATTTCGTGGTTTTAGTAGCCCAAGAAAGACGTCTTTATTAGTACGCTTTGATCAAATTAAGCACGTATCGATATACATTTATATCTTTCGAAGAAGGATATACCTAGTGGCTGACGTATTGTCATCTGTGTTCGATTTTCGTTGGCGGTTTCAGTCTGATAGTATGAGAATCGATTCGACGCAATTTTAGTGAACGTTGGACGCGCTTGTCACGAACATTTTTGGTAGTTTTGATCTTAGAAGGCTCTCGCGCTTCTCTCAACTTTCTTGGGGAAGTAATGGTAACTTCTTTATTCAAAGTTGGGCTCTTTACTGTATTTTGGGGTGGTTGTTATGGGGTGGTTGTCTGTGCTTTCAGTAAAATTTGTATTTATAGAAATCCCCCAGCTAGCTCATTTGGCAGCTGCCTGTGTTCAGAATAATTGAGGAACCACGTTATGTTGGTTTAAACTTGCTTGTAATCTCCTGCTACATCGCTATTATTTTTTGTGCTACTGAAAATGTCTATAACAGTTTACTTCCACCGCAATTTCTCCTTTCCATGTCCTCTTATTTTTTAACTCGCGGTCTTGCACAAAAAACTCCAGTTACAATTGACTAAACTCTCTTATTGTGATGGTGCTTTCGTTGCCTTGGCTTCAACAAAGCAGCCAAACTTGGGATATATAGGATGGAGCATGTGCTCCCGAACAGTTCATTCCGTGTTTTAAAGACGATAGTTATTCTTGGGGTACTAAAACGCAGAAAATGTGGTCTGTCTGTCTGTCTGTCTGTCTGTCTGTCTGTCTGTCTGTCTGTCTGTCTGTCTGTCTGTCTGTGACTTGATTCAGCCCCACAGTCAAAGTGATATAAAATCTTCACAATAGTCTTATATACCCACCGCCAAATCAAAACATGTAAATCCGGCTTTGATGTTCATACTTGTCAACATTGTTGAAGAAGAACAAGAAGTCACGCAAATATAAGGCAATAAATTAATACGGATTGATAGGTG
Organism: Haemaphysalis longicornis; assembly: GCF_048455015.1. Classification (NCBI taxonomy): domain Eukaryota; kingdom Metazoa; phylum Arthropoda; class Arachnida; order Ixodida; family Ixodidae; genus Haemaphysalis; species Haemaphysalis longicornis. The sequence continues at coordinate 40,690,545 of NW_027526233.1, read as the reverse complement.
CAGTGTTTCTTTGCATAAAATTCGCGAATGCTTGGTATTTGCGATAGCAAATGAAATACTACATCAACGGTACAAAACCGTCGCGCACTGTGGCCAGCGCTATCTCCTGGCGGCGTTTAAGAAATTAAACGGCAATAGCAAAGAAACTTTCCACTAGATGGGATCAGTGTTCGCTTATTACGCTTGTGCAGTAGGACATTGTGGTTCAATAAATATTGTCGTAGAGTACCACAAAGGACGCGCGTATTTGCCGCATGACAGCGTTGGCGTCGAGACAATCGCCTAGCTGCAGTAGAACGCACTCAAATTAAATTCACTTGAGCAAACCTCTATCGTGTAACCTTAGGAGGAACGAGACGGGAAAGGATCAGCATCAGAGGTGAGCGGGAAAGAGAACGGAGGCCTTTACTTTGCTGGGGCGGCAGTCGGCTATTGTCTTTCAGCGACATTTGCAACGAAAGAAGCAGATGCGTGGCCATTGATTTATGTCAATGCTCAGTGTGCCCAAACAAGTAATGTGCATATGGCTTTTACGAGAGCAACATCACATAAGAATCTAAAACAAAAAAAAAAGAAATGTGACCGTTATTTTTTTAGATTTTCAGGTTGCGCTCCAAAACCCGAAAGGAAGTTAGATGTTCTAGAATTAGCGTCACGACATCTTGCATTTAAGGCCACGTATGGCTGTGTCTGTCACTCGTGAAATGTGCCTTGCATTTACAAGGAAACGCAGTACACTCAGCGAGTATGACTCATGAGCAGTACAAGAGTTTTCTTCCCATTTTGTGCTGCACGGCATTGTTATTTGCCAGCGCCCATAATGCAAATAGAGCATAGAGAACTGTTTAGGAGTTCAACACGGTGCGGAGCATCGTTCCTAAGTAGCAAAAATAATCAACATAGATTACATTTCTGAAAACAAAATTGCGGCGAAACACAGCTCCAAAATATTTATGTTTGCACCAAATCAATATTAGAGACGTAGGAATAAAGGATTGGCATTTTTCCACGGTTTAAGCCAGTCGGTAATGTTTTTTAGTTGTTCAAGTTCTAACGACTACACACGTCAAGGATGGTGGCGCACGGTGTGATTCGAAGCTCCATTACGGTCGCTCGTTCCGAGGTTTGTTCTAGCTTTAGAGCGTGAAGAACGGTGGAAACGCCGACGTAAAGAAAATATACACTAGGAACACACCTATAGGAAGGATGCGCACTGACAGAGTGCTAATTTGCAACCCTTGCTTTCTTGAGAAAAAAAAAACAGGCATTAATATTCTCAAGGGACATAATGCAGCATGCAAAACATACATAAATATCATACCCAGCTTTCCCGGTCATCCCTAGTTCAGCTAGAGGGCACCAGGTGCTCAGCAACGAGAGTAACTCTACAAACTCCGAGCGTTCTATAGCGATTACAGATAATTTCGAAACTTTTTCTACCATATTTTTTTATCATGTAATTTTTACAGTGAAAAATACCAGTATATAAATTGTGGCTTCAGTATAAATGTTCCACTAGGTTCCCGAGGGGTTTACAGTGTGGGTATTGCAGAGAAGCTTCAAGTATTGTTAAAAATCTTCTGTTTGCCCCGGAGCAGACAACGCGTTTACCAATTGGTGGGCACTCTTCTCGTCGTTGCATCAGTCCGGGTTCCAAATCAGCGCATTTTTTGTGGCTGCCTGCGTTACTGGCGCGTTGAATGACAAATGTATAGTGTCTCACTAAGGCGAAGCGGCGGTTCGTGTCCCAGGTGCTGTTACGAATCGCCGGTTTGTGCTGGCGCACGCGCTGTGTGCGTATTTGTTGGTTTGTGTGAGAGTGTGTACGTGAGTGCGTCTACGTGTGCGTGCAGGTGGCGGGGTGTGCGTGAGCATGTGTGTGTGGGCCTGCGTGTGCATTTGCGTGTGCGTGCGCGTGTGTGTGCGTGTGTGTGCGTGCGCGTGCGTGTGCGTTCGTGAGTGTGCGCGTCCATTTGCGTGTGTGCGTCCGTGTGTGTTTGTGTGCGATTGTGTGTGTGCGTGTCCGTGTGCATGCGTGTGTGTGTTTGTGTGTGTGTGTTGGTGTGTGTGCGTCCCGGGGGGCATGTATGCGCGTGTGTATGCATGTGCATGTGCGTAGCGTGTGTGTGTGCGTTTGTGTTTGTGTGTGTATAGGGGGGGGGGCGTTTGTCTGCCTGTGTGTGTGCATGTGCGTTACGTGCGTGCGTGTTTGTGTGTGCATGTGTGTGTTTGTGTGCGCGCGCGCGTGCTGGAAGCGTGTTTGCTGACGCGTGCGAAGTTTCGACAGCGCACAGAACGGCGCTGCGCCATGATATTTTTCGAAATATCCCTGGACATGGGAGAGGAATCCGATTGGCCATTCATACTTGCGGCGTCTGACTCATCGTCCGTCTAGCTCTTCCAGAGTACTTTTGTTCGTGTGTTTTAAATTCTGTGCTGTGCACAACACGCAGTGCACTTGGTTACCGTTAGGAGTTATGGTTACAAATAGGCGCTGTCTGCCAGCGTTGTGAAGTGCGCTCCGGATTCAGTTGCAGAACGTCACTCTGCCCGTTCAGGTTGTCCTGTTATAATCATGGGAGTGTTCTACTGTCTCTATCGTGGTTGTTCTGTACTCGTCCCGCCGATCATTGCACAAGTTAACTTTGGATCTGGGCCCTTCTTTGTTATGAACGAAAGCAACTCCTCTGAAAGCCGCACCTTCACCACGCTACGACGAGTTGACGAATGTTCGCTCTACGATGCTTTCGCCACTGTAACAATGTGGTACCTTTGTTTGCAACGCTCGCATTACCGCGTTTATCTGTCAATAGACCTCTCCAGAAACTTCAGCGCCGCTCCTTCCCCTGGCGGGCCCGTGCAAGGCGTCATGGGAACTGTGTGCAAGCGCGGGGCGAACGGCCACGGAGTGGTCGCACCGCACGCCACTTGAGCGGAGCGAGCCAGTAAAAGGACAAAGTTTAAGTGAAGTGAAATGCTGTGCTTGCAAAGTTATGTTCCGCATCAATTAAATCATTTTTAAACCATAGAACGCAAAATGAGAAATAAACTCTGCATCCTTCTCAAACTGCCTGAACCACGTGATAACCTTTTGTCGTCTGCTAGCTTACAGAGTGGAACCAGCTGCTGCCAGTTGAAAGGCGTCTTTGCGCTCCTAGCTGCCCGCAGACAACGACATATTACTCAACACGAGGATATAGAAAACAAATGTGACACTTGAGCTCCCCGAGCAAAATACAAATAACCAGCTCTTGCATCCGGCAGCCCGCGAGGAGCTGAGTGGGAAAACGAAGAAGCTCATATTGTGTGCACACGTTATTCGTTGTGCACTTCCGCTTGTGTAAAACTGGACTCGTTTATGACCTGCCTTACCATTTGTAGTTTACGCGATACTGACGCTATGGCGCCAAGGAAGCTGCAGGAGGACAAACACGTGCTGTGTGCTCGGTTCGGCCAACTATACGCTATGAGACCTGCATGTTTTATTGCACAAGTTTCCGAAAGTCAAAAAACCTAAAAAGGAATGGGTTTGCCGAATAAATTAGAGGTCATGGCCGATTCGCTTTGTGGGAGCCGTCCGAGCATAACAGAATATGTCAAGCCCATTTCAGCGCGAGCTGATGCAAATATTACAGAGACCGCACGCGACGATTTTTTCACACCGAGTCTTCTCCGAGACGTGTCCTCCGGTAAAGACAGGTAAGCACAGCAATATAGCGTATATTATGCTTTTCATGTGTTCTGTTTCCTAGATCATAGTTAAAAACCTGCGGTCACCGACAAAAGTTTTATTAAAAACGTAAAAAAGAGTCGTTTCGGCTTCCTTACGGAAGCCTTCTTCACTGACTCCCTTACGGAAGCCTTCTTCACTGACTCTTAAGTGCGAAGCACTTCTTAGTCGGGCCTACCCCTGCTTCCCCCGCCGTCCTCCGTCCGCAGCCTAGCAACGGAGCTAGCTACCGTGCCTATCAACAGCGCCGGATTTCCGACGCGTGAGGGCGCTCGCATAGCGCCTCCTCTCCCCCCTCGCCTACTCTCCTAAAGCTCCTTTACCACTCTCCAGCTCGCAACACCCTCTATCGGCGCGCCAGCCAGGCCACTACACTATATAAACAAAAACAGCATCTGGCGCCAGGTTTCGATCCGAGGACTTTGCGGCCGCAGCGCGACGCTCTAACGACTAAGCCACGGACGCGACGCTGATATCAGTGTTAGTAACGCGCCTTATATCTTTAACGCATTCAAACTACTTCGTCAGCGGCGTGCGTTGGCGACTCAGCGGCGTTATAGCGGCTCGATAACTGCGTGTGCAACAACCCTTAACGGTCCACTTTAGCGACAACAAGGCGGTCGTAATGACCGTCGCATACAACGACAACACAAACACGTGCTGAAATAAATACTGTCGTTTCACTTTACTTTGCGTGTGTGTGTGTGTGCGTGATTACATTCCCTCTCGAACATCTCTCGAACATACACGTAATTCACCAAGATTTCCGCAGAGGGACAAACGAGGCGTGTTAAGCCGAACGTGATCACGAGGGGGTGTTAATGTAACTAACGGGCAAAATGCCACCAAACTTCAACAAACTCCCCCTCATAGCATCACCCCGTGCTTCGCACTTCCTCATACTCCCCTTCGGGGAAATGCAGGGGAATTTTTTTTTACACTTCTTACGCTTTTAATATACCTTTGGTCGGTGACCGCAAGTTTCTAACTAAGAACATTTTACCCAACCAAACTAGATTTCGTCAAACCTTACATTTTATTGTTTCCGAGCTGTCGCGAAGTGAACGAAATGCCGCCCTCCTAAGCGCCCGTCCCGCCTCCAGGCATCGAAGACGAGATACTCTTGCCTGCTCAGAGTAATCAAGGCCCGTTTTGTAATGAATTTTAGCACAAAGGTCCTAACAGGGCGATAAAGCAATGTTTTCGCTCCAGCAGGAAACGGTGCGGTTTGTCGAACGACAGCAACTGCTTACATCCCGTTCCTGCGGCATTGGAGGAACGCGGCTTCTGCTTTTGCGAGTTCAGTGTTTCGACTATTTCTTTTCGGTCGCTCGTTGTGGAGTTATTTCCCACTTTTAAGGTGTGGAGTGCCTCCTGAAGAGTGTGAAAACAAATGAGACAGCCCGTCATAGCTGACCCATGATCTTGATCGGAAACGAGGTCCGTGAACTTGGCGTTATATTGAACAGACCCCCCATGTTAAACGGTCGGCGTCAACTGACATTAGCGGATGAACAACGCACTCGGCAGATAGCAAACCTGAGGAGACACGTTGAGTGAGTTATTGAAAAAGTGAAGAACTTGAAAATACTGTGGTATGTTTTCCAAATGCGATAGCTGACAAGCCAAACCAGATATGGAAAATTAGCGGCTACTTGAACAACTAAACCACTTATCAATCGATAAGTAAGCAAATTGTCCAATATGCGTGTTATGTATTAGCCCACTCTGACGTTTTACCATCTGGTCGGTATCGGTTAGTTTTGCTAACGAAATAAATGTGCACGTGGCTATTATTGTAATGATACAAACTAGCTGCCTCGTCTTTTTTTCGGCTGAAAGAAACGTTTCTATTTTCATTATTACACAGCCGAAAATAACAAAAGAGCTTAGGATTGAACAATAAGGCTTGCCACCTCTTAGGCACCAGTACTTGAAACAAATACAGACATAGTGTAGCATGAATCCATGGGATACACACTGCAACTCCCCAAAATGCAGCAGTTTGTTGAAAAAATTCGGGCTGTCGTAAGAGTGCTGAAGATCAAAAAAGAAACCAGTTATCAAAACAGCTGTCCATGATAGCAGATGTTCTGCATGCATGACACAATGTAAAACGCCGAAGCTACACCGTCAACAAATGCTGCCTCCACAGACGCTGTCACGCACGGCATGGTCTGGCACGGTAGAGATACATGAAGCGCGGCCTAGGCGGTAGCGGCAGTATAGCGGTGGTGGCAGCGGTGGCGGCTGCTGCGGCGATCACAGTTCCCAGGCTGCTTCGCGGCCGCCGTTTGGGGGCGCGCGCAACTTTCCGGAAAGTCTATTCGCGGCGTTTACTGACTTGACGTTATGCCTGTAGCTCTGTTGTGCCAGGAAAGCGAGTATAAGCGGTACGGCTGGAGGCGTGTTGTGTACACGGAGGGGTTGCGCAATAATAGTGTCCCGTGTAAACCACACACTATCGACGACAATGTAGTGTGATCCCAGTCTTTGCAGCTGTGGTACTGCCTCTACAAAGAATTAGTAAGAACTGGCCGTGCGAGGCAATTTTATGGCCATGCAGTGCTGTCATGGCGTATCAAATGGGAGAGCTCGAAAGACCAGGACCCCTGCAAAAATTAGTGTTCGAGAGAAGGAGGGGAGAGCGCGGAGGGGGCCTATGTGGGTTCTGTAATTTGTTTTTGGGGAAGGGAGGTTAAGGATATTGGCGACTGCCATTATTTATGTGTTGTTGCGCTAGTACATTGGGGTGAGCTCGTCCTATCTAATGATCCTGCTTAGGATGCTTTGTGTTCTGCTCTCCATATTTCCGTATTCTAGTGTTACTGTACGCTGCTGGCTAGCATGTGAGAAAAGGGCAGTTTGGCGCGACGACTGAAAGAGAGCTCGCCCATAAGGAAAGGCCGTCCGAAAACTCTCATGTATTCTATTAACAGAAACACCAATTAAATTCCAGTTTGCTACCTGTTTGTCCTTGGTTTCCACATTTTATACGCAACGATCTAATTACTGTTGCATCATGGCCGCAATGGGAGCATTCAAGTGTGATTTCACCAAACCCCACGCCCCTTCTCGCTGATTATCCAGAGTCAATGTTAACTATTGGTAGTCGCGCTGGCTAACTGTGAACGGAAGTGTTTTAGCTAATTGAGTAAAATTTAGACCGAGTGATCACTTGCTAATACAGAACGACGCCAGTGTATTCTTCCCGATGGGAGCAGTCGGTTTAATTTTTCACCAACTATCAAACTGCTTCCGCTCACTAACTAGCCCGAGTCCGCAACGGTCTACTAAGTGTCGCAAGACGGCGGCGATAGGAGCAGTCACCGTTTATTTTACCCAAACGGCTGTACCGCTTCCGCTCACTGACTAGCCAGAGTCACTGTAATTCTTAATAATGACTTCGGCTAGTCAGTGAGCGGAAGCGGTTTGGCCGGTTAGGTAAAAATCAAGACAGACTGCTCCCATCCAGGACGTCAATCCTAGCTGGTGTCGTTTCGCAACTGCAAACGGATCAGTCTGTCTTAATTTTGCCCAACCGAGCAAACCGGTTCTGCTCACTGACTAGCCAGAGTCATTATTAATAATTATAGTGACTCTGGCCACTCAGTCAGCGGAAACGGTTCGCCGGGTGGGTAAAATCAACTATGACTGCTCAAATTGCGCCATCACGCGACACTAATTAGACCTTTCCCGACCGCGTCACTATGAATAATTGAGAGTGACTTTGGCTAGACAGTGAGCGACGTTGCTTTTGCGAAATGGGCCATGATGCAAGCTTATTATGACGGTAGCCATATTTCTCTCGGTTCATACTAGTATTTCTCAGGCATGGAGTAAAATTTGCATAATTTAAAGCAGTTTACTTTAATTACCTAACAAATGAATAAATAAAACACTTTGTAAAAAGCAAGCTTCAAAATATTTCTGAAAACTTACTGAAAATAGTTAAAAAGCTGCTCAAAACATTGCAACTATTATCTGCTGTTTTGTTCGAAGAAATATCAATTTTATTGGAAGTTATATAAGAGATTCTTTATAACAATCAATACAACGGCCTACTGCCTATTCTAATATCAGAAGAAACTAATGTTCATCGTGCACGTAAGCGATAATGGACGGGCACTGCTGCGATAAACGCAACCAACCGTCGCCGTCAACAACCCCGCTACCCCACCCGGCATCGCAATCTTATGCACAGTACCAGCCATGCGTCTCAGCTGGTTGAGGGAATGGTGGCACGACACGAGCGATAAAGAACCAACTGCACGCGCAGGGCAACGGCAGGTCTACATTGGCTTCATGGTCAGTGACGGTCAACAGCGCTTGTTTAGGCGCCAACACTCTATGTAACCGCGGAGTTCAAGAAATGAGAACCAAGACGATGTGTCCGTATTGGAGCGGTCGTGCGTGCGCATATGCAGTCTATACACGTCATTTCGTACAGCCATCACCTTTCTCAGCACTCGGCATATGTGGCGGCTTTGAAGTCTACAAAAAACTGCATTATTATATCGAACACACGTCATTGACAGTTAAAGATTACTTATTATGGTACATGAGCTGGTGACGCAAGTAAACATTTTGATACGCCAAGCGTTGTTGCTGGGATTTGTTCCACCCATTATACGTCCCAGCAAAACATTGTGTCATGCATAGGCGAAGACTAAAAGGGGGGGGGGGGGCGGGGGTCGGCTCGGGGGCTGAATTTGTACGGTGTGTACCGGGGAGGGTCTTCTTCCTGGTGATTCTGATCCCTTCCCTTCCCCGCTCACCATAGTGTCATTACAAGTGCCATGGTCAGTTGAAGTTTCTTTATAGTTGCCTCTGAATTTTCACTTAAACATATATTGCGGCTAAATGCTTACCACACCATTGAATTGACGCAGACGTGGACGGCTTACTTTCGTACTTTCTCTTTAATATTTTAAACCTTACCATAGGTAGACAAGGTTCCTAAAAGCGCACTAGATGAATGTATGTATGTATGTATGTATGTATGTATGTATATATGTATGTATGTATGTATTTAGGGACCACTTGAACTTTTGAAGATGGTAGAGAACACAAGAAAAGAAAACTTTGAACAAGGTAAAAGCACGATTGTTGCCAACATTTCAGCAAAGAGACTTGCTTTCGTCAAGGCAATCTCTCACCTGGCAGGCACGCTTTATATAGGGGTAGGTCTCCAGGTGAGAGGGGCGAAGGAAAGAAGGAAGTGAAATTGAGAAAGCGGATTGGTTTGGGAGTATGTCGGGGGAGATATTGAGGGGCAAAGAAGATTGTATAGTTTGAGCCGCGAAGTAGGTCAGAGGGAAGTCAGCCAGGGGTTGATATTCGGGGAATTTTTGAAAAGAAGGGATGAAAGGGTGTTTTGTTGACCCGCCGCGGGCCATAGGGTAAGGTTCTCAGAACCGCAGGAAACAGACCAGGCGGTGAGAGTGGGGTCTTTATCAGAAACTATCTGCAAGCCTCAGGTCAAAAGAAAAGGTAGAGAAGGGGGGAAATAACTAGGTCAAAGAAAAAAGAAAAAAAGAGGAAAAAAAAACAGGGAGGGAAACCACCTAAACCCACACACAAAAGAAGAAGCAATGACCCGGCAACTGAAATGGCACGTGTCACCCACGGCAACCTTCCTGGAACAGGCGTATCCTGAAACTCAGAAACGAAAAGATCAAGTCAGAGTGACGTACAAGACCACGCGTAGTAACAAAAGACAGAGAAATAAAATATCTAAAATGGAATTCTAAAAGAAAAGGTTGGAGGAAGGCGCGCGAGTATTAGGCTGGAAGCTAAGGAATGAAAATAAAAGAAATTAGGTGACCAGGTAAAGACCAGAGGGAGGGGCAATAGCTTTTGGATAAGGTATATGCCAGACGGTGCCTATTTATTTATTCCCGGTGAATATCGCAAGGATTCCAAGTTGCCCCTACACGCATTAATTCCAGTAGGTTCCATGGAGTTGAATTTGTGAATTAAATAGGATTCTCGGTATTTCCTGTCCCTAGGAGACCTAAAGATTGAGTGAAGTATATACAACTTAAGGTAATCAAAATTGTGGCCTGGTTGGTTGAAATGCTGCGCTACAGCTATGGAGGATTTGCTAAGAGTATCTGCCCGGTGGCCATAAAGACGTAGTCTCATAGGTTGACTCGTTTCGCCTATAAACTTTTGTGGCACATCAAGCATTCCAACATATACACAATGTTGGATGATGTGCACGTGAAAGTTGAATTAATTTTGTGGACTTGATTGCTGGCTGTGCTTTTTAAAATGCAGTCGGTCAGCAGGTGCCTGCAAGTCTTGCATCTGGGGAGAGAGCAGCTGGCTATGAGTGGTTCTCTTGAAGGCCCTGTTTTAGAACGCACTAAAATATCTTTTAGATTCCTGTTTCTCCGGTAGGTAACCCTTGGGGCTTCCGGGAAAGCCTTTCTTAGTCGGTCGTTACTGGCTAAAATGGGGTAGTACTTCCGCAGTGTATTGTTTACGTTTGGGAGGGCGTTTGAAAACTTAGTTATTAGGGCAGGTGGCCTGGAGCTTTCGTTTTGTCGCTGTATCTTGAGCACGTCATCCCTTTTGAGATTAGATGCACGTTGGTATGCCTGATCGAGCGAGGTTTTGGGATGGTTCCTGTTAATAAGGGTGGACTTGAGGTCATCTAGGTGCTCTACGTAGTCACATTCATCACTGCATACTCTTCTAAGCCTGGTGGCTTGTCCTACAAAGATGCCTTGCTTGCAGTGTCTCGGGTGATGGCTTTTATTGTTTAGGTACTGCTGCCTGTCAGTTGGTTTTCCAAAAAGCGTGGTTTTAAGTTTACCGTTGTCTAAAATGACGGTAGTATCTAGGAAGTTAACTTCTTTTTCAGAATACTGGCAGGAGAATTTCATAGTCGCATGCGAAGAATTGAGATGAGTTATAAACGTTTCTAGGGTCGCGCGGCCGTGTTCCCAAATCATGAAGAAGTCGTCTATGTAGCGGAAGTAAACCTGACGTTTATACGGAAAGTGCCTAATAGAGTTGCTTCAAGTAGCCCCATGAAAATGTTGGCATAGGTCGGCGCGAATGGAGTACCCATGCAGGTTCCAAAAACTTGCAAGAAGTAAGAAGAGTCGAGTTCAAAATAATGGAGACTTAAAACTAGTTTTAACAAAGTTATATACATTTCTAGCGCATGTTGGTGCGGGTTCTCTGATAGAGCTTTTGAAATAGCTTCAATTCCTTCGACGAAAGGGAGGTAGATTGCCCTGACGAAAGCAAGTCTCTTTGGCAACAATCGTGCTTTTACCTTGTTCAAAGCTTTCTTTTCCTGTATATATGTATTATGTATGTATGTATGTATGTATGTATGTATGTATGTATGTATGTATGTATGTATGTGTGTGGATGTATGTATGTATGTATGTATGTATTATGTATGTATGTATGTATGTATGTATGTATCCATGCTGATGATGATGCGCACATTCTGTCATCATCGTCATTATGGGCTGACCTCAACGAAAAAAGGAAAACTATCCCTCTATGGTCTCTTGCGTCTTGATATTCTTCTGTGGGCGCAGTTACCACCAGGCATTATGTGCGAGATTACATCATGCGAGAATGCAATACAGGTAAAAAACAGCGATCGATGCCTACCGTCCTACTTTCTTTTTTGCGCTACATGCTTTGTAGCATTGAAGATGTTGAAATGGCAAATTATGGGCTTCGCATCTCGATGAAAATATAAAGCCGTTCACTCAACGCGAAAGCTGTTAGAAGTGCAGGCAGAGAAGTGATTCGCCATAATGGGCTGTAGCTTGGTTACACGCCCACTGCTACCACCCATCACACCCTTCGCCACACTGTCTCACTTCTGCCTTGATGAATTCAACAGATTTCTGCAATGAAATTCAAAATTCCAACCTTCGCAGTGCTCGCGCGTCTTCTTCCTGGAACAGCGCGAGCGGGAGTTCGGTTTTTTTTTGCTTGCTTTCATGACCCACGTGCCGGCGCCCTATAGCGTGGTTTGGAACGCGTCGTTTGTGGTGGACACGTTTGCTTACTATCGTAAAAACAACCTAACGGGCGTTCCGAAATAAATGCACGCGTGCGACGGAGTTTATACACCCAGATTTTGCTTCAGATGTACCTGCAGTTTTCTTTGCGCTGAGCAACGGGGCATTATATGGCAAGCGCCAGCTGTTCGAGTTTCGAACGGTTATGACTATGAGGGCGGCTTGTTTTTCGAAGCCGTGTCACGCGCTCTAATTGGATCCGTTATCTTGCTGCACCCTCTTATTCACGTAGTCGCTTGTCGTCGTAGCTCGTTACAGAGAACGAGCTACGACGAAAAGACCGTCCCCAGACGGCCTCTGAACTTAAAAACGGTAGTGGTTGCGTCCGCCGTGAAAAAAAAAATGGTGGTGTCCGTGTGGTGCCGAGCTTGCGAGTGTGGCGGTCGAAGTTTCGAGCACTACTTTAGGACCTTTTTTTTCGGAAAAGCAGGCTTACGGGTGTAGAGCTCACAGTGTTGCTGTTACTGCATAGGCGTGAAGTACATGGGGGCAGCGGGACGCGTGCCCCCACCGGACTTCTTCGGAGAGGCCGACGCCCCCATTGGGAAAGTTCGTGTGCGCAAGTGGCGTAGCCAAGGGTTTGCTGGACCGGTTTAAGCCCCCTATCCCCGTTATCTTTACCGCAGGCGCCGTGCTCCCTGCTATGAGCTTTACGACGCGTGTGCACGAAGAAGCAAATCCTTCCAAGTTGTCGCTATTAGAAAAATTCGCATCTGATTGCCAGTCCGACGTATGACCGCTTGCAAAGAACGAAGCGCCTCGATCAGTATGATTGCGGAAGGCTGCAGCTTCCAAAGCAATGGTATTCTGAGTGCGTGACGCTCAACGCGTGTGTGGTCCTTTTGTGTTATTCCTAATCATCAGTTCCAAATACGTGTCTTGTCCGACATTCAAATGCGAAGCGACACTTCGCCGATGTCGCCTAGCGGAGACAAATTTTCGGTAGGGCTGTTATTCACCAAAAGAGCAGCCTCTCCCCATATCGAATCCTTTCAACCTTCCAAGCTCTAAATGCGTGCCATGCCTAACTCATCCTTGTCCGACTAGCTTCGGCTGTTGGAGCGGGCTGTATCGGCTAGCAAGGCAAATGGGGCCCTCCATGCGAAATTTGCGACTAATAAAGTTGTTTATCCTCTCGTGCTAAGAGGAGAAACCACGCGCGACTTCAACGCAGCAAAGAAGATTACTCGTCCCGGTGTGGCGGGGCAACCAAGGAATAGTTTGCAGCAATTTGCAGCGGAAAACGTTGGGCCGCCGTCCATCGATGAGTCATGAATAGGAAATAATGCTATTTGCCCGTATAAGCAAAACTGCGTGCAGCACAGTGGCGGCAGAAGACGTCTTACGCTCCGACAAATCATCGAACAAAACAAGAACGCTTCGTATCCTGCAAAATGTGTAGTTCAATTAACGAGGGCTGTGCGTGGGGGGGGGGGGGGGGGGGAGTACTATTGGGAGTAAGGCGCTGTTACGCGCGTCGCAGCTTCAAATCCCCTCTCTTCCACGTTACTGTTGAGCGGTACCAGTATCTTTCCGTGGGCTAATCGTATGGTCACACCGTGTCCCCGTCTGAAAGCAATGCTGCAGAAGGAGTCGTGTCGACATTTGTCTTCCTGAATTTGTTCTTGACCTAAGAAACTGGGGAGCGGCTTGATGCCGAAAAGGCTCTACTGCGACTCTCAGAGCCGGGTACACGCCTGAAGGCTTGAACATCCCTAACTCTACTACAGGCGGACGGCGGTCGCTACAGTAGTCAAGCCCCGATAGCCATCTTCGGCCTCTGTTGAAAATGAAGCGCATCCATTTCTTCCATAGCCGCCTGTTTTCTGGGCGGTGGATGGGCCTCAGGCACTATGCCGCAAGGACATAAGCGGCTCTGGCTATCGGAGGAGGTCATGCTTGTAGTCAGTTCCAACACTAAAACCAGTCCTCGAATTATGTAATTTTTTCAACTCACTTACTTTTGCATAATCACTTATGCCTTGTTATGATGGGGGTTGCTATGTGGCTTACCAGTGTAGATCATTTCTGAAATCTTTGCCATTTAAATGATTTTCTGGGATTTAAAGAAGGTCATACTGATTTAGTAAGTGTCTGCGAGAGTGAAAATTTGTATTTTGCTTAATTTCTCGAATGCAATATTGCATTGAATGAACGTAACCACTCAACCAGTTGCATTCGCCGATACGACTATTGTTACAGATGAGTCTCCACTCTTCTTGTAGATATGTGGAACAGTTGAAAGAAGAGCTCGATAGGTAAATAAGGAAGATAGGTAAGTTGTAAGTAGCATGATAGGCAAGGAAATGAGGCAGAGAGGCAAATTCGAGTGAGTAAACCTTAATTATGAAAGGTACAAAAGTTAAATATCTTGTGGTGTGCAACGTTGCCGATAATGTTCAGTGTTAATCGGGCCAGTGGAGGCATAAGTGCATAAAGAGTTGAAACTATAGTTGTTCTTCCTGCAGTTGCATTAGTTTGCTTTTCAAGGCATGAAAGTCCGCGTGAGGTAGTGGCTGTCGCATGGTGTGACCGTTACGATACTTTTCTTAGCATGCTTCATGACGACGCATGCATCCGTCCTAAGACTTTATTTCAAAGTTATAGCAGCTTGCGCAAACGAAAGACCTTCGTAATCGCGGCCAGAAACCAAGCGTGCCTTCTTGGCAGATCGCTTCCTTCAACTCTCTTTGACCTTTTCAAGTTGTCTTGGCGCGGGAGCATTTTTCTTTCAATGCCCAGCTGTCTGGCACGAAAAATGAATCTGGGTGTTCGAATGCGCAACAGGCTATTAGCCACCTCTCTCCCCCCTCCTCTCAGGGCCGCCCTGATGTGATCCACAATGGTTTCTAATATATGCCATAATCATCATCATCACCTTAATGTTTTACGTGTCACTTAGATGAATCTTTGAACTACCTTCAGCATTAAGTAAGTGACCAGAACGTCCGAGTAATTTTCACCGTAAACTAATTCTCACTTTTTAGCAAATACCGCATATCTCAGTAGTCTAGATTATTCGGGTCGATGTTAAGCAAAGCGATACTGTAAGGGTCTATAGGACAATTCGGTGCGCAAACTTTTCGGTGACTGAATTATCGGGTGCATGCTTGTTTTACCAGCATTTATATTTTAATTGTCGCATTACGTAGATTACGGACAACAATCTAGCACAGTGATTGCTTTTTTAGATTACCTTGCCGCGGTGGCTCAGTTGCTAAGGCGTTGTGCTGCTGAGCAAAAGGACGCGGGTTCGATTCCCGGCCACGGCGGCCACGTTTCTGATGGAGGCGAAAAGCCAAAACGCCCGTGTGTTCGGCATTTAGGCGCACGTTAAAGATGCCCAGGTGGTCAAAACGAATCCGGCGCCCTCCAATATGGCGCGCCTCATCGCTTGAGTTGTCCCAACACGTTGCAAAAATTATGTAAATATAAGGTATTTTTAGATTGATACCGTCTTTGGTTTTCCGTGGTTATTTTTAAAAATTGAACATTTGTATATTTTTGCCCGGTCAGAGAACATACCGTACAGGAAACGCCGGTAATGTACCAGTGATGGAATTTCTCGCACATGTAATTTTTTATTTACGACAAGACGTTAATTTATATTACCCCTATTTTGCAGCACGCAAATCAGCTAAGACAATAAGGCGGTGTTTACGATGGCAGAATTTCTTATTTATGAAATTTCCACTAAATGAAAGACACACTCTCACCTTCCAAAGAAACAGCTTTACAAACATTCAGTTGCCCCAGAAAAAAACAGAAAATCTTATGAACAGTTCTGCGTGGGCTGCGCAGTCACCCTAATGTGAATTTGCATAATAAGTGGTCGCCAGCTTTTGTTACCGACAAGTCTATGGTTTTCATGGAAGAAGAATGGCCTGTCTTGAATACAGCTCAGTTTCTATATTTCCCAAATGCTCAAGTTCTCCGGTTGTGCCTACAAATAGCAGTGCTACCCGTGTAACGGACCTTCGTTTTATGCTTGCACGTTTACTTTCATTTCATTTTTGTTCTTTTTTCTGATCAGCCCACCACCCCTCACACACACACACACACACACACACACACGCCTTCAAGTTGCTATATGCACCAGATTTTTTTTTTTTTTTGGTCGTATTACTTTTGGTTTCCCTTGAAAATTCTAAAGGCCTATCGGAGTTCACGGTCTCTGAAACGTCACCGCAATGATGTAAGAAAAAGCGATATATTCCCCATGAGCTCGCACAACCTGTCAACAAATAGCTACCCAAAACGTTCTGTGGACACAATGACCGGTACCGTTGGGCCGTCTCTCCCCTCTCGAGGAACAACCTTGGTGGCTGCACCCTTCCGCACTTCGCTGTCATACCGACGGCAACCCCTCTCATTTCTAGTTGGGCATATCATGCCCACCACAGATATTCCTCGCTTTATCACATTATAAATGAAAAAAAAAATGAATAGGCTTGTTTGGCAAGACCGGGAACTGTCGTGTGCAAGTTTTCGGTGTCCAGTCTGCACAATGGAGAAGCACAAGTTACAGTTACACCCTACCAAGGGAACCGGTCTTCGCTGAAAGCCCCCCACCCCCACAGCTTTAGCGACGCCAGTGTATGTACGACTGTCGGTTAGTTTTTCAGGAAGCGCTACACAGAATGCAACGAAGAGGGGGTTGATAAACAAAACAATAAAAAGGGAAAGCACACATGCTAACGGGGTCATGGAGGGAAATTACAAGTTTTTTGTATTCGAAAGATTTCGTGTTTTCTAGTGCCTCCAGCGCTGCTCTGGCAGCAAACGATTGCGTATTCACTGAGACATTATTCAATTAAGGTTAAGTTTTTCGTTCTTACTCCAAATCGTGTTTTTCTTGACGTCTCTCATGAAGTCACAGGGGCGGGTAATCAGAGTAACTTCCGGTGCGTCATTGGGCTGTGGATCCTTGCTTGCCGTCAGTCCCCTCAGATGGCGCTGCCATACCGAGCCGCGGACCGTTGTCCGCCGTTGCTTTACTTTTGACGATATTTGGACCATACTTGTTTTTGTTATGGTAGAAAGTAATCGTTTCGTGAAGCAGGTGGTATGCTCTACAAACAGGGTCGCATAAGACAACGCCGCTTATATCAGTCGGCCAGTGTCGTGTAAGACAACAATGCCACAGACTGCTGTGCCCCTAGAACATGCGTAGTGTGCGCACTACCAACAGCAGTGAGCATTGGTACTTCAATGTTTGCATGTATTTTCGTAACTTCCATTGTTTACCCCGCCATGCTTACTGCTTTAAAGTGAACATGCAATACATATAAGCGCAAATACGTCGTTCGCCAAGCTTATCAGGTCTGCGCAAAATGCGAATGCTTTTGCCAGCTCCAGTCAATAGCAGAGGTGGGCATATGACATCATAGGTGGTGTTATAGGAAATGAGCTAGTTTGGTCGCATGGCAATCCTTCTCTTTCCTAAATATATAGCTTATTTGAGCGAAGTGTGAGGTATGAGTGATAGAAGTAGGTCTCGAAAGAGGAAATCTTTCGAATTTACTAAACTTGCGTGTGGTCTTCATGGCCCCTTTAGATGATGATGGTTTGGTGGGTGCCCCTGTATGGCGGGGACGACAATCCTGAGGGCATATAATACCCCTGGCGTCCTAGCCTCAATAGTTTTTTACGTCGTCTCCTTTCCTCATTGTAACGGGCGCGTCTTCGCCATTCCTCCAGTCGACGCTTCGTGGTGCTGGCCGGTTTGGCCGCCACGTCACCAGTCACCCGCCCCGGTGGCGCTCCACCCGCATCCCTGGCGGAGGATGCACAACGTAGCCCAGCGCCTCCGCCATGGTGGTATCACTAGCGTGGTGGGAATTCAATTGTTCGCAACGCAACACAATGTGTTCTGTCGTTGCCGCTTCCTCACCACACACCCCACACATCACCCCCTCCACATCGCCCCATTTCCGCCTACAAATCTTCGTCCTCAACATCCCAGCACGCGCTTCGAATAGAATCGCACTTTCTGGCAAATTGTCGGGAAAGTGCTCCTGGGAAATGGTGTATTTATGTGACGCGTACAGATGGAGAGATGGTTTTTCCACGGCCCTGTCCGCGCATCTCCTCGTTTCCGCAGCTACCAATCGCTCCCGTAGCTGTTTTCCGCACAGGCTGGTCTCCTTGATGTTATTTAAGACAGGTAGTGGCACCTCGTTCTTGTGGGCCAGTGCCCGCACCCATTTCTTCCACCTTGTGGCATCACCTGCTAACAGCATACATCGGTGAACCCGGTGTACCCAGCGCGATTCGCTTAGGAAGAACGCGCGGATCTCAAAATCGAGCTTGGGCACGGCCTCTCGTGCCTCAAATGAGGACCAGCCTACATTCCCTTGGACTACCTCAATTGGTGTCGACCGGTGGGCACCCAGGGCCAGTCGTCCCACCTCCCTTTGTCGTCTCTCCAAGTACTCCCGGGCGGCTGATAACAGGCAAAGCACTGCATTAGCAAACGGGAGCACTGGAACGTGCACCATTTCCAGAGGCTCCTGACAACTTCCACCCTGTTGAAGGACCAGAGGATTGGGTTACTCAGGATGTTCTGGCTGCGCAGTGCCTCAGTGGTCAACACCCAGGTACCGGTACACCGCTGCGAAAGGGACCGGCATTACCTGCACTGTGAGGTCTTCTTCATCTGGAAGTGCACTCGTGTCACCCAAGCGAAGTATGGCACACTTTGGCGCGCTGAACCTCACCCCCAACAGCTCTGCGTGTTTTGTGCAAATGTCCAGGAGTCGCTACAGGTCTGAAAGAGAGTCTGCTGTAAGAAAAATATCATCAGCGTACATGAGGCCAGGTAGTTGCTCGTGGATCGTCCACCCCTCCTTCTTATAGGTCCACTCAAAGGCTATTGCACTTCCCTCCAGCTCTGCCTCCAGATAGCCCAGGAAAAGCATGAACAGCAGAGGGGACAAAGGGCAACCCTGACGGAGGCCCCGTTCGACAGGCACCGGCTGGGAGCACACGCCCTCTCATTCCACTACCACTGGGTCAGGACGTGCTGGGTCACGCGCTGGGTCAGGATAGAGGTTGTCATCCAGCCGTCTGCCCCTGCAAAAGCCGTTTTGGAGCTCTCCCAGGGCTCCCTCTTGTTCTGTCCATCCCTGCAGCCATCTCCGAAGGATCTGGGTGAATACCCGGTACAATACCGCTGTGACCGTGATTGACCTGTAGGCATTCCACCTGCTGCGATCTCCAGTTTCCTTCTGGATGAACATCATCCGGCTGCAGGTACACACTTTGGGCACCTGCCCCGTCACGAGAATGATGCTGAACATTTAGGATAGCTTGTTTCCTTTTCATTTTTTTTCACTGCGGTTTCGCAACCGGAGGGGGGGGAGAGAGAGGAATGGACAAACAGCAGCAGCGTTTTGCAGCGCTGGGAGAATTGAAATCAAAGCCCATGAACAGACTTACCATAAAGAGAGAGGAATAGACAAATAGCGGCAGCGTCTTGCAGCGCTGGGAGAATTGAAATCAAAGCCCATGATCACACTTACAATAAAGGATTAGGGCTGTTTAAAGGAGGCGGCATTTCAACGACGCTGACATGTTCTTTTTAACGGAAAAACTCCGTGTTAAGATGAAGTGCCACTATTATTCAAAGGCATTCCTACAAGCTGGAGCTCGTTGCTGCGAATTAGGGCAAGTGTTTTCGCATTCATTTTGAAGACTTGTAGAAACGCAGTAGAAAACGTGACGCCGTCCCTCGCACTTGTAGCTGCATTGCCAGCTATGTGGTTAGTTTAACTCTTCGCGTATAGAGTGAAGTGCCCCTGTGCACACTATACTTTAAAACACCAGCCCCAAATTTGTAGAGATGATTGTTAGAGCGCTTTCCGAAACATCTACTCGATATTGCGTCCTCGTAAAAATTTCGTTGCCGCAATTACCTAAGCTGTTTAAAAGCAGGATAGTTGTTTGTCAGACGAAATTGTTCCAAAAATTGTCGTTTACCAGATCACGAATGATATCTATTTTGTTCACTAACAACAAAGCTTGCGACAACTTTCTTTTAGTGATACGTAATTGTACAGTGCTCAGCGATTGAAACGCGATACTCGGAGCGCGTGGCTGCCGGTGCTTGTTGCGCCACCGGTGAGCGCTTGTAAAAGCGAGCTGACGCATTGTGGTATACGGTGAGGGTGAGAGCGTTCGTGACGCAGGCTGACTGCATCCGGGAGACAGCCTTTCAGTGTGTGGTTCTTGGCGGCGCCATAGGGGTGCAACATGTCATGGCTTCAAAACGCTGCGCCTGCGTGCGGTGCGCGCCACGATAACCCATCGCGATAAATGCGCATTCAACTTCTTCATAACGCGCGCGGTGCCAGCTCGCCCAGCTTCGCGGGGCGCGGCGCGGCACGCAGGCGCAGCGTTTTGAAGCCATGGCATGTAGCACCCCTATGGCGCCGCCAAGAACCGCACACTGAAGGGCTGTCTCTCGGATGCAGTCAGCCTGCGTCACGAACGCTCTCACCCTCACCGTATACCACAATGCGTCAGCTCGCTTTCACAAGCGCTCACCGGTGGCGCAACAAGCACCGGCAGCCACGCGCTCCGAGTATCGCGTTTCAATCGCTGAGCACTGTACATATCATGTCTATTACTCCCGCCATTACAATGTCTGGCCAAAAAGTGTTTGTGACAATCCGTGCACTGGCGATGACTTACAGTACCTAAAAACAGTAGTTTTATTTATTGGACGTACGCTGCGATTATAGACGGGTGCCCTACTGTAAACGCTGACCACGCCATAACCGCGTTTTGGTCACTGACAAAATATGAAAATTTCAGGTTATCCCCTTCGGTTTGTGCAATCACCGCCACTTTTGAGCACGTGTTTGAGGACATCCGGCGCGGTCTCCGACAGGGTAGATGTTCATGCTACTTGAAGGACATTGTTACATTTGCTCCTAACTTTGAGACCTATCTTAGCCGTCTAGAGCAAGCTCTGAAGGTCTTACAAAATAATGTGCTGTAGCTACACCTTAAGGAGCGCCATTTTGCGTGTCCACAAGCTATCGAGATTAAGCCAGGTTGTTTTGAAGGACGGCGCTCTTCTTGAGCCTGCTATGCTACAAGATGTTGCCGACTTGCCAAACCTGACCACTCCTATAGTCCACCTCCATCAGTGAAGAAGAATGTGGCACCATCGCGTGCGTTGTTGCCTACATCCCGCTTCTTCATTACCGACTGTTCGGTCGATGGTGTTAGAGACCACGGCGCCCTTTGCCGGCGGGCATCTGTAAAGCATATCACCAGGACACAAACTCGTGCTAGTTGGTAGATTACGAACAAAAAAACCTGCTCGTTGGAGGACGACGAAACAGGGGCATTGGGTTTAGTGTAGCCTCCTCTTGTCCTTGTCTTCCGCGCAGTGTTTCTGTATTTGATGAAATAATCTAGTTGCGTTGCTAATGGGGCTCGTCGCGTCCTGGAAAGTACATCCGCGTGATATATAGACCAGGCCGCAAGAGAAAAGATGAGGATGCACCAACTTGTTCACAGTTTAGTAAGGATACGGTCTAAACTCCCGTCCTAAATCAATTCTGATATTCTAACCATTGATGACATGGCGTACCAGCGACAGGCATTCCTTTATATTTTAAATGTACTATACTTCATGCTTCCTTCTCTCGGCGCATTTCACCGTTCTCTGTTTATATTGGACGGCAGATCATGCACTTCACCATCCGTTATAGGCTTCGTTTACACCACAAACACCTCTGAGAACCGCGGAAGTGCTTGCTTGAAGTCCTTTGTGACTTGTTGAATATCTGTGCTACCTTGCACACGAACGTAGAATATACCCAAATTAGCATGCCATTTTATACAGTTGACTTGTCTTGTAGAACAATCTCCAGCACAAACAAAGCAGCGTCAGTTGTGGCTGCATTCTCCGCAGTGAATTTTATTCTGTAAAGGCTTATCCTCCAGAACAGACAAACGCAAAGAAACTCACATGGCGGAGGTTGCAGGATACATGACGGAAGAGCACTTGCTGACCATGCAGAAGACAACAAAAATAAATACAACCCTAGAGGATGGAAGAAGTAGGTGGCACTGTTTTAATACAAAGAATATACAGAAGGACCGCGCTCTTTTCTTCTACACACACACACACACACACACACACACACACACACACACACACACACACACACACACACACACACACACACACACACACACACATACTCTCTCTCTCTCACGCACACACACAAACACAGACACAGGCACGCGCACACGCGCTCAAACACACACACACACACACATACACACACACAGTGGCGCATTTCGCAATGCGGATCATGCTACTTTGAAGAGAATGCTGGGTAGCGTATGTATTGGAGACTACATAAGAAAATTTGCGCTGATCGCGGTATTGTTGCAAGGCTAAAGAAACAGAGTTGGCAGCGGCTCCCCGTCCACCGGAGACCCGGATGTTACACCTCACATGAATTTTCAACGTCCCAGCTGAAAGTTCTCTGAGACTGGCTGGCTCGGATTGTTTTATCCGCAGGGTTTCAGATCTCTACGAAAATTCACCGTATTTGCATGTGCTGGAACCAGCGGTAACCGGCTTCGCGAACTCTTTCTCTGAACGCGAGGTCTTCTCGCATCAACGTGAAGCTGAAGTAATTGGCGAGAAAACCCGCTTTAAACTCATTTTATTTCTGTTCAAGAGCACTTTGTCGCCACTTTCTTCGTCCCACACGAACACTTCGTCTTTGGTTTGAACTTTATCGAAGATCACTTTGACTTTGTCGTTGTTTTGTCAATTCGATTTGCAGCTGTCTCCGAGCTTTTTCCTGACATTACGCACCCTTAGGAAAAACTCTTCGCCGACCGAAATGTTAGATCCTTTGTTTGCTGCAATAATTATAAATTTTGGATTTTTCTCTAGCTAAGAAGTTTAAAGGTCACAGGCCCGGTTTTGTTTTTCTTTTTAGCGCAGAGTCTGTAAGTCCTCTCAATTAAGGAAATATTGACTTCAAGCGTATTTTCAATACATTTCACACGTATTTCATATGAAGGCGTTCTCTAATCTCGTCGTCTTTTCACTATTACCGTAAACAACAAAATTCGAACGCCTACTTCTGTTTTTGAGGTCGTCAACCTGCCGTGCTAGGTGCTAGCTTAGTTACGGGTTTGATCGAAGCGACCACTTTTGTCTTCTAACGGTACTATTCTACTCTGTATGTTAGACGGCGCATCCAGTTTAGCGTTACTGGTTGCGAGATATTCTGTTCTCGCTTTGTTCTCCTGTTTCCTTTCTTTGATATCGGCAGCTATTTTGCGTACTTTATTCATGACTTCCTAGAGTGGGGCCGGTGTTGGTTTCTATGCCCCTAGAAAATAGTACCTATCTTTCAAATAAATAGCATAAGCAGTAACAAGTGAGCACATTTCTCATAGGAATGGCATCGCTACAAGAAAGGCATTGCTACTACGAAAACATTTTCAGTATTGTTTTCTCACCTGAACAAGCAAGACGAAATGAATGCTGAGCGTCATGCTCTCTGCGATGCAGCCTTGCCCTGTGCTGATGGTCGATGCATTGCTCCAATTTTACATAACTGGTGTCAGTTGAATGTCGGTTGTCGAAGTGAAGCGGCAGGGCGCGCTTTCCGGCCAATGCATCCCGGTGAAGGATGCCCCGGGCCGCATACGTACATTCTCTGTTCCTGCGTTGCCAGCAGAGGGACGATCTCACATAGGAACCGGTAGAAATTTTAGTAGCAGGCATTGGTAATGCAAAAAACCGATGACCTGAACCAGAAAGATTTATTGGTTGGTGAGCGTCATGCTGTCTGTGGTGTAGCTGTGCCAAATATTTCGCAAACGTGCTCGCGCAAAAAACCACGCTAACCAGAGATCACTGCAGAGACCGGCTCTCTTTGAAGGCACGCACAGACAAGGAGCCACGTAGCCTCTTTGAAAGTCTTGAGAGGCAATGAAGGCGCGCTTCCGTTAGTCAACACAATGTGCGAAAGAGGAGGGGGCCACTGCAGCGGCCACCGTCGAGGTGCTATCATTTGCTGTCGGCACAATCTTGGGAAGCAACGTTTTTGGATTTATTGTGGTTGGCTTGTTTTTTCAATGAGGATAGAGGGTCCTTGAGGTTCCAACATGAGACAGGTTCCCTATTTCTTAGGAGTGCAGGACCTGTCCTCTCCTCAGCCATTAAGGCGACCTTAAGGACCGATACATATACGACACACGGGAAGGAACAATGCGCACAGAAAGGGGGGTTACTCTCAACTGATTGATTGATTAATTGTAAGGTTCAACGCGCCGACGCAACGCAGGCGATGAGGCGCACCGTAGTGGAGGGCTCCGGATTAATTTTGACCACCTGGGGATCTTTACCGTGCGGCGAAATCTCAAACACACGGGCGTTTTTGCTTTTCGCCTCCATCAGAAAAGAGGCCGCCGCGGCCGGGAATCGAACCCACAACCTCATTCTCAGTGCGCAACGGTAACTTTCAACTACTCTTTTACTGTAGACAGCACATATTTATATTCTGAAGGCATATAAAGCAAGAAGAAAACTACGGAAATATGTTAAGCAAGTGCAGGCGCTTATCGTCACAATCTGAGACAAAAGAGTTACAAATATGCAATGTCTTTGAGATAATGCAATCGATGCTTGCCTTGATCGGTGTTAGTGGATGTGTTACTGAAGCAATGATAGCATTATCTAGAAAAGAGATTGTGTATTTTCGAACCCGCGGCCCCACAATCAGAATATCACCAGATTCTATCAGAGTATCATGAGGATATGTATACTCACTGTATATGTATTTTTTTATTGAGCAACGTGCAAATCTCCTACATCACTGTGGGGAATAATCAATCACCAAAATCCCCAATATGAAAAAGTAAATTGTGCCTTCAAAGGCATTGAGAGAAAGTCACTGTGGTATTTAAATACTATACTGTATGCTTGCTTTCACAAAAATTTCATGAATATTTCTTGCATATTTTGTATTTATTTCTTGATATAACACACAAAACAAACACGTACATTACTGGTAAAAATCATTCTATGAGAGTGTTCGTTCTTCCTGCAGTCATCATTAGCCATGGTGTACGCCACTTAACTATCGTATACACAGAACCACCTTGGCCAGACTCGATCCCTAATTTAAAGAAAGTTCTTGTCTTCTTCGTTTCATTGCATTACTTTAATATAATTCCACCATACAAACGACGGGGCTGCTTGTAAAGTAATAATCTCGGAGGTCAAGTTGTTCATAAAGCAGGGACGAAGGAAGA
The DNA here is from genome assembly GCF_048455015.1 of Haemaphysalis longicornis. Lineage (NCBI taxonomy): Eukaryota > Metazoa > Arthropoda > Arachnida > Ixodida > Ixodidae > Haemaphysalis > Haemaphysalis longicornis. Next base: position 40,665,450 of record NW_027526233.1, on the reverse strand, counting down.
AAGCTCTGCGTCATTTTTTTTCTCCCTGTTTTGTGAGCACGTTAACCAGCACGATAAATACCATAAAATACACGCAACCCAGTTGACGTTTTACTGCTGGGACCACGACCCCACGCATGCGCTGAAGATTTCTTGGCGCTGTTCTTATTTCGCAGCTCAAATGTTTGTACGAGAAACGTTTTATGGGCTCTAAAAGAGTTATTTATTCACGGCTGCAGAGTGCGCTGATTCATTTTGCACTGATAGCGTACGCATGATGAAATGAACTGTGGTAGCTTCTCGAACTATATTGTGCACTGGTCTCTAAAAATACCCAAGATGTTATAACAAGATGATTATGAACAGGAAATTGCGCATAGCAATACGTACGTATCCTCTGACAAAGAAGAAGCTTTGGGCGGGCGTCGCCTCTACGGTATCGGTGATGGCAGCCATGTAAATATTGTAAATGGAGCGCGTTCGCTCATCTTTTATTATTGTTTTGTTTCTGGTGGAGTGGGCAGGTTCATTCCAATCGTGGCCCAGCATCGCACTGTCTCGTCACCGGCGCAATCACCGAAGCTACATGGGCCTCGTCGGGCAGCTTTAGCCCAACCACGAGAAGCGCTCGAAGATGTCCTCCGCCTTCCATCCCCATCGGCAAGATGTCCAGAACACCCTAGACTAGACATAATGTGAGCCGGCCAGCCCTGCCGAATATACCGAGAAACCTGCCCTTTTGCCGACCGTGGTTCCCGACCCCTTCGTCGTTTCTTATTGACCTTCGCAGGCGTCAATGTTTGTGGACCAGTCTTCAGAAAGACCTTCAAAGGCGTCGGCTAAGGTAAGTAATACTCTGTTTATTGTAATCTCAACATCACCACACCGGTTCATTCAGTGTGGTCTTCATAGGTCGGTCACTTGCGACGACGAAAAAATTTGGAAAGACGACGTTTACGAGTGAAGGGAAGCGTATCGGTATTAACCTACCCTAAAGAAAAGAAGAAGCTGTGGGTGCGTGTAGCTTGTTCCGGCGCGCTGAAGGCAGCCATAGAAAAAACGTAGATACATCGTTCGAATTTATCGTGGATAATGTTTTGTGTCCGGTAACAAAATTTCTGTACGTGATTGAAGAGAGCACGGCTATTGAGCTCAGGCATTCAGAAATTACTCAAGAAGCGGGGGCAGCTTCACGGTAAATAAAAATTAGGCCCTGCTTTGGGTCGGTAAAATTGTAGTCTGAGTGCGAGTCCTAAATTCTCAACTAGTTATGTTAGGCGTACCGGTTACTTGTATTCAGTGTGGAAGGCTCTGTGTCCTAACCGCAGCGTCTATTCTTCTGTTCTCGCAAAGGCTTCGATTTTGGTGTTGAACGTACCAAAGGCGCTCGCGGCTTTGAGGCGCGCTGTATTGGGGGCTTCCTGGTTAAGGTTTACCACCATGGGATTAATAACTTACGCCAAAATCCTGACCCCTGGGCGTTCTCATTTTTTGTCTTCACATGAAAGCATCCACCGTTGCCTGGATGCGTGTTTCTAACACATCGCTGCACAGCGCACACACGTTACATGTGGGATGGCAACGCGCGCTAAAGCGCCTGCTAAAAGTGGCCGCCGTTGGTGTTTTGTGGTGTCTAGGTACAGTTGTGGGTATTGGAGCTTACAGCCAGCGCCCGAGCCCCAGCGCGTCACGTTTTCTAATTTTTCCCTTCCCATTTTTTTAAGGTAATATTACTTATTCTTTTTCTAGTAAGGGTGATTTTATAAGCTTCAGAATATTTTACGTTTGGCGCCCACTCTATGTTAAATTTAATTACGTTTAAAATCGCGCAGCAAGAGGCATGTCAGGTGGGGCGACATGCAGTGAAGCTTTAAAATTACGCTCATAGAATCGAAACAGTGTCCTCGGGATCAACTGCTAACGCACCAAGCACATCGCCAAGGTGGCAGATGAGAGAAACAAAAAAAAAAAAAACACTTTGTACGTCAAGTTTACAAATTCCGTCTTGGCGCTCTTGCTTTTAAATTTGTAGACATATAGATTTTAGGACATGTAAATTTTTTTGAAACATGTTTAAACGGCACCACGAAACCAGTAATACAGAATTTAGGCTTTTGAAAAATGTATTACTTTTTTGAACTGCGCTTGAGTCAAGTTTTCGAGATTACATATTGTCAAACTGTTGCCGAGGGTACATTCACACCATGCAGACCCACTGTGAAGAATTTATTTAACAATGTGGTCGTTGCTAGTAAGGAGCGAAGTGTGTACGCGGGTGAATCTGTAACCACGAGTGGCTTGTACAGCATATGTATCACAAGGAAAACAAAAATTCCTTTTTGATCACTTCAGTGGGTTCACCTTCTCAGTGTCTATATTATTTGTAAATGTCAGGATATCGTTTGTGTCGGAAGATAGAGTGGCTTAAGAGGCCTTCTTTTCACTTTTCATCCAGCTGGATGGTGGTGACTACCAGAGTGAACTTGTACTCTTCCTCTTCACTAAACGGGGAGGGACAGGACATTCTCGTTGAAAGACGAGGAAGTAGTTTTTTGACAAAATGCAATGTTTTGCTTAATTCTTGGGGTGCTCCAGACACTGAGTTTGAACGCAAATTCTGGATTGTCAAGCTGCAAAGTGGTTGGCACCCTTGGCCCAACGCCCGCTTCTTTTGTTGCTCGTGACTCAGCCTTGCGCACTTCGTCAGAGCTAGCACTGTTCCGGGTGCCGTTATTTGTGTGACTGTTTGTTGCCAGTACAGCTTCTGCTTAGTACAGCGTGTTGTTGGGCTAGTTGGTATTTCATTTTTAAGGGTGGAGGAACTGTGCGTGAGAGACAAGACGCAGCCCGTCCTGTCCCCTTTTTATTGTTTTGCCTCTCACGCCCAGTTTTTCCAACTGTAAAAAAGCTTATGCACTTAAAATTCATGTTTGAACACAGCAGCATTTATGCGGCGCTTTAAAGGAAATCCACGTTACCTGCAGGGAGTCTGATCAAGCCCAGCCATCGGAAAGCCCCTCTGTTAAAAAAATTTCGGGAGGTCTCGGAATTTTTTGCTTTGGTGTCCATAGTATCAATAGATGCAGGAATTCATTTTGACCTTATTCATTATTCACCATTGTCTCCTTCTTGCCTATTCTGGAGGACGCAGACTCTCGGTTCTACACTATTAATTGACAGCAGCAATTGGAAGATCGAGATAACTCATTGCCGCGAGGAGGTACGAGCACGTTAAAACAGGGTGGAATAGATGAAACGAAGGAAGCTGAGTTCATACGCGATTATCGGATATCCTGTATCGGATATCGGATCCTGTATAGAATATCGGGTATCGAATATCCTGAATTTCTGTACGGTATTTATCGCGGTGCTTCTTGTACGCCATTTGTGGCAGAAAAAAACTGACATCAGAACACTCAAGTTTCAGTTTAGCGTAGCCTATGGCTCCCGATACCACGGGGCCACTATACAGATAAACGACGGCTATATGGTGAACCGTGTAATGAAGGATTGCGTTGGCTCTTTGATTATTGCGCTGGTGGTGATATAGCGTCGGCATTTGAAGTCGCATCCACTGCTTCTACAGCGGCGAGTTCATCAGGTGAGCGAACACACGTGGAGATAGCAGATCGATACGTCTCTGCAATAACAGAGCCATCGCAAAGACGTATCTATCCGGTGTGCTGTGCGTTCCAAATATGAGGTGGCCGAGAAAGTGTGATTACATCCTACTTTGCTTCCACCGGGTAGTAAACCTGGTGTCTGTTATTGACAAAGGCTGTCGCGAGGGGACATGATGAAAGCCCAAGAGATTTCTAAGGGAAAGTAAAGGGGTGAGGAGAGATGACATAGGAAAGCTGTGGAACTCCGGTGGAAGCGAAGAGGAAGGAACAGTTGTGCACGTGCTACGCCATTCCGCATGACATTGTAAAATATATGGACAGGCTACTTTTTTTTTTCAAATGCATTAGAATGATTTTCGATAACATTCCTGTTTATAAATGTAAACCATAAGAACATAAATATTGTCACAGAATCAAGTGAACAGGAGACCGCAACCTCGGGGACAAAGATGATCGAAGAAATAATGACTGCGGCTTTGCTCACGAAACCCTGGATATGCAGAGCAATGTCTTTGTTTTGCCTGGATCAGTGGGTTTTACACTTGGGTCACCTTACCTTTAATTTGGCTTTTTTTATTATTCTGTCCCTGCCTGGCCTGAAACATGATGCATTGCCAAAGCTCCTGCTTGGCGGCATTCAAATAAATGTAACCTTTACTGCGACGGCGAAGCCGCTAGATGAGTATAGTAAAGCTTTGCTTGAACATTGCCGGCTAGTGGGTAGCTTATTCGCCCTCTCGCTCACGACCGATATCATGCAAATACATAGCTGGTTATTTACCACTGTTCCTGTCGGCTGCAACATGTGCTCAAGCAACAATATTTTATGCACTGAGCTATTGTACAAGGCGTACGTGCGGTGCTGCAGGAAAAATACCAAGAAAAATGGAGCGCTGGTGAGCGCGTGACTCGCCGTGACCACCCAGTCCTAGCTCACGCAGTAGTTTAGCAAAAACAAAAACAACGAACCAGCGTGGCGGTCAAACGCTACCGAGCATTGCTTGCCTAACATAAGGAACACTACGACATTGATGCACATGAGGATACCAGCTATTAGCACATTGCAAGTCTGCGATGGAACAAGTAAACAAACAATTTCAGACTTGTACAAACGCGTGGTGAGTTGTTTTGTAGTACTAATTTGTAAAGAAATCCCGCAGCTTCGCTATGGTTTTAGACTTGCGCAATTTAGTGCAGACATCACCACTTCAGCTGGTGAAAGTCAACAACGCTGACGATGACTTTTCATGCACCGCTCGCCCGCAAGATGACCACCTCTTAGATACTAATGAAGACGATTACTAACACCGCAACCGTTCTAATAAACAATGATACTAAAACTAAACGGTGTATTTTTTGTCACCTCTTCACTCTCCAACATTCCAGTTTCAGAGTTCGCTTTCCACGTTACGTTTACAAGTTTTACTTCCCGCTTACAACATTCACTATGAGGCGGAATAATGTAAACGGGACCACCTAAGTCAGCCTTTTTAGGGGTGTCCGGATTTCCCAGAAAGCTTGCCTGGATTTTTATTTGATATGAAGCGACTATGGCAAGTCAATCCTCGAAAATCCGCATGTGGAAACAAATTGTGCATGCACACACTGCAAATAAATGTCACAAATTCATCTTAAAAAGACTTTGAGTCCAAACACAATCAAACACAGTTTTCAATAAAAACGATTGGTGCGCAGTTCAACTCACTCTGTAATAAATGCAGAGTGCACAACCCACAGCCTCAGCACTAAAGTGACAAGATATTAGCTTACCCCGTCGTCTTTCTGTCTCCGTTGGGTTCTTTTTCTTGTAAATGTATTACGGGTTTTGTGTTTTTACTTCTAATGAATGTACGTACTCTGCAATCCCAGACGTAAAATAAGGGTATTTAAGTTCGTAACTACGTATTTTAGCCAGAGCACTGGGGAGTTAAAAAAACGTAACAAAAGAATAAAAGACAACGTAATCGCAATATATTTAACGTCGATGGGTGCTACTTTTGCCACAAACCGACACCTTAATTAGTCTCAGTGCGTTCCTAGCCAATATCTTCTTCTAAACCTCGGCATGGGCAATTCCCGTTTTCTTATTAAATAGGTAAAAATACAAATGGTGAAACGGTGTTCATGTGGCGTTGGTATTTCGAACTGAAAGAGAAGCTTTTTGTAATGATGAACCTGGTCAAATTGCAACCAGACGATCCTTGCTCAACTGATCAATTCTCGCGCACAAGACTTGAGTTCAATTGTACAACGATCCCCGTATGGCCATTTGCGAGCGATGAAGTCGGAGAAAGGAAAAAAAGGTCATTTTCCGCGTTAAATGCTGCCCGAACCTTGTTTAAAAATGATGCTACTGGGTCTAGGGCATGCGATCGATATTTGAGAAGATGTAAAACTCGGGAGCTTAGTGCGTAATAACGGCAAGGAGCATACTTCCTTCGTGGTTGCCTTATTGAATCTAGCTAGACTAGCTGGAATCTTGCAGCGTGTTTGTGTTCGTGCATTTCGGGTGAAGGCTGGAAGGAAAGTAATTCAGATCGCATTTTGAAAATCCTACTTGTTTAGTCTTTAGAAATGATTCTAACAGTTTCCGGGCCATATGGGAGGGATTTGAAAACCAGAAAACCGCATCAGCTTTTGTATTACACCAGAGCGGCTTTGGGGTGAGGTTCCGTAAGATTGTATGTACAACCAGGGGCAAAAAAAACCTGGCGGGCGAGCGCATAGCAAAACACTCTGCCGCCTCATCTGACGTCGCACTTCTGGTGTCGAGACATCCATGTAAGCATGCGCGTGCAACCACGCTCGCTAACCTATCTATTCCTTCACTTCAAACGGCAACTCTGATCTAATTGCGCCTTTGACAATCGGGGTGTCTTTATTTGCTAACTTGAAGCTGCTAACTTGACGAAACAAATGAAATGAAGGAATAGGAGATAAGTACCCGGATAGAGAGGGTGTTCGCAAAGACGTCCTTAGATTTATACAGAAGCGGGAAGCGGGACATCACGAGGGACAAAATCTTTATTACGAAAGGGAGTGCATTGCTTTTTGGAGCCTTCCCGGGTAGCTTGCTGACACAAACGCTTATATGCGAGCCGGTACAGGAAAAACTGTGCTCAGGTTTTGGCACAGAGACTGAAACCAACCGACATATTATAACGGCGCGCAGAGGGATCCGTCGACACCTCAGTGACGAAAGAATTCAGCTTCTCGAAGACATTGGCTTTAGGCTTTAGAGTAACGAAATAGCGAATTGGAGAGCAGTAGAGGTTGGTAAAATAAGGTTATATTGTTGGCAGTAGACAGGAGAGAACAATCTAGGAAGACATGCGAAGAGGGAATGCCGACTAGCACAAAAATTCTATAAAGGCGAGGTTATGTTACACTGGCGTTACAACTACGGTCGTTTCGCAAAGCCACCCAGTCACAAAATGGAAGCCGCTAAGCACTATTATTACTAGCATCATCAGCATTATTGTCATCACGATGCCTCACCCCCACACGTTTCGGCGGCGAACAGAAACTGTGAATTTGCGCTGCTTTCTGTGCCCCTAACCGACAGATAACATAAATTGCTCGTATCAGTGACGCTATCGTGCCACATTTATTTCATTGCGTATGTTTTTTCCTGTAACATCCAGTCGGGTGGGAACTAACAATGAGCACTCCGGAAAGGGAAGGAATCGATATGAGAAATTTTTATTTGAATAAAGTGCAATTAGAGTTCCCCTCGCGCACGATCTAAACAGATATTGACGTTGCAAAAGGTGAGCAGAGATAGAAGCGGTCGTGCGTTTGACAAAAAAACTCCGACTCGGTGGCTCAGTGGTTAAACCGTTCTGCTGCTGAGCACAAGGACGCGGTTTCAGTTCCCTGTTGTGGGAGCTACTTTTTATTTATTTATTTTGTACCGAAGACTACGGGACATTCCCTTACCGCGACATTGCCGTGCATTATCGTGGATCATCATCACTGCCGTGCTTTTGGCACACCTCATCTATCATCGTCAGAAGGAGCTTGTGAAGAAGAGGTTCAGCTGGCTCGGCATCACCCCTTGTCTACTCACTGCTTCCTCGGTGTTCTTGAGCACCAATAAACCCCCTAACAGTTTGGTGAGGTGCGCGGTAATCACCTTCATCCTGGCCCACGGCATCTCGCCGTCTTGACTCCTGAAGCGATCTCCTCCAGGCTCTTGGAACGCGTCGGCATGCCCCAGCCCCGGTGAGCCATCACGGCAACTGTTCCCCAGCCCGAGCCCTAGCCTATGACGAGCCGAAATCAGCCGAGACGTGAGAAGCCGCGACCAGACAAGACGAAGATGCCATCCCCCTGCCCCGTTCGCAGGCGCGTCTAAGCTCAAGGCTGTTGCTGAGTTGCCCAAGCCGACCTCTATGAAGGCACTGCGAAGCTTCCTAGGCCTTTGCTCCTACTTAAGACGATTCTTCCGCAACTTTGCCACCGTTGTTGCGCCATTGACGCAGCTACTCAGTAATGCTTCCACCGATCTCTCTGCGTGGACCCCTGAATGTGAAAAGGCAATCGTGATGTTGCGGCGACTTCTTACGTCACCTCCTATTCTCCGACATTTTGACCCTGACGCGCCTACGGAGGTCCACACTGATGCCAGCGGGGTCGGCCTTGGCGCTGTACTGGCCCAGCGGAAGTCTGGCTTTGATGAATACGTCGTTGCCTACGCCAGCCGCACCCTTACCCGAGCCGAATCCAACTATTCCGTGACAAAGAAGGAGTGCTTGGCCATTGTTTGGGCGCTGGACAAGTTGCGGCCCTATTTTTACGGTCCTCCTTTCGACGTGGTCACAGACCACCACGCACTTTGTTGGCTGTCCACACTAAAAGATCTTTCAGGGCGGCTCGCACGGTGGGCTCTGCGGCTCCAGGAGTACGACATAAGGGTTGTATATCAATCCGGCCGCAAACACTCCGATGCGGATGCCCTCTCCCGTTCTCCAATGTCAGTGTCCCACGACTCCGCGTGCCTCCGTGCTGACAACGCTGACATGTCACCACTTTCTTTCTCCGACATCCGAACAGAGCAGCGAAAGGACCCCTGGGTTGTTTCCCTCATCTCTTTGCTTTCTGGCACGTCACCCGCTCACGGATCTCGGGCTCTGCGCAGGCAAGCTTCGCACTTCACGATTCGCGACGAGTTGCTGTATCGCCGCAACTACGACAACGAAGGACGGAAGTGGCTGCTTGTCATTCCTCGTCATCTGCGCATCGATATTTGTGACACTCTTCATGCCGAGCCCACCTGTGGCCATGCAGGGGTGCTCAAAACCTACCAGCGTATCCGCCTGCGCTATTATTGGCGAGGCATTTATAACTTTGTGCGCAAGTACATGCGATCATGTGCTACCTGCCAACGCCGCAAGTCACCGCCGTCACGTTCTATTGGCCCGCTGCAGCCCCTTCCTTGCCCGGCAAAACCATTTGACCGTGTAGGCATTGACCTGTACGGGCCTTTGCCCTACACAGCCTCCGGGAATCGATGGGTCATTGTTGCGGTCGACCATCTCATGCGCTACGCTGAAACCGCTGCACTGCCTACCGCCACAGCACGAGACGTCACCTCCTTTCTATTACGTCGCTTCATATTGCGCCACGGAGCGCCTCGAGAACTCCTAAGTGACCGAGGATGCGTCTTCTTATCCGATGTTGTCGCGAAGCTCCTCACTGAGTGCCGTAATATCCACCGTACAACACCTGCATACCACCCGCAGACTAATGGCCTCACTGAGCGTTTTAATCGAACTCTTGGAGACATGCTGTCCATGTACGTCTCCTCCGACCACGATGACTGGGACCTTGTGCTTCCCTATGTGACGTACGCATACAATACGGCCATACAGGCTACAACCGGCTTCTCCCCTTTCTACCTACTCTACGGACGAGAACCATCGTACACTCTCGACACCGTGCTTCCTTATCGTCCGGATGTCTCGGAGTGCACCCCCGCATCAGAAGCCGCCAAACACGCGGAAGAGTGCCGACAACTCGCGAAAACCTTCACAGCTGAAGACCAGTGGTGGCAAAAATCTCGCCACGACGACGCAGCTGTGGCACCGACTTATTCGCCGGGGTCATTGGTTTGGCTTTGGATTCCCTCGACCACCCCGGGATTGTCTACAAAGTTTCTCGCAAAGTATCATGGCCCCTACCGCATCTTGGAGCGTACGCCACTCGTAAACTACATCGTTGAGCATATGGCCCTCTCTACGGACCTTCGCCGCGTGGTCGTGAGACTGTCCACGTGCAGGGCTTAAAACCCTATCACGAGCCTCTGGTTTCGTCTGCTCCGTAATTCGCCGCCAGGATGGCGTCTTCTTCCACGGGGGGAAATTGTAGCGAAGACTACGGGACATTCCCTTACCGCGCCATTGCCGTGCATTATCGTGGATCATCATTACTGCCGTGCTTTTGGCACACCTCATCTATCATCATCAGAAGGAGCTTGTGAAGAAGAGGTTCAGCTGGCTCGGCATCACCCCTTGTCTACTGACTGCTTCCTCGGTGTTTCTGAGCACCAATAAACCCCTTAACAATTTATTTATTATAGCTCAAAGGCCCCGTTAAGGGCGTTACATGAAGGGGTAAAGAAGTCACTGAAGGATGATTTGTGTGATGGCTTCTTTGAAATGAGTGATGCAGGAATGGTGCACGGCGTCAGAAGGCAGATCATTCCAGTCCCTAGATGTTTGAAGAAAAAATGAAGAATGGTGTGCGGCAGTATGCGCAAGAGCAGGATAAACAGCTTTCGAATGGCGTAGTCAACATGAAAGGCGATGAGCAGGAATGAAAGCCTGGTTTGGGTGCATGGAATGATAAAAGCGATGAAAAAGGCATAGTCTGTGAATTTTGCACCGCGACACTAGGTCAGCAAGATTAGCTTGAGATTTGAGTTCGGTTACGCTGGTTAGATAGGAGTAATCTGAGTAAATAAATCTGGCTGCACGGTTCTGGATTGATTCAAGTGTGTTAGTAAGAGTGATTTGATGGGGATCCCAAACGACACATGCGTATTCCAGTTTTGGGCGGACAAGTGTTAGATAAGTAAGAAGTTCAACGGAAGGCGGAGCCAGTCGCAAGTTTCTTCGAAGATAGCCAAGTACACGGTTAGCGTCATTGATAATATTCATGACATGGGATGACCAGGTGAGATCTGAAGTTATGGTAATGCCAAGGTATTTACATGAACTAACTGGTGTAATTTCAGAATTTAATATAGAGTATTTAGCGGGTGAGTAAGCTGGGCGACGGAGAAAGGACAGGACACATGTTTTCTGAATATTTAGAGACATTAGCCACTTTTCGCACCATGACTGCACCAGAGAAAGATCTGATTGTAAGGTGCGGAGTCGTTAGTACTGCGGATAGGACGGTAAATTACACAGTCGTGGGCGAAAAGGCGGATGTTAGAAGATATGTTATTTGGCAGGTCATTATTGTAGATTAGGAAATGGAGGCGAAATGCAGGCGAAAAGCAAAACCGCCATTGTGTTCGAGATTTCGCAAATGTTAAGATCCCAAGGTGGTGAAAACTATTTCCGAGCCCTCTGCAATTGCGCGCCTCATAAGCTATGCTTTTTCAGTGCTCGAAGACTCATAATAAACCAAGTTAACAAAAAAGAACAAAAATAACTAGCTTGCAATGCGTGTTGATTGAATTGGCCAAGACACAGACACAGACTAAAGTTTTGTTTTTAAGTGTGAAACAAACACGGCTACCTAAAACCTACTACATCGAAATCTCCTTGCAACAGGTCCTTTGTGAGAGCCAGGCAGGTCGAGAAAAGCTTGCTTCTCCCTCGCCATTCGCCGGCGAAGCGTCTACCAGCGAAATGTGGTGGTGATGATGATGATGTTTAGTTGCTTCCCCTTTCTAACGGGGTGGCGTTGCACAGCGGCCTTAGTCGCAATGCTACTGTAAAATAAACTCGCCAAAAAATACAAACAAGTGTATAAAAAATATTGTCAAAATAAAAAGCAAATACTTTTAAGAAATTTTTTTGCTTGTCTGACTTCTTTGTTCGCATGTCTTCCCAGATTGTTCTCTGCTCTTTTCCCACCAGCATTCTAACCTTCTTTTACTAACCTCTACTGCTGTCCAGTTCACTTTTACGCTAACCTTAAAGCCAAGGGCTTGTGGAAGCTGGATGGCTCCATCAAGGAGGACGGGACGGATACTTTTGCACTCCGATACAATATGTCGCATGGCTTCAGTCTCATTTCCGCAGCCTGCGCATAGTTCTTCCTGTACCAGCTCGCGGATAAGCGTTTTTGTCGCAAGCAACCCGCTCGCGCATTAAAAAAGCAATGCAATCCCTTTGGTATTATCCAATATTTTTTTCCCGTGTGATCTCTTGCTTCCCGATCCTGTAGATAACTAGGGACTTCTTCCCATCCATCCTGTTTTTCCAGGTCGGTGTTTCTGTTTCTTTCACTTCATTTTTTATTGCCTTGGTCGTTTCCCCTGCACTTCCAGGTTTCATATACTTTGTCCTGAGCCTTCTGGTTCTTTTCCTCCATTGTGTGTCCACGATTTTCATGTAAAGATACCGTAACACTTTGGTCGCCCATCTCTATCATCCATATTTCTATATCGTTCTTCAAAACATATTTTGCTCTGTGCTTCTCTCACTTCGAAGGATGCCCATCCCATGTCTCCCTCCACTGCCTCATTTGTTGTTTTACTGGGTGCTCCTAATGCCAATCGACGTGCGGCCCCGTGATTTACTTGTAGCTCTGATTTAATCTCTGATTTGACACAGACTACTGCGTTTGTAAAGGTGAGTGCTGGTACCATTACTCCTTTCCAGATTCCTCTCACTACTTCATATCTGTTATATTCCCACAGTGCTCTGTGCTTCATAATAGAGGCGTTTCTTCTGCCTTTCATTCTTAAATGCTCTTCATGAGTTTTAAGTTACGCCTGACCTTCGTTTACTCACGTGCCCAGATATTTCTGTTTCGTTACCCAAGGTATTGGTGCTTTTTGAACGAATACCGATTCGTTACGGGCGTTGTCATTGAAAACTAGAACTCCCGACTTTGCTGTGCTAAACTCTAAGCCGAGTTCAGTGGATTCTTCCCCATTCATATCTGTGAGCTGTTTCAGACACTGTTTGCTATCTGCGAGTAGTGCTATGTCATCTGCATATATCAGTCCCGGGGTATGTTGTTCCACTTCCTGTCCTTTGCGGCTATAACTTAGAATGAGACCTATTTTACTGCCTTCAAGCTTTCTTTCTAGTCTAGCCATTTACAGCATCAACAGCAATGGCGACAGAGGGCAACCCTGCTTTTATGTGTTGAGCATAAAAAATGACCCCTAGCCCCAAGCGCTCAATCCTCTCAGCTTTGCCACTTGAAAGGAATGAAACCAAAGGGCTTGGTACAGGGGTTGGACAAGTGCGCACAGGCATAGGAGTCTTGATACCAGACAAAGTCAGGTGAATTGGTGATATATTTTCCACCGCTCGCGTGCCTCTACTTATTTGGCCGCCAGGTGTACCTCAACAAACCTTCAACGGCTAACGAAATACAATTAAGAATGATCTGTAGAAAATACATGTAACTCCCGATCTGTCAAAACTGTCCCGAAAAATATCAGATGATGATAGGTCTTTAAAACAACTCCATCACACAACGAGTCAGATTTGTTGGCTTAATTAGTTTACAGGAAAGCCTCAAATGTCACGAAACTAATATCTGCTGTGTATACAACAAATACGGTAGTTTATCATTTACCCCGCAAGGGCACCTTCAGTAATCTTGGTGCCGGCTTTGGCGACACCACTGACCCCGAGCACCCAAACATAAGCTGGAACCAACCATGGTGATGCGTTTTAAGGTGAAGGGTAGAAACGTCAAACAGGGGCCGCCGGAGCCCAGGTCAAGCTCATGTGGATGCGCTCCCTGCCTGTTTACCAGAGACCTGTCTCGGTGTCAGGGTAATCCGAACGAAGGAAAGGAAGTAACCCATCCCCTGCTTTTATACTATACCATATGGCATTTACAACTTTCCCTCCCCCCCAAACATGGTCGGTCACTGAAAAGGGGCCGCACAGAAGTTTCTTTTCCTCCGTTGCCTTCGATATCTCTTCCAGAGGCCTATAATTTCTCTCGCTTACTGATACTGGAATCTCTGGATAAGTCAAACCCCGTCACCTCCCAGTCTGCCTTCTGATTTCCAAGTTTCTCGAAAGTCTTAGCGCAAAGTTATACAAGGGTATGAAACTCACAACGGGAGAAGTTTTTATTTAATTAGAACACAAACAACTATCCTCTAACCTCCTCAAGGAAACGCGCACGGTCGATGTTGACATCAAGGTCACGCCCCATCGCAGCCTCAATAGCTACCAGGGTGTGATCTCTATCGGGACATAAAAAAATGAGACAGAAGCAGATCTGATCGAGGGACACGGAGATCAAGGTGTGACAGCAGTGAGGTGAATAACCATAAGCCGAAAAAAATCAAATAATTCCAACCAAGCACATAATCTTGACGTTTGACCGCTAAACACTTCTTGAGTCGGTCAACGCAGGTTTCGTGAGCTGATATGTCCAATTCGTGAGCTGATATGTCCAATAATTGCCTGGAAATTCTTAGCACGCCACCCTACCATCTTTATTACTGTCCTTGAGGCTGTAGCAATTCGCACAATAATATTTAATAGGTTTATAACGGTATGCTCTGTCTACATTCGTCCTGAGTTTGCACTTTCTTGCTCTGACTTCGAGGCGCTGGTGTACCAGCTGCTTAAACCACACATCCTCAGAGGCGACCTTAATGTACACAATTCTCTTCGGCGCTCTTCTCGCACGGATTCCCGAGGTCGCTTGGTAGAGAGGTTTCTGACACCCTATGTAGAATGCCTTTACAACAAGCAACAGCCTACACACCAGAACATAGGACACAACACATATTCATAACTTGACTTGGCTATTGGCTCCGCAGTTCTCTTTGCTTGTCTTGAGTGGGGCGTCGGCACAGACCCATATGGCAGCGACCACTTCCACACCTATATATAGGTAAATGCCCACGCAGTCCATCTTCCCAGAACAGGTTCAATGAAGCAAGAGCTAGCTAAAATACATTTACAGAGACATCCATACTACACTACACAAGCTTAAGACACCGACACAGTGAAGAACCTTCCCAACTACTCACGGTGCACATCCTCGACGATACCGGAAAGTCCATTTCCCACGCCTCCAATGCCCCGGGCAACCACAGGAGACCGTGGTGGAATGAGGACTGTAGGCGGGCGCGAGAGGCCAAGATCAAGGCGTGGGGCTCCCTTCATCAATACCCCACGTCGCGTAACCTCCTGTTGTTCAATCGGACCAAAGCGTTTTGAAACCTGTCCGCCATGAGGCAAAACGAAAACGTTTGCACACCTTCTTGACATCCATCAATTCCTGAACGAACACACATATAATCTGGACACATATACTTAAGCTGAATGGACAACAGACACAGAGCCTTCCCCTGGTTAGCACAACAGGAGACGCACTAGAATACCAAGCTAACACAGTTGCACAACACTTCGAAGACGTGTCCAGTTCAGCACAATACACAACATTTTCATGCAACAAAAAACCTCTGCAGAAGTCCCTGTGTGATAACAACAAGTAGCACACTTTCTACGGTTCTCCATTTTCAATTCATAGGCTGAAGACGGCTCTGACTACATGTAAACCTTTAGCTGCCAGTGTAGAAAAATTACTTACACCATGATTCAACAGCTACACTAAGACACCCTTAAAACACTTCTACATATATACCCTTAAATATGGCTTTCGGGGCACATTTCAAGCTCTTGGAGGGAGGTCATAGTAGTGACCTTTCTGAAGGAGGGGAAGGACTCTTCCTCTCCTGCTAGCTATTGGCCCACCGCCCTTACAAGCTGCCTGTGCAAGCTCCTAGAGAAGATGACAAACACGTGACGCGTGTACTTTCTTGAGTACAACAGTCTTCTCTATGGCTGCCTGGCAGGCTTCAGGGTGGGGCGACCTATGAACGACCAACTCGGGGCACTTGAATCATATATAAAGTATGCCTTCGTTCACAAATATTTCTGTGTCGCGATGTTTTTCGACATCGACAAGGCCTATGACACCGCTCGTCGCTGCGATACACTTAGTCACCTCAAGTCATTCGTTGTTTCATGTTACATGCGAAACACCCTTATTAGTTACTTGTCGAAGAGAACGTTTTCAGTTAGAATGGGGAGTGAACTTTCAAAGGTTCACGTGCAAGAAAATTTCGTGCCGCAAGGTGGCGTGTTGAGCTGCACTCTTTTTATAATTAATATGAACTCTCTTGGAAAGGCATTGCCGCCTACAATATCTTACTCAATGTATGTAGATGACGTCCAGTTTTTCTGTAACTCATGTAATATGTCAGTCTGCGAACGTCAAGTCCAGCTGGGTGTCGAAAAACCTGCCGGCTGGGCAGACAAGAATGGTTTGAGACTTAACCCTGGAAAAAGCTCTTGCGTTGTGTTTTGCAGAAAGCGTGGCGTCCATGCCGTCCCAGAGATTAGCCTTAATGATGTGTCGGTTCCTGTGAAGAAGAACCACAAGTTTTTAGGTGTTGTGTTTGACCACAAACTCACATTCATTCCCCACATCAAGTAAATTAGGCATAAATACCTCAAAACAATAGATATTCTTAAATTCCTCTCACAACAATCCTATGGGTCCAAAAGAGTACTCCTGTTAGGCCTTTTACTGCTTTGATTGGGTATTTTGTGGGCTATGGCAGTCTGGTGTATGGGTCGGC
The DNA here is from genome assembly GCF_048455015.1 of Haemaphysalis longicornis. Lineage (NCBI taxonomy): Eukaryota > Metazoa > Arthropoda > Arachnida > Ixodida > Ixodidae > Haemaphysalis > Haemaphysalis longicornis. The sequence goes on along the minus strand of NW_027526233.1, from coordinate 40,649,037 downwards.
GACTAAACATCGTTGCGAATTCTTGACCCAGTGCTACACTTGGGGCTTCGTCTTGCATCAGGTGGTTTTCGCACTAGCTCGGTCAAAAGCTTTTGTATGTCGAGTGTAACAGGTGGTGCCTCCAGAACCACCGGCACACGTGGACTCGTATTATGCTTTTAAAGTTTTGTCGCTGAATAACCATCCTTTTTATCCTGCCTTTAACAATACATCCACATCCTCACTGTAAGGAACTCGCACAACCGTTTCTCTTCCCATTTCGCTTAGAGTGCAAAAGCGAGCGTCGGATCTCAGAGCTTCATTTGTGAAGTGTAGAGATCATCCTTTTCAGAGATTTTACCCCCTTGGCATGTTCCCCCTGTGTCCTGTGACCTTTCTTTTATGAAACTTGACAAATGTTGGGTACCACGAGCTGCAATACTGCAGCACTTTCTGTCTCTGCAGTTTAAATACCTATGTACTGAATTTTACACAGGCGCTTCTAAAACCGCAATTATGGTGTCCTGCGCTGCTCATGGTCCGAATTTCAATGCAGCCAGAACCATGTGCACACGCAACCATAATTTTCAGCAGAAGTGTATGAAATTTTACCTATTGCACGACACATTCTTGAGATTCAATTTCCCAATTTAAATATTTATACAGATTCGTTGACTGTTGTTCGTGCGCTATCATCTCCCCAGCCCGCCAAAAACCACATGTTTAATCTTGTGTTCAACACCATTATGTCGGTCTATGTGCAAAAGCATTACCTGCTCCCCTGCTGGGTGTCAGGACACTAAGGGATCGCTGGCAACGTGTTGGCAAACGTGAGGGCTGCTGCTGCTGCACTCCTCTGGAACACTGTACACATAACAACGGTACCATATACAGACCTCAGGCCACACATAAAACGCTTGCGAAGAACACGGCAAACACACTAAAATGTACAGGCAGACAACAAACTACATTTAATAAAACCACATTTGGGATGGGGAGCAGCTGACTCACAACAGGCGCACGGAAGTCGCCTTGGCTAGGCTACGGATGGGGCCACCAATGCAATGCACTCGCATCTACTCCCGGGATCTTCAAACCGCCAGTGCAGCAGGTGCAGAGAGGCCTTATCCGTAGTTATTATACTCATTCAATACAAGGCGTTCGACACCACACGAAGTAACATTTTCCTAACCTGTACAAACAACACATCCCGCTACACCCACCACAATTCTTGGGCGACAACCCAATGTTTATTCACAAGCATCTTTTTCAGTTTTTATCAGACGTGAAGTTTTTAGAGCTCCTTTCTACCAAGCATAACCATCCTGGCCCTATACACCAGCCATCTTGATAGATTCGGTTCATTTTCGTTTTTACTGAGACAGTTCAGGATTTAAATGTACATTTGTGTTACCAAATACCTGTTTTGGCACTCTTTTCCCTTGTTGGCCTTGCGCAACAAACTCAAACCATCATCATCCGTTTATCATTTACAAGAGGAGGAGGTTTGTTAGGTTTCGCTGGCTTAACGTGAACACAACCGCCGATCTTTCTGTGGATGTATCTGTTACCACGAGCGAGGCTGATTTTGTCGCAACGATGTATATACGCGCACGTTCAACAACTCCAGTCAGATCGTCAATCTTTTGGAGAGTTCTAAGGGGTGGAGGTGGTAACACCCCAAATAGAGGAAATATTTGATGCAGACGTGCAAGTTAGGAAGTATGTATAAAAATACTTTTTTTTCAGTGAGATATGCACTAAGAAAGATAGCTGCACAGACACCTGGGCGTTTTGCGCTTATTCTTGGAGTGAAAATTTTATTTTTAAGTTAAAAAAAGACCTGCTAACTCCAGAATAACCGCAAGCGCTCGGGTAGATTTTTTAATGTCATTTTTTTATTCTTTTTAGCCTCTGTTTTATTCTCTGGTTTTTAATCTCTGTTCTCTACTTAAAAATGGCGAATATTGCTATATATGGGCATATATTACAGGGGAAATATCTACGGCTGTACAGCGCCACGGTGTAGCAAAGAAACCCCCTGCGCCCGCGCGCCTGCGCCCGCCACAGCCCGGTTCAAGCCGCCGGAAAAGCGCGAGCTCCACGAGAGGGGTTCCTCTTCTCCGTCAGAGGCCGCTCGGAAATTGCTTTGGTGACCCTCCGCCGGCTTCAAACGCCATGAATTGTGGACAAAGAAAACTTCGAGTGGAGTTTGTTGTAAGTTTCAAATTTTCTAGTGAGTCACCCTAACTCATACAAGAATTCCTGAAGGAGACCGGGTAGTCAGCAAGTCCATAAATGCAAGTGCACGGTGCACACGTATAAATTAAAAAACTGGTTGCTGGTGTGCTGACAGAGAAAACGAATATAATATTTTCTCAAGTGACAGGTGTGAACTTGGAAATTATGCAGGCAAAACGACGTCCTAAATACAACAAAGCATGTGTACCACCACTGCGAAGTATTCACGGCCATTTCGCCCTGAAAGTATGGGTGACAAGTGAACCAGAACTACATGTTCTTCGTCTTTGGTGCCGTGTCTGTGTTCCCGGTGTCCATCATGAGCTCTTTCCAGACCGCACCATTCTCTACCATTTTACAGAATAACGTGTTAAGACGTTATCGCAACACACAATCTGAATTAGTAAAGGCCACTGAACTTTTCAATGAAATGGCAATGTACCTTCCTCCTTGAGCACCAAGAGCAACAATATGGAGCACCTTCAATTTTATTTCCCTTACGAAAGTGCAGCACCAGTCATTAGCACTGTCAAGGTATGCAAGCATATCTTGTAAGTTAAGAAATAGAAAGCCTAATGAAACATGATAGTTTAGACTAGATATTAGCATGGGTAAAGTTAGGCGAAATTTAATAACAGCTATGCAGACACTAATCGTCTAGTTTAAATAATCGAAACTTACTCTCACTCACACACACGTCCTGATTCATGATATCGGTAGTGCCAACTTTTTTCCATCTTACCACACCCCCATACTTCAGACTTGCTTCATTCCTTCGACATTTCTGCGCGGTCAATAAGAGGTTGTGTCAGAAGTTTATAAATTTAAATTCAGTCAAAGTGAAAGAACAGAAAGGTTGACAAGTAGTCGAAACTAGTCACTTCCTTGGACTTCTTTGTGTGGCCTTGGTGAAAGGCGGCCTTGTTGGCGTAAGAACGCACAGAGCAGCTGAATAGGCGCATTATAACAGAGCTAACAACGTCGATTCCGCTGGCACAGAGAAGAGTTGGTTGCATGGAAATGCCAGAAGACAACAGTCACGCCAACAAGAACTACAAGAGCATCTGGATACGGAAGTTATACTGGAAGTGTCCTGCATACGAACGGTGTGGTGTCAATAATCACTGTGCACGGTTGTGGATCCGGGCTTGGATATCCATTGTGGTAGTATGACTGGGGTTTCAAAAACGTTGATCAGGAGACCGAGCCGGGCTGATGAAGGAGAACACTTTATACCAATATTTACATTATGATTAGACGGGTTTAGATATCTACTCTCGAACTTAGCTTTCACAACGAGCAACGCTAGGCAACGCACAGCACCGCCTTGTTGTTCGCAGAAAAGATCCCTAGAACTCCTCTGGTGAATTCAACTCGAAATGTCTGGTCCAATTAGGAGCCTACACTTTGAAACACATAGGCCCCGCGGATGCTTGAAGTGACCACAGGGCTGAGAAGGCGTAGTAGCCGCTCCGAGGTAAATACTTCCTTTTCCCTTACCGCGGCGCACACCCGAGTGCCAGAGTCATGTAGCTCGCTGTTTGCCTGTCCTACTGGACGCACCCGGAAAGTCGCCTCTTTTTTAATGCTGCCGTCTTTGATTATTCAGAGAGTTAAAAGTGCTGGACTGACTAAAGGATGAGGAACTGTCTTCAACATTGCGTCTTTTCTGTTCAATGAAGAGTCGCACGCAACACGTGCCGGATTGGGCACAGGCGAAGTAAACACGCCAATTAGCATTGACGTCCGAGCCAGCATGAGTATGTGTGGCCACCATCCCAGTCACTATAGCACCCAGTTCTCGAAGGAGATGGGAATACAGTGATACGAAGCTGAAATACCTGCGAATTTTACCTGTTATATCTTGCAATGGCTCCATCTAATTTTATTTGCTAGGAATAATCACTTATTTCACTCCCAAATAGCAAAATAACACACCACTGGAATCCTATTTGTTACCGTGTATAAAAGAGGCATGAGTGAAGAAATCAACTCTGATTTCTTTTTATAGGCAGTATCCAGAAAAAAAAACAACAGCCACCGACCATTTTTCCGAGGTCTATTTTCCGGCGCTACCTGAATATCTGGACTCTGACATGGCATTGTCACGCACTCCACAGAGTAAATGCCTAGCCCCTACAAAACGTTACGGCGTTCGAAGCGCTTCTCCCTTGATTTTCCGGAGTTTTTCATTCGATCGCAAGTGAAAAGTTATTAAAAAGCCAACAAACAGACATGCAGCCTCGAACTCACGTTGCAAATGCACAGCATGGAGGAAGGAAGTCAGCCGACACTGTGTCCTTTTGGTCGGATATGGCCACCTTCACCGAAGTGCAAGCTGGTATATCGGCGCGGCAACGTAGTGCCTCGCAGAAACTGAAGCGGTATGTATATACAGTGATTTTGGGGTATTTTTCTTACGAACTTCTGAATTTTTCGGATGCTATCTCGACCCATCAGGGTCGGCCAAATTGGTGGGCGACTGTATATAACGTGTAGAAATTCACGCGCACGATATAGTGGGACGCTCTGTCTCAGTCCTATAATGGTTACTGTGAAATTTTACCCTTCCTAAAAACAACGTGAAGCCACTGCTAAGCATCACAGAGACACCGTAAAGAGCACCTTCTCGGCCCTGATTGCCTACTGGGTTAGAACTGGTCAAACTTTTATAATAAATTGCAACATTGAGAAATGCTTAATAGCCACTAAGGACCATTTATGTGTTGTATTTTCACTCATTTCTTTGTGGCCATGGTAATATATCAAAATTGAGGTATTGTGAATGTGCCATGACTGGTTAACTTGTACTCATTTTACAATTTCATTTCCTAAAAGATTTAACAGCCTCATGTCGATGAATACATGTGCATGCCATTTTTTGAAAACTGTGGAATCCTGTTGCACGATTCCGCTTCAAAAACGCACGAAGTAGTGGAGGCGGCAAGACTAGGCATCAGCGATCTTGTGGGTGGCGACATAAAATCGATGGCTCTGTGTGAAAAAGAAGTGGCGTTCATTGAGATCCCCGTTTTCCTGGTCGCGACTGGCTTGAGCGGGGTGGCCAATTGCAGCCCGTTTTTCTAATCAATGTTTCTCTTGCTGCTGTTTTTTGGGGTATATATTTTCTCCTCTTTTAATGAAACTCCGTTGTACGTTAGTGCTCATGCTCGGTTTTTCTATGCTTGTCTATATTCACGCGATTGAACTGCTAATGCAAATAATTTGTTCTTCTCTTTTATTACGTCCTACGCACTGGTATTTTTCTATTCTTATAAGGGGCAGTCATTTCCTCAAGCTACTCACCGCAGTAGGTTTTTGGGGTTGATCCTTTATTTAATAGTCTATGAAAGAAAAATAAAGGATTGAATTGAACTGAAAAATCCTTCCTTTACCCGTATTGTTGCGAAGATGAACATCAGCGGGTTTGTTTGGTTTTCATCGCTAATAAACAGTTTGCTTCGTTTCACCCCTGCGCGTGACCTAGAAATATTTATTCACAACAGAAATCCCTAAAAGGCATTGTGTTTCCGCGAACGCTAGAAAACAACAGGGAAACACAAAAGGCCACACACATTTATTAAATACATATTACACTTATATTTGGGCGCTACAGGCGCTGACAAAACTGTTTCCGTTTGATTGCTTTTTTATCTGACTTTGCGTGCTTTTTTCACTTCTGTTCATGTCGGTTAGTTACAAGCCAGTTTCGGCATTGAAAAGAGCATTTAGTCCACCGGCGTAAGAACGACTTCTTTGGTGCTCGCCCGAAAATGGTGTTGGAAAGCTATGATATTTCGGGGAGACCTTTGGCTTAGATCACAATATAACCGTTTTCTTGCGGTACAAATAAACCTTGAAAATATTATCTAGGGACAAGTTTCTAGTTACTTGTACTGTTTCGAGCCGTGCTGTCAGTATCGCTTATTGGTTATACTAATATTGACCAAGAGGAATAACCATCTGGTGCCGAATATGTCGCAGAGCTGCGGTTTATTTTGCATCTTTGAGCCCCGAAATGAATATTTGTTTAGTGGCGGCTCGCGAAAGGGATTAGCGAATAACTTTGATGATGATATCGGTTAGTAGGGGCGGTCTCCCGCTTACAGCACGAAATCGCACATGCATCGCTATACGAGTCTGACATGGTTTTGGGCACATCAATACCTTCACCTGACCAACAGCACTCAAATGTGAACAACCCAGGTAGTTCTGTGCTAAAAAGACCCCTCAACACTATGAGACATATCAACTTGTTCGTTACAAGACGGTGATTCTTCTCCCTCCGAGCTTCCTACCAGGTAATGCGCTCCTACACGCAGTCAAGTAAATGTTGGGGAATGTAGGCTCTTCGTTCGTTTTCGGAATATTTGGTATACGGAAGGTTAACTATGATGCGCGACTTTTCATCTTTTTTTGCGGAAAACACAAGCATCTTCGTGTTTCGACCGTGCACAAACAGAATGTTCCCGAACAATCGGAGCATGCATAATGAAGATTCGCTCTTTCTTTGTAGATACCATAAATGTTTTTTGGTTGCTTTTGCTACATAATATATGAAGCTCCATCAACGTTCTCACTTCGTCCTTGCTGCCCAACCAACCGGCATCGTTTCTAGCCCTTTATGTTTTACCGACTTCGAAAATATATGTGAAGAAGAGTAGTGTAACATTGATGCGACAAACTAGAGGGTCCGTAATAGTATCCATGTGCCAACACGCCACTCAGCTCATTCTTGGTCAAGCGCTGCACCAGTACCTTCACAAGCTAAACATTTGTGACTCCTCGAGGGAGCGGCGCATAGAAAATGTACGGCCGCAGCCGCACACTGTAGCTAGCCATGGCGGCTCTACCGGACGCGAGATGAACACTGTCCTAAACAAAGCGCGCCTGACAATCGCTAACAGAAGCGAGACCCTCGGCACTCACCGGGCCGACTTCTTACTTGCTGTATCCAAAATACTGGATGGGAGCTGGAAGGAAAAAAAAGCTTGGACGTTAACCAGCGAGCGCAACGATTGAAAAACAGAACACCCATGTAAGCGCCCCGCGCCTACATGCCGCCACTGACCACGCACGAAAAGAGTATGCTGCTGTATCCGAAGGGAATAGAGCTCGCACAACCACAACCACGCTAAGACCACCGGAGATCGTGCCGCTTAGATGCCAGCTTTCTTCACAGCTTTTCCTTAATGCTTGGAGGGGGGCATGATGACAGCTACTGCGGTGCGATGCGAACACGGCGGCGTCGACGCGGGCGTTAACGGTAAATGTTCACAGTCAACACAAATAAATCATGATAACTGAACACTGCACGACAGCACTGAACCTGGTATTGTTTTAGAGCTACGAATTGCAATAACCCGAGATGTTACAATATTTTTCTATATTTTCGCGGAGGTGAGTAGCGACGTACTTTTAGTTTAAACCACAATTGTAAATAAGTTTTGAAACACTATTTGCAATTACCATACGTGCCTCTCGTGGCGAAATGTTTTATACAAAATACATTTTTTTTAGTTTAGAGTCCTAAAAAATGAATATCCGCGTGATAAAATAGCTACGTGGGTGTTTAACACCGTATTTTCGGTAAATAACAATTGCGTTTATGTTATTAGATTGAGAAAAACTCTCCGCCAAAATATGTGCTGAAGCTGATCTTAAAAAAAAGGCCTTTGGATTGCCGCCACACCGAATTGCACGCCACACATTAAACTCAATGATACCACCTATGCAATTTTTCCTGAAAATGACTACGAATTTAGAATTTCGCGAATTCAGGAATAGTTTAGAAAATCTTTGCCAAAGCACAATTTACAAATGTTGAGCCAGGGGTGGTGATGCACCGTACCTAGTAATATGTAGGCTAAATTGTGTGGTAGTCATGCTCGGCAAGACTAAATAGTGTCGCATCATGGCGGCCATGGTAGCAGTGACCGTTGAGTTTACGCAATCGGTCGAACCGCCTCTGCTCACTGACTACCTAGAGTCACTTTTAATTGTTGATAGAGATGCTGGCTAGCCCATGAGCCGAAGCGCTTTGCCCGGTTGGGTAAAAATCCAGAGAAGTTGCTCCCATGTAGTACAGCAACCCTCGCTGGTGTCGTTTCGCCACGGCAAGTGATCAGTCTGTCTTGATTTTTTCCCTAACTGCCAGACCGCTTCCACTCACAGACTAGCCAGAGTCACTATCAATAGTTAACACTGATTCTGGCTAGTGAGTGAGGGGAAGCGGATGGTCCCGTTTGGGGAAATCAACTATGACTGCTGCTATTGCGGTCATGATGTGCCACTCATTAGACCCTTACGGTCGTGATCCAACTCCTTCGACAGAGTCTTCACTTTGGAACTGACAGATTTATTATCTGCAGTAAAAATACTCCTAGCACCAAAAATGTTTGACTGGGCCATTCATAAGGGAGGCGTAGTACACGTCTAACAAATAGGAAAGCTTAAAGGTAGCGAGGCTATGGTGATGCGCTCAAATGCCTCATATATACAACGTGTACAGCTGCGCCTTTCTCACGAAACCTTTCATTGACACGCCTAGCTGCCTTGCGGATGAACCAATTTCCACACAGAAGTGGCACGCTAATTACAATGTCTGCTTTCTCTCCGCCAAGCAGTGTTGGGCGCCCCGTAGTACAATGGCTGCCATGCAGAGCATAGGCGTGCTTATCCTGCTCGCCACCAGTTATGTAATGATCACTGCGCTGCTTAAATGAGTTTAGTCCTTTATTCAGGACTGCTATAGAGACTGTGCGACAAAACTGCTTCACCGACTCGTTGGGGTTTTCCAAACTAGGCGGTGGGCAGCCAAGGCGACAGCGCTAACGAGGTAACGGTGAGATGGGGGCTTTATCGTATGAGGAAAAAGTGTTACATTGCGAAATGTTCAAAAACCTACTCTATTTGCCTTCTAGAAACAGCGTCCTTTTGACATTTAACATCTTAATACCTTCATGACAAGGAACAAAAGAAATACGGAGTGATCGCTGCGTGAAGGAAGTGCTTGTTTACATTTTGTTGTATAGCATAGCACCCAAGATGGTCGTAAATATTTTGATCCTCTTCGCTGGGTGCCATTTCGTGGCACCCAGCGAAGAGGATCAAAATATGCGGTGCACTTATCATTGGTGATAAACTATTGACGAATCGAAGATTCCTATCCTTCGCCCTTAAGGTATTTCGGGCAACCTAACGCAAAATGGTGGCTATAGCTAAAGACAGGTACTTCGGTCGCAAAATACCAGTGTGTTTCTATATATGAATAAATTCATTCTTAGGTTAATTGAAACGAAATTCCCGCAGCACGCGTAATATGTCACAAATAGGAGTGGACACTGGAGCGTGTGCTGGTTTTGGAGGCAAGGAAAGAAGGTCACGAATATAACGAGGTTATAAAGAGGACAAATGGCATACGCGCAGTTTTGCACAAAAGAAAAATATGTTTTTGTATTTGCCACTTATTAGCTAATACGATGCGTGTCTTGAAAACGTTTCGTGTGTTGCGCGTAAGCAAGAACTTCCGTTGCTGCCGATGCCGTTGAGGTACGATACTTATACCTTTAGGCGGTCACTAAAAACTAAAGCCCCGGTGTTCGTTCTCAAAAAGCGAAAGCTTTCTTAGAGGCACGCTTGTGCCTTTAGCGCTTCAGGTGCTTTTTGTGTTATTCTTTGGTTGCTTTGATGATCCTGCTACTTCTTTGGGAGTTGCTCGCGACATTTATGTTCAAACTTAAAATTTAAATTCAGAATTGAAGGAAAAATGGAACCCCAATGGGCTTTGGTCCATCAGGCTTCTCATGTTATGCCTATTGGGAAGTTATGTGATTAGTCTTGCATCCCTGTTTTCAATTGCTGTGTTGTGACTCAGCAAACGTTGCTTAGTGCATACAGGCTAGCTGCAATACACACTGACTGCAGTCAAGAAGGGGAGGGAGAAGACATTTCTTTGCTGGTATCAGACTTTTCCCTGTTGAGTGCCAGAGAGTCCAACAATGTTGGCAGTACAGGGTTTTACGTAGCAAATGAGCTGGTGCGTAGCATATGCTGGCTGCATTTCTCAGTTAAAGGCGGCACCGGGGTAGTTTTTCTTCTGTTGATAGGGTGTTTAGTGGAGTGGTTTTTTATAATTACTCGTGTATTTGGGCTACTTTGAACTACTGTGCCCTCTTGCGCTTTAAAATGCATGTATTATTAGCAAGACTGAAGCATCCGTTTGAATAAATGGAAAGTTCAAACCTATTTATTTAATTATTTATTACACCCTCAGGCCCAGAGGCATTACAGAGGGGAGTTGGTTACAAAAACAAAGCAATAACACATGAGAACACAGCAACTATCGAAAAAAATCAAATTATCCTGGTTATACAATATTAACTAACGCATTGTGAAATAAACAGTTATCATTATTGGCCACGAGACTTGGGGGAAGGCGCTTCCAATCATGTGATGTTCTGAGGATGAACGATTCGGAAAAATTTCGCGTGCTGCTATATTCGATGACAACTTTGTGAGCGTGATCGATTCGGCGAGAAATGTATTCCGCCTTATTAACGGGTTGGTTGTGTTGGGTGTGATGATGGTATAGTTTGTGAAACAATGTAAGACGAAAAGTGGTCCGACGGGAATCTAAAGACAGAAGCCTGGTGATGGATTCCATGTAGGAGATGCTTGCAATACGGTTATAGTTGTAGTGAATGAAGCGAACTTTGTTATTTTGTACCATTTCAAGAGCAGTAATTAGAGTATCGTGGCAGGGGTCCTAGACTGGCGTAGCATACTCGAGTTTTGACCTTGTTAGTGTTTTATAAAGCAAATGTTTTAATGAGGATGGGAAGCTTCAGAAGGTACGGTGCAGATAACCCAACATGCGGTTAGCTTTGCTAATGGCGTGTTCTATGTGGAGCGTCCAATTAAGGTTAGCTGAAATGTGTACACCAAAGAATTAATAAGAATTGACGGGCTCTAACGAAATGTGTTCAAATAGTACACAGCGGGGCTGCTAGTACTCCGTGTTATGAACATGACTTTAAATTTAGACACGTTTAGTTTCATAAGCCATTTATTACACCAGTTAGTTACCTTGTATTGATCCGACTGAAGTAGGTTAGTTTGCCAGTCAGAGTTAATTTTGCGAAAGATAACACATCCGGCTGCAAATAAATTGATGTTTGAAGATACGAGAGACGGACGGTCGTTAATGTAAATAAGAAAGAGGAGAGGACCTAAAACTGCTTCCCGGGGAACTCCAGAAGAAATGGTGCACAAAGAAGAATTAATGTCGTTAGCGGCAACTAATTGTGATCGGTTAAGAAGGAAATACTTGATCCACTGAAGCACGGTAAGGTCAAGTTTAGGTCGGTTTAGATTAAAAAGATCTAGATTATGCCACCGACTTTTACGTCGGTGGCATATTTTATGTTATGCTTTGGAAAAATAAAAAAAAACTCAATCAGCTTGAGCAGATAGATCTACAATGCGATGTAACTGGTGAGTAAACGATATAAGGTGAGTATCACACAAAAAATATTTTCGAAAGCCATGTTTCGCTGGTGAAAAAAATAGGTTAGATTCAAGAAAATTCACAAGGTTGGTAAAAATTATGTGTTCTCGCAATTTACAACATGTACTTGTCAAAGAAATGGGGCGATAATTCAATGGGGAAGTTTTAGTTCCCGATTTGTGAAATGGAGCCACCTTCCCTATTTTCCATTGAGCACGAAGAGTAGATCTATATAATGATTGCTGAAAAATCTCTGTTAGTGTAATAGAACTAAATGAAATAATATTTTTTTGAAACTTTGCATCAATAAGGTCGTGTCCAGGAGATGAATGGTATTAAAATTTATCCATCAATGAAGGGACACCCGGTGCTTCGACTAACACCGGAGTCATTGTAATGTAATCAAAATAAGCTGCAGTAGGGAACAGAATTTGAGAAGTTGTAGAGAAGTTTGTTACAAAATCAGCACAGATGTGCATAGGTGGGACGGAATAATATTGCCTGATGAATCTTCTAAGACTATGCTTGTATCGTGTGTGATAGCCGCGGCAAGCGCGTCAGCCCACCCGCGCGTGTGGAATGTTCTTGTCATGGCATCGCGGCGGCCCATGCTCGCTGTGCACTCCGCCCTTTCCCAATGTATGCCATAAAACTGTCCGCCGAATAAACCGATGGGTTCTTCTCGTCAAGGCTTGGCTTCACTATCAGCGGCGGTCGCGCAAACACGAAACATGGTGTCAGAAGTGGGGTGAGAAGCTAGGTCGAGCTGAACGGCAAGAAGCAGCGACCAGCAGTATGGAATTTTTGTAGCCCCCCGAACCGATACCCTTCGACGGCGACATCAGTAAGCATTGGCAGCTATTTAAACAGAAGTTTGAATTCTTCCTCACCGCCTCAGAAACCGGCCCCGAGCCCCGTGGAAGCGCAACGAAGACGGCCCTACTGCTGAGTGTGGCCGGCGACGCCGCCTTGGAGGTTTTCAACTACTTCACTTTCCTCGAAAGTGAGAGCAAAGAGGATTATGTCACGGTGGTAAAGAAGTTTGATGAATACTGCGCAGCCCAGCAGAACGAAGTGCACGAGCGTTACCTGTTCCGACAATGAGTTCAAGCTGACGGTGAGCCTTCGGAACAGTCCATTCGGGACCTGAGGAAGCTGTCTCGGTCCTGCAACTTTGGTGTGATGGCAGACTCAATGATTAGGGACCAAATCGTTTACGGAACGCACAGCGAGAAAGTCCGGGAGAAACTGCTGCGTGATAACGAATTAACGCTAACGAAAGGCGAGCAAGTATGCAAGGCAGCAGAATTGTCGGCGGCGCAGCATGACGTGTGGCGACGGGAGCAACGACAGGTCGACCGGGTGATAAAAACCGATGAGGAGCAGCATACGACCTTCCGGTGCCGTAGGTGTGGGCGGCAACGTGCTCCACGAAATTGCCCGGCGTTCGGTCGCACTTGCCGAAGGTGCGGAGGAAAAAATCATTTTGCGGCAAGATGCAAGAGCGCAAAAGAAGTAGCAGAGGTTCAGAGCAGTGAGGAGGACTTCGAGATTCTAGACGTTTCGATTGACAGCGTGATAAATCAGCGGGATTGGATCGTTCAAGCACAAGTGGTGAACTGTGACCTGACCCTTAAGATAGACACAGGTGCGCAAGCAAACCTTTTGCCGTACAGCACGTATCGCAAGCTCAACCCGAAAGCGCAGCTGGCACCCAGCAACGCAATGCTACGTTCTTACGGGGGAGCAACCATAAAGCACCTTGGGATTACGACGCTAAAGGTCAGCCTCGGCAGAAGGACTGTCAACGTCCCGTTGTTTGTTGTGAAAAAAGGGCGGCAGGCGATTCTTGGCCTGCGTGCGAGTGAACTTCTTGGCCTCTTCACAAGGTGCATCAGCGAAATTACGGCGAACACCAGCGAACAAGTGGCGCAGGAATACCAAGATGTCTTCACGGGTATTGGCTGCATTCAACGACGCTATAAAATGGTACTGCAACCGAACAGCGTTCCCACAGTGCACGTCGCTAGACAAGTCCCCTTGGCTCTCCAGGGACCACTGCGAGCTGAGCTCGACCGGATGCAGAGGGCCGACATCATTACCAAGGTGGAAGAGCCAACAGACTGGGTAAGCCCTTTGGTCATCACCACAAAGAAGGACGGTAAACTGCGCGTATATCTGGATCCCAGAAAAATTAACCAGTGTTTGAAGCGCGAGCATTACGAGATGCCACGCCGTGAGGACTTTGAGGCAGAGCTTGCAGGAGCAAAAGTTTTCTCTCGCCTAGACGCCAGCTCTGGATACCACCAGATTCCACTTGATGAGGAAACATCCAGAATATGCACGTTTGCCACCCCCTTTGGCCGCTATAGATTCCTCACACTCTAAGAACTCGAGGAGTGCTGGGCACTCTGTCTAGGAGTAAAAACTTTTGTCCCATATTTCACTCCCTTTGGAAGCATTGGGCGACTCTTCCGAGGAGTAGCGCGTGGCGGCCGAACGAGAGGCGAAACACTCCCCGTGGGATTTACTTGCTGTTTTCGAAACGGAGTATTTGAACCCTGTGTGGGAATTGCAATGCCATCTCCAAGGCAGTGTTCCGTCACTCCCTTTAGGCGTAAATAAGCTCTATTGGCGGCGTTCCCGGATACTGCATACGGGTACTGCTACTCTCTCTTGGAAAGCATTTCGTTACGCCTCAAGAGCGTTCCGCTATTCCCAGCGAGGTAGCGTTCTTTCGCTCCGCCTGCTACTAGACCCCCCCCCCTCCTTCCCCACGATGGTAGTATAGGCAGTTACAAGCAAACAAAACAGGACAAGCTATTTTGAAACATGGAAAAGAAGAAAAAACAAGCTCAGACTTATTTTTCAAAATACCACAACAATCGGTTCATTCTGCAATTTAACACAAAATTCAATTTATTGGGAATTAAAATATCACGACATAAAAACGGTTCCTACTCCACATGCACACAGGAGACGTAGCGCCTATTTAGGATACATCCAAGAAAAAATTCACAAATAAGAATGCAACAAAGCAATTGAAAACACTGAAATACAAACATTAAATTATGACGATAAAAATGACATTAACATCCCCAAATAAAAAGGTACTGGCATTAGCACGTAAAGCGTCAGTAGAAATACAGCAGTGGGAGAATAGTTAACAGTATTAACATAAAACAAAATGGCCTTAGTACATCAGTGAATGCTTCACATGGACTGAAAAAGCCAGCTCGTATTTAACACACTTAAAAAATATTTACAAATAAATTTTGCGAAAGAAAAATCTGGGACTAAAACAATTCAGCGTGGATTACTATAACGCATTACAAGGTGCAATCAACACAAAGGTACAAAGCCATTGACACGGCAACTTTGCAACAGATATATTTTGGTGGTACAATAGACAACCGCAGGAAACATTCCCACTGGGTTTTTTAGGCGGGTGGTTCTCAAATGAGGATGCGCTAGTAAGATTTAAAAGGGCATAACTTGGTATGAAAAACAAACACGTTCGAGCTGACTCCTTCATAATGTTGGTGGCGGCCTTCAGAACAGTGCCGACCAGTGCCCCGTGCTTGAGCCAAAGTAAGGTCTACAGAAGCAAGAAGGTGCGCTTCGCCTTTGAAGCGTATTACACAATGAACGGCCAAAACACAGACAGCAGCAATGGGAACCCATCCACGATGTCCAAGGGTGTGAGGAGAAGTGCCTTGAATGCGACGGCCACTGCTGCTGACGCCTCGGGGATCTCTCCCTCTCTCTCAAAAAAATATTCTTCGGGCAAGTAGCGTCTTCCCGTGGTTCCTACATATAAAAAAAGAGGGGGACAGCAAATATAAGTTCTGCAATAAAAAAAATATAACGAGTTTGACAACGTTAAATGAAGTTTATTGGGTGATAGATTAGTTTTTGCGCCGAGAGCACGCACTGAATCCGTATTGGAATGCCATACTGCTTGGCGCAGTAACCAGTCTAGATGAGGATGTCGTGACCTTGGATGCCACCACGCTCATTGTACCACTTGGCCAATGTCATGTCAGACAGCACGCCCTACAGCTGTCTGCCTACGCACTGCGCCCCAAACCCATTAGTGCTTACGTGTCCGTAGCTTCAAATGTTTACCCCGCCATCGTTGCCGGTATAAAAACATTCCACAAAATTTAAGGAAACATAACTCTTTTTGTAAGGTTATAATCCCTGAATAATTTGCATTGGATTTTGTCCTCAGCCGACTGCAACGTAGGGCCAATTATACGTTCACAAGACTAGATGGAAAAGTTGCTAATGGGTCATATAGCTACTGTTTTCTTCATTCTCGGGTACGCTTCGTTGCATGCACGCTGCAGAGCGCAACATTTGATGAGAACCAATAGGCTCGTTATTGAACGATCAGAACGCTCGAACGCTCGACTGACGGCGACAACCGACGCGAAAAAAGTAATGTAATGGGTACAACAAACAGTGTGGCCGACAGCGACAAACGAAAAAAAGTAATGCATTGCTGCCAATGCCCTTCGTCGTCGTTGCTGCCGCTCGCTTGTGGGCTGCTTCTGTCCGGGAATAAACCCGCGACGACGACGGCCAGTCGCCTGCCGCTGTCGCCGCCGTCAGCGGCCTGTGTAAAAAATTTTCGCTTGTCTGTGTCGCACACAATACCTGTTTGCTGTACACACTGAGTGAGGTTTCTCGCGTCGCTCATCGCCTTAGACGAATGTAATTACCCCTTAACAGTGCGGTGAGTACGCCCCGAAAAGTCCCATTTCCGTCTATCCTGCCCTCAAGCAAAACGTAAAAAAACTTGTCTGAACAGCATTTCAGTCTGCTGTTGTACGCGCGGCGGTCACTAAAATTAATATGATGATGATGATTGCCATTTTATGGCGCAAGGCCGACAAGGGCAAAGAGCGCCAGAAACAATTGTGATTTAATAAAAGCGATGAGAATTAAAATTACAATTGTAAACCAAAGTGAAGCAGAAGCTGTTTAAAAACAAATGAAATGGCTGGTGTAGAGGGCCAGGTTGTAATTACGTGCAGTATGAAATGAGCTGTAAAAAATTATCTCTTTTAAAAACTTCGAAACATACTTAAAAGGAATTGTAGCATTGTCGGCTAAAAAATGTGAGGGGTGGAGTGGGATGTGTTGTCTGCATAGTTGTGGAAAGTGTTTGCGTCGAGTTGTGGTGAGTGCGTCACGTTGAATTAGGATGTGGATTACGGATAGGTGTTCTCCACACCTGCTACACAGAGGTGTTGGGGATCCAGTGAGCAGGTGGGAGTGTGTAGCATGTGTGTGGCCTATCCGTAATCTTGCTAGTGTAGCTTTTATTAGTGTGGTTTTATTAGGTGTAGTTTGTTGTCTCTCAGTTCGCTCCACTGTGTTTGCCATGTTTTACGAAGTTGTTGTCTGATGTGTGGCTTGAGGTCTGTGTAAGGTAGTGTTGTTATGTCCACTGAGTTCGTCAGTGCAGCAGCGGCGGCACTTTCATCGGCCAGCTCATTTCCGCGTATCCCACAGTGGCCCGGAACCCAGCACACAATCACTTCGAGATTTGAGGCGTACGCGGACATAATGGTATTAAAAAGAAGATTGGTCACATAATTTTTAGACGACTTTCCAGATGATAGCGCGCGCACAACACTCAAAGAATTTGTGTAAACGATGGATTTGGGTATTTTATGTGGAAGGATGTGATTCAGAATGAGGAGCACGCCATACGCCTCTGCCGTGAAGATACTACTAAGTAAATTCATAGTCTTAGAGATGCTTAGGTTTGGTCCGTGTGCCGCAGAGGACACAGCGGAAGCAGTCTTTGAGGCATCGCTATAAAATTCTAAACACTGATACTTTTGCTGTAGGGACAAAAAGTGCTGCAGAATCGCACTTTGTGGAACCCAGTTCTTCTGGATTTGTGTAAAAGATGTATCACAAGAAACTGGGCGGAGATTCCACGGTGGTAAAAGGTCCGTAAACGATGAATTGTATAATTCTAAAAACGAGAAGTCAAAGTAAGAAGCTTCCTTCCTCGCTCTAAGGGAGAACGGTACAGAAACAGATGGACGATTTAAAAACAGTTGCAATGAGGAAGTATCGTTAAATACTGGTTTAAAAGGAGGGTTACTAATTGATGAAATTTTAAAAGCATATAACAGGTCTATGTAGATTCGGTGATGTTCTAGGCACCATTTATCACACTTAGCGTACAGGCCCTGGACCGGGCTAGTGCGAAACGCACCTGACGTGAGCCGAAGCCCCAAGTGCAGCAATGGGTCCAGCATTTTCAATGTGGTTTTTGTTGCTGACCCATACACCACACTCCCGAAGTCCAATCTTGAACCTATTAAGCTGGTAAATACCCACAGCGGGAATTGTTTGCCTGCACCGTATGCTTGGTGTGAGAGGACCTTTAAAATATTCATTGTTTTTAGGCATTTATGTTTAAGTTGTTTAATGTGAGATACAAATGTTAGTTTTTCGTCAAACACTACTCCTATAGAAACTTGTGTTCCTTTTTAACAGGAATTGATAGGCCGTTCCGCTTGATCTCAGGATCGGGCCGGATCGCACGCAATTTAGAAAACACAACACAGGTGCTTTTAGCTGGATTAAGTTTAAACCCATTTCGGTCTGCCCAGCTAGCTAGTTTATTGGCACCAAGCTGAATTTGCCGTTCACAGATAGACATGTTACATGATTTAAAAGATATTTGAACATCATCTACATACATAAAACAGGATATTGTTGGTGGCAATGCCTTTCCAAGCGAGTTCATCTTCACTATAAACAATGTGCAGCTCAAAACTCCACCTTGAGGCACGCCATTTTCTTGGACATGAACCCTAGAGAGTGCAGACCCAACTCTCACACAAAAGGTTCGCTTGGACATGTAACTGCCAAGTGTGTTTAGCATGTTGCCCGACAAACCTAACGACTTCAGATCGCTGAGGATGCCGTAGCGCCAAGCGGTGTCGTAGGCTTTTTCGAGATCAAAGAAGAGTGTAATGCAGTACTGCTTATGAACGAATGCATCCTTTATATATGATCCTAAGCCAACGAGTTGATCATTTGTGGATCGCCCTGCCCGGAAGCCTGCCCGGCAGCTCTCGAGAAGACCATTATATTCCAGGAAATATACAAGTCTCTTGTTTATCATCTTCTCGAGAAGCTTGCAGAGGCAGCTTGTCAGGGCTATGGGACGATAACTTGCAGGGGAGGTGGGATCCTTCCCCTCCTTGAGGAAGGCCACTACTATGGCCTACCTCCAAGACCTAGGTAACCGCCCCGAAATCCATATTCTATTGTATAGGTGTAAAAGTGTTTCTAAAGTGTCTCGGTGTAAGCGTTGTATCATAGTGTATGTGATGTTGTCTGCGCCTGGAGCTGAAGGCTTACAAGTGTTGAGAGCGGCCCTCAGCTCAAAAAGTGAGAACTCAGAGTTGTAAGACGTAGTTGATCGGTTCTTGTCACGTAGAGAGTTCTTTTCGGCAGATGTTTTGTGTTTTATGAAAGTGTCTGTGTAGTGTGACGAACTGGAGACGTGTTCGAAGTGTTGTGCAAGTGCATTAGCCTGGTCTTCTAGTGTGTCCCCTGTTGTGCTGACTAGGGGCAGGCTGTGTATTTTGTCCTTTCAGTTTACGTATCCTTGTCCATACTTTACGTGTGTCTGTGTAGGAGTTTATTGATGTAAGAAAAGCGCGCCAACTCTCCCGTTTTGCCTCACGGCGCGCACGCTTCCCGAAAGCCTTTGCCCGCTTAAAAGAAATCATGTTTTCTGATGTGGGGTACCGGCGAAGGATACCCCAAGCTTTGTTCTGGGCCTCTCGCGCCCGCCGACAGTCGTCATTCCACCAGGGCCTCCTTGGGTGCCGCACGGCTCTGGAGGACTGGGGAATGAACTTTTCGGCGGCGTCGAGGATGTGCGCCGTGACGAGCTCGGTTGCCTCCTCTACGTGTACGTGTCTAATGTCTGTGTACTGCAGTTGAGATACTTCTGTGAATGTGTTCCAGTTCGCTCCAGCTTCGTTGAACCTACTATGGGAAAGAGAACTGTTCGGCCCTTTACGTATATATGCTGAGGATGTTGGGAAGTGGTCACTACCATAGGGGTTTGTGTCCACTCCCCATTCCAGAAATGGAAAGAGTACAGCAGAGCCAATAGCAAGGTCAAGGTGTGAGTAGGTGTTGTGCGCTATATTAGAGTATGTAGGCTGTTGCTTGTTAAACAGGCATGCTCCCGATGATTTTAATAACTTTTCGATGAGGCGACCTCGGGCATCTGTTCTAGAGGAGCCCCACAGAGGATTATGTGCATTGAGGTCACCCATTAAAATGAAGGGTTCAGGTAACTGATCCACAAGAGCCTCGAACTCGGAGCTCAACAAGTGATAGTCTGGTGGGATGTAGAGGGAGCACACCGTGATTAGCCTATTAAAACTTATTACTCGGATTGCAACAGCCTCTAGGACAGTGTTCAGATGGATCGTGTGACATGCCAAGGATTTGCGGGCAACGATGGCCTCACCACCAGAAGAGTATGTGCAGCCGTCTCTGTCCTTTCGGAACACCAGGTAACTATTTAAGAAATTTGTGTGTTTTTTATTCAAGTGTGTTTCCTGGAGACACATGACACTTGGCTGATTGGAGTGCAGTAACTCGCATACATCATCCAGGTTCTTAAACAGGCCTCTACAGTTCCACTGTATTAAATTTTCTTTTCCCATTATTTTATGTCAGGAGCGACTGGAATGTGTGGTTATGTGTCGTTCGGGGCGGTTACTATGGCTGGCGTCTTTCTTTCTTGGGATTGTGACGTCCGATCCCGTCCCTTCCGCTGCGCAGCAGCGACGAACGGATTGACGTCCATTTTCTCTTCAGATGTCCTCGGAGTTGCCGACTTGTCGGGCTCCTTGGACTGTGGACCCTTTCGGGGGCCCTTTTCTGGGGCCACGACCGCCAGGGGTGCCAAAGGTGGCACAAGCGGTGGGGCGGAGGTGGAAGCACCTGCCGGTCCCTCCGCGTCCATTTCCTTCGTGCCGTCAGGTGAACTGGGGGCCAGAGGAGTGGAACCGGAAGGAGCGGCACCACTCCCAACCGTGTTGGTTGCCACCGCAACCGCTGAAGGTTCCCCCTGCGGCACGGTGACGGATTGAGCTGCCAACAGCAACTCAGCGGGGGGCTCGGGCCGGGCACAGTCTGCGCCGCAGTACTGTGTCCCTGCCGAAGCAGAACGCCGCTCCGCCCCCCGGCGAGCTGCGTCTGCGTACCTCCACAGGGGGAAAGAGGCGAACCTCTTTCGCGCCTCCGGGAAGGAAATGTTCTCGGTTACTTTTATGTTTATGATTTTCTTTTCTACTTGGAATTTTTCGCAGGTGCGGGAGTATGCTGGGTGGGGTCCCTGGCAGTTGGCACAGGTGAAGACCTGTGTGTTGCAATCATCAGTGGGGTGATCGTTCTGGGCGCATTTGGCGCAGGTTAGTCTTCCGCGACAAGCGTTAGTGCTGTGACCAAACCGCTGGCACTTGAAGCACCGGCGCGGGTTCGGAATGTATGGACGGACTGGGCAATGGATGAATCCTGCATTTATGTGTTCTGAAAGTGTGAATCGGTCGAATGTTAGGATGATGTGCTTCCTGGCCATTTCTTTGTTGTCTCTCCGGATGGTGATCCGCCTCACTGCCGTCACACCTTGATCTTTGAGGCCCTCGAGGAGGTCGATGTCTGTCTCGTTTAGGAGGTCCGTCTCACAGATCACACCCATTCGAGCTGTTGATGCTGCGGTGGGGTGTGATCCTGACATCTAGATCGGCCATGCGGGTTTGGTTGAGAAGACTTGCTGCCTGTTGCTGATTATTGAGTTCTACTAGGAGTTCACCAGTTCTTTGTTTTTTAGCCTTATAAGATTTGCCCACAATGTTTTCAAGGAATTTCGAGATCAGAAATACAGACTTGGAAGTGATGGTGTTTTCTTTTTCTCTTGATTCGAATATTAGGAATCGGGGGTAGGTGTCCGGTTTAGGGGCAGCGATTGCTGGGAGTGGTGGGAAGGAAACTTCGGTGCGGCCCCTTTTCAGGGACCGGTCGTGTTTGGTGGGGGTTTTTGAGGAAGCCATGAATTAATAAATTCTATTCGGCCGTTGTGCATCCCCCCACCCCGGCGCCCAACAAGGGGACGCGACAGGTACTTGCAAGCAAGGCCTGCCTGCGCCAGATTTACACCACGGCTATAACCACATATGGCGTAACACAGGGTTGTTAGCCACACCAGGTTAACCCTAGCCGCCAAGAAAAGGAGAAGAACCAAGAAGAGAGAAGGTGACAGGAAAGTTGTTAGAAAGAGGATAGCAATATAAAAGATGTAGAGGAGGACAGGAAGAGGCGACTGCCGATTACCTCACTAAAATTATTGTAATTTAGTGACTACCACGCGCTAGACGCGCTCCTATCACTCAGCCTATTGTACGCAATTCTTTGGAGCCGCGCACGTAGCCACAGCTACTGCACGGCCGCCACTCTAACCATAGCCGCCGAGCTAAGAGTATACAGCGTAGTGCTGCGACTACTCGCGCGACCATTCCGCAAGGATACCAACATTCCGCAAGGATACCAACACTTCACGAATCAAAGGGATTGAAACGGTGCAAGAATCGACGCTGTTTGCACACGGGTACAAAAGCCGCCCTTCAAAAGTAAGCAACGGTCAAAATCAGTCACGAAAACGTTAGGACTAACCGCTTCCGCCGACCGAAGTTCCGAGAGTAACTCTGCTTCGTTAAATACACAAGACAAGAATACGAGGTTAACTAATGGCTTACCTCTACTTCCCGCCAGCGTTTCTTCGTCCGGTAGATAAATCCAAGGTCGTAATAGCTCCGAAAGATCCCAAGCTCAAGGCGCGAAGCCTGCAACGGCCGCGGATACAGTCCGGGCATAGCGCGCGCATCGCTACACAGTGCGCATAGTTCCGAAATAGGCCTCAGCGCTGTCGCCGCTGTGATGTTCGTCCGAAAGAAAAACTAGTACCACGGACGCACGCACGCACGCACGAATGAACGAATATACGACTTGTTCGCGTGTGCATGATGTCGCGCTGACGCACAAGCGGCCAGCGGTTAGCCAACACGCGTCGTATACTGTGTCAAAGCAAGTATGACGATAAGGGCAGGTCCAACTTCCCATGTTGCACGAAGCGTCTGCTTCGTAGCACATTGACATCACGGTCTGGCGCGGCCTGTAAGCCGCCCGTCCGGCCTTGGCGGGTTCACCGCTTGTGTAGGTTTTTGCAGAACACGCGCACTTTGTGGCTCGCTGAAGGCGCCTTTCTCACGATTGCTCGGGTGGTTCGTGTTACCTGATCCCCCGGATGTATGACGCGTTACGTATCGTGATCCACGCCTGCGCCGCCGCGGGGGGGGGGGGGGGGGGGGGGGGGCTCATCATTTTTCTTTGCTTAACAAAGGCGCTTGAGTTCCAGCAACCGATCGGTGTGTACGCTTGTATCATCGCTCGTCAGCCGACGAGATAGTTTCCACCGTAGAGGGTGTATTTGAGATGCCCTCGCAGTGATATCGCCAGTTCCTCGCACTCCGATCTTGCAGTAGGCCCCATATTGCTGTTAATACCAGTTATGTAAACGGATTTCCTTTATTTAACCTAGTAAAAGCTATCGTATGTACATGCCTATCTCGGCGACACTAGCCATGGTTGTTGGGCCGGGTTCGTGTTGCGCTTGCATCTTGAGCTATCAGAAGAGCGCGGACTTCACTTCTTGCAACACCAATTTTCTCAATCGATCTCAGATTTACAATCCGTTTTTTTTAGCTCGATTAGGCGCGGGACAAGCGTACGTCTATAGATCAAACTCTTTCAAAGCGACCGTCTGCAGCGGTCCGTAGATTAGTTCCTTCGGTTTGCCGCCTGCCGCCACAGAACGCTGCGAGCAATCGTTACACGAATTCATATTCTTGCACGTTTAGAATGCGCGGCAGAAGTAATCGGGCGCTTTTTACACAACCGCTTTATATGATATATTCGTATGCAACTTAAACATCACTGATGAGTTGGTGTGCGCAGATGGCAGGAGTGCATCTCCATGTTTACTCCCGCACTGGACAAGAATGAAATTGCAATTCTACTCTTCGTACTGGAGATGGGAGACGATGCGTAGGTTTACTCTTCACTGGTGCGGGAGCAGAACTGGGGCTGCACTCCGCCGCGCACGAGAAGAGTACGCGGTCAGTTTTGCTCTCCTCCTCATGGGGAGCAAGCATTGCATCCAACTCCCCGCATCTTACGAGGGGAGTCCACCAACGCTTGCAAGAGTACAATGACGGTTGGACTCTTCAACGGCTCCCCCGATTTCTTAGAGTGCAGGCTTCCTGTCGGAATAGCGTCAGCCTCGGAGGTGTTTCAGAAGTGCATGAGTGAAATCTTCGATGCCATCCCGGGAACCCGAGTGTACGTGGATGATATCCTGGTATGGGGTAGCACAACAAAAGAGCACGACGACAGGCTACGGGCAGTCATACAGTCCACACGCACAGCGGGATTTATATTCAACCAGGAGAAGTGCGCAATAGGGGTAACGGAAATTTCTTTTATGGGTGACGTAATATCGGCGCAAGGAATACGCCCGAGCACTGCATCTGTTTCTTCGGTACTACGAATACCGCGCCCAACCAAAAAGCACGCCGTACAAAGAATGCTAGGAGTCGTTAACTACTTTGCGAAGTTTATTCCAGCGTTGGCCGAAAAAACAAAACTTCTCCGGGAGCTAATAAAAAAGGACAACGTCTTTGAGTGGACTGCCAACCACGCGAAAGAATGGGACCTCGTCTGTGGCGCGCTGAGTGAGCAGCCCGTTCTAGCTATCTTCGACCCCAATCGAGACACGAAGTTAAGCTCAGGTGCGTCGCAAGACGGCATCGGCTCGGCACTACTGCAACGGCACGGGGACGGGTGGAAACCAGTTGCTTATGCGTCACAGGTACTGACGAGTGTTCAGAAACGATATTTCCAGATCGAAAAGGAAGCCATGGCAGTGGTATCCGGATGCGAGAAATTCCACCATTTCGTGTACGGCCGCAAAGTGTTGCTTGAAACGGACCACCACCCACTGATAGGAATATCTCAGAAAGCGATTGGGGACATGCCGCCAAGGTTGCAACGCTTCTTTCTTCGTCTACTCAAATACGATTTCACCCTGCAGTTTGTGCCCGGAAAGTCCTTGCTATTGGCTGATATGCTGTCACGGGCACCCGTTGGCCGGCCCCGAAAGGACGACGCTGAGCAGGACGTCGAAGTCCATGCTGTAAGTAGCATTTCAGCACTTGTAAGCGAGGCAACATGGCGCAACCTGATACAAGGGACAAGCGAGGACGGCTACTTGAAACATGTCATCGAATGTCTGCAGACCAACAAACCCGTTACAGGCCAGCTAAAACCGTTTGCAGCGGAGCTGTCGACAGTTAACGGCGTGCTTTTGAAGGGATGCAAGGTTGTTATCCCAGCCAGTATGCGCGCCGAAGTTTTGCGCAGAATTCACGATGGCCATTTGGGAATAAATAAATGCAAGGCACGGGCCTGCCGTTTAGTTTTTTGGCCAGGCCTCGGGACAGACATTGATAACCTCGTCAGGAAATGTGCAGTGTGTCAGACGCATGTGTATAAACAACAAAGTGAGCCACTTTTGATTCGTCCCGTGCCCGAACATGCCTGGTATAGAGTCGGGGTGGATATCTTCGACCACGGTGGTAAAGCGTACCTATGCGCGTATGACGCGTTTTCCAATTTCCCAGAGGTGAAATTGCTCCTTGACACATGCACAGCAACCGTCATTGAGAAGCTTAGCGCTATGTGTGCCAGATACGGGATACCAGTGGAGGTATGCACTGATAACGGACCACAGTTCGCCAGTCGGGAATTTACGCTCTTCTCAAAGAGATATGATTTCACACATACCACCTCTAGCCCCGGGTTTCCTCGTTCCAATGGCCTTGCAGAAAAGGGAGTGCAGGTAGTTAAGCGGATCCTAAAGAAAACTACTGAAGGCAGCGATGACTTCTGGCTGGGATTGCTCAGATACAGATTCAGTCCTTTGGAAGATGGCAATTCGCCCGGCGAGCTACTCCAAGGCTGACGGCTCAGGACCCCTCGGCCCCACTTCAGTGAACAGCCTCGCATTACTGTGCGAAAACATCAACAACAAGGACAGCCCAGACGTTCCCTTGTGCCCTTGGGAGAGGGGGAAGTAGTTAGAATTCGTGATGGCACGTGGGCAAGGAAAGCAAAAGTGATCCGTGCTGTGCAGCCTCGGTCGTACCGTGTCGTCACCGAGGACGGGAAAGTTCTTCGCCGAAACCGGCAACATCTGCTGAAGACGACAGAACCTTTCGTTCCTGACACGTCTGATGACGACGACTCCGACGACGAAGCGGGCGACGACCGGATACCAACACAGCCGCACAACACCGCAGCAGGTTCAACAGTGGGGGTGCCGCTACCAGTGAGCGCACCGGTGGAAGGATCAACGCGCCCGCGAAGACCCCCTCAACGCCTGACTTATGATGACCACTTCAATCAGTGCTCTTGAAAGTGATCAAGTGTGTTCTTGTGCATGTACAGTCGTCAAAAGTGTTAACAATAACAAAGAAGCGGGTGCCAGCCTACGCACGGAGGGGCCGGTTACGATAGCTACCGGCACATCTTCGGCGGGTGATAATCGGCGCTCCCTAGGCTGACTTTCTGCACTCGGCAGCTTAAGCGCACGCGCACAGCCGCGCTGACTACCTAGGGCGGTCTGGCAAACTGCCGCTCTGGGCATACGCTGGCACCTCGATTATTGTTGTTGTTAACACTTTTGATGACTGTACGTTATTACTTTGTTTATTCGGAGGTGTGACATGAGATCTTCTATTGGTGCTTTTGAAAGTAATCAAGTGTGTTGTTGTGCATAGTCGTTATTGCTTTGTTTATTGAGGGGAAGATGTATCGTGTGTGATAGCCGCGGCAAGTGCGTCAGCCCACCCGCGCGTGTGGAATGTTCTTGTCATCGCATCGCGGCGGCGCATGCTCGCTGTGCACTCCACTCTTTCCCAATGTATGCCATAAAACTGTCCGCCGAATAAACCGATAGGTTCTTCTCGTCAAGGCTCGGCTTCACCATCAGCGGCGGTCACGCAAACACGAAACAATGCTGTCTTCACGGGGCGTGTTAACTTATTTCCAGAATTTCCTAACTTTAGTGTCCAGTGTGGATGGGAGGGGTGTCGACAAAAAGTAATATTTGGCAGTTTTAAGCGCTGGCACGTAAACGTCGGAAGCGGTCGTATAGGAAGCTTAACGAGACTCACTAGAAGACCGCCGTGCTGATCGCAAAAGGAGATTTTTTCTTATTAGACAGACGTTTCACATCAGAGTTATACCATGGTGCTAATTGATTACCAGTAATGGTATGTTGCGAAATATATTTATCTGTTCATGCACTTTGGATGCAAACAGATCCCAGTTTGTTTGAACAGAGGGTTCGTAAAACCTGCCAAGTAAGCGTCAAAGAAGGAGGATAGTTCTCGATTAATTGCATCTAAATTCGCTTTTTTGTAGCCGCGTATGGTTTTTACTTGTTTTGTATTTTTCCGCAATAAAATCTTAATTAATAAAATGAGTAGGGAGTGATCGCTAATTCCCGGAAAGTACGTGATAGGGGAAGCAAAATCGGGATGTGTTGTCAGAATTAAATCAAGAGTGTTGGCAGAACTGGGTGATATTTGGTTGCGTTAGTTACTAATTGAGAGAAGGAAAAGGTAGATCAAAAATTCAAAAATTCTTCAGCTTGTAGAGAAAAGGGCAACAACGAGACGGGTCGAGGATTCAAAAGTGTGTTGGGAAAATTGAAATTACCAGCAAAAATAAGGGATAGGAAGGACAACGCGTGGTAACAGTGTTAAAAGCGTTTTGTAGTTCCCTTACAAAGGAGAGGGATGAAGATGGTGGGCGATAGCGTGCTCCTAAAACCAGTTTTTGGTTACCGAGGTTGATGGTAGCCCAAATTATTTCAAGAACGCAGTTATTTTAAACACATGATGAAGGGATGTCTTTTGATATGTCTAGCAGCACCCCCCCCCCCTATCCGCGCAGTCCTGTCACACCGATATAAATCATACCGATGGGCGTCTTCAAAAATTTCAAAATTGTGCAGGCGTGAGTAAAGCCAAGTTTCAGTTAGGACCATATTATGGGCGGTACATGTGTCTGTTGCGGATGATAAAGAGCTATGTTTGTTAAGTACGCTTCTGACGTTGATGAAAATGACTGATACTTCTTCTAATAATGATAGTCCTCTGGCCCTCATGTGTCCCGATAAAGTGTTTTGTGGCGGAACATCGTTATTGCTGGGCACTTCATGTGATCGTTCCACTTCTTCAACTCTGCCGGAGTGAGTGTTGTACATGTAGCATTTAATATTCAAAAACAGCTTATTGTATCGGAGTTGGAAGCGTGGCAAGTTTGGCTGGCTGTTTTTCAAAAAGTTTTTTCCGAAGCATGCGGGTCGCGGGAGAAAAATTGTCACTGATAAGAACATCTTTAAGTGTGAATTCACTGCGCAAAGATAGAAGTTTATCTCTTATTTTCGAGTTGGTGAATTTGGCAATGATAGGATGACATTGGTTTTGTGTGAAGAATTTTAATCTTTGCGCGCGATGGATGGAATCTGGCGTGAAGGTATGAAGCACTGACGTAACAAAAGTGGTTAGTTTTTTGTTTCGGTTTGTTCCCACGTCTCTTTCGAGTCCGGAATGCCTCAAATGATAAGATTGTCTCTTCGGGATCTGTCCTCAAGTTCATCCACGCGGGTCTGCAACATGCTGTTTTGTGTAGTCATTCCTCGATAGGTTTCTGAGTTTTAAATTTAACATATTTGATTCATCATCTCTACACCCATCTTACTTTCTGTGAAAGATTTTTGATGTTTAAAGCGCAGAGCCAATGATACAGAACAGAGTGTGCTCCACCATTTTGTATACTTATCTGTTTAGCGGAGGGAGCTCCACTTGCGCTATAGCGGCGGATAAATAAGAGGAAGGAACTGGTTTTCAAAAATACAAGTATGTATAGGAATGGAACATACATGATTGTTTTTAAGCTATGGGCTGCACTTTTGAGATTATGTTTGATCGATGTTCTTGCTTGTTACAAAACGAGGTTTGGCTTGAGGTATGCTTGAGTGAGAGAAACAATTGCACACGCTGCTTTTCAGGCTTCTGTACTGAGAATGTGGCACAAAGTATCACTAGTTTACCCTAAGTGTACACTATTTTTAAATAAAAAATTTCCGCAAACAGCTTCCACGCAGTTTAAAAGGACCCCTGATCAGTGCTCCCATGATCACCTTTAAATTGATCGGGACGGCAAAAGTATGCATTTCCAATAGGCTGAATCTGTCTCGCGCACAAAGTTTGTGTGCGTGTAAGAGAGGTAGAGGGAACCTTTTTACTAGAAAGCCCAGAACACTCTTTCTGAATAGCTGAGCATCATGCGGTTTCTTAGGGATGCCTTATCGAGACTTTATGCTGCAAATTGTCGCAGCATGGGACTACTGAGAAATGCACAAAAGCACGAAAACCTGTCCTGTATATTTTGTAGCTAACTCTCATGTAGTTTCAGCAATAAAAGATTAGTACGTCGTGGAAAATTTGAATCTACATGCAAATGCATTTAATTAGGAAATCGGTTCTCTGTGTGGTGTTGTTTTCGTTTTTTGAGCTTTTTAATAGGCCTTTTTTCACGCACAATTTCCAGTTGGGTCTCTGACGAAAAGATGGAACAAAGCTTAACCCACAGTGCCTGGATGCCTCACAAGACCTGATAGGCAGATTTGATGCTTACTTTGAGTTTGGTCAGTTCCAAATACTTGCTGTCTTCAGAATGATACGGTGCAGACTAATAAAGATCTCATGGTGCTGGAGACAGCGGCTATAATTATTTCAAGTGGCTTTGAGAATAAAATACACCTTCAATACTTTTTATGTAGTGCTCATTGAAAAACAATGTTTTTATTTGTACTCCCTCTGATCACTTTATGCGTTCGAATGTTGATGAATAGTTGTGATCAGATCAACCAGCTGTCAGCAAATGCTGAAGCCTATTAATGGAGCACAATTCAAGAACAAGTAGAGGTCATTGCGGTGCTGCTCATGTCTATCAACATAGTGCAGAGTACACCCAGATGTTTTAAAACCTCAATTGTGCTAGAATTTCTTTTGCCTCCTGGTTGCACCTTTTATTCTTGGGGTTTTCCACGAGGCGAGGTTGTGTGAATCTATATTAAAAGGGTCGATGTGCGTGGTCCTGACAAACCTTGTTCCTTGTCGCTTAGTGCATCCCCGGCTACGCTTTGTCAAACTTCCTGGACAAGAAGCTGGTGAGCAAGCATCCGCCACGTCTTTTTTTTTTCGTCTGGCCGGCCTCAACTTCGAGGTTGGCGAAAAGACCTAATTTTCTGTTGGTCAGACAGATTCTAGAGCATCGCCGCCTACTCCAAGGAAACTTTCCAATATCTGTCTACTTTAACTAAAATGCAGTCACATAAATTGAACATAAGTTCGAACGGGTAAATTTAGTTGTAATTTACTTTCCTTTTCTGCCATCATGTTTATTCTTATCTATTATCAACAAATTAATAGTCAGGTAGAGCCTCGTAGCCTGAGCATTGTCTGATTGCCACAGTGAGCTTTGTTTATACTTAGTAGTGAGGGGCCCCGTCTCGCTACCGCCTTGGCGGAACTGCTTCTTTCTCTTCTTGCTTGGTGCAGGCCTGCGTGAGCAGGAACTGCACCATCCTTTACACCTCAGTACATAAACATGTTGTCGATTTTTGAGAACTCTGATGTGGAGGTGAAAGTGGGTCACGGAGGAGTAGGGATTGTGTGCAGTGAGTGGGGGAGGAACAGGACTTGGCCAAGCGTAGTCTTGCTGTCCAAACAACTGAAAACTCAACACCCTAGTGGTGTCATTGAATAGGAGGCACTAGGTGCTGTAGCACAATTTTTGGACTGTGGGTTTTTTGTTATTTTCCCATTGTTTACGCACCTCAAATGAGACAAAAAAAAAGAAGTTTACACAGCGCTGTTTCGGTGCTGTGTCTATGTCCCCTTTTTGTGTCGTGATCGTGTGTTCTGTGCCTAAACAATTCCTCAAAATGGCATGCACTGATACAAGTGCAGGGCCACCAAAACGGGTAAACAGTATAAACCCACCGAACCCAGTATACATTACGTTTTTGGTCGCGAGGAATGGCGCGAATGAGCTGGCTAGAATGAAAAAACGGTGCCAAAACAAACTCTCTAACGCTAGGAAGCCCTCCAATATATACCATCCGAGAGCGCCCCCCCCCTGTTGCAAACGGGCAACAGCCGAACTACCATAATCGATTAATTTCTGTCGGTTCTGGGATAACACTGGTGGCATTGATGCTTTGTTTTCTTTCTTTTCTCTATGTTTCGGTTGGTGTGCAATCGTGACCGGGGGGTTTGTACATCCCTTGGAGTCTTGAAGCCATTGCTGCGTATTTAAGGGTTTCTGAAGGTGGATGTTCCAAAAATGCAGAAACATAAGCTGGCGTGTCCCGAGTGAAGACAGACAGTTGGAGAAAGACCACAGAATCTAAGACCACAAACTATAAATTGAATGATTCGTGGCATCAGAATTTCATTTAATCAAATGAAACATTAGGTGCAATCTTCCTAGTTGAATAAAACTAACCACTATAAATGAAAGCCCTTTGCTTTTTTCTCTGCAAAAAACTTAATCTGTGGAAACTGTGTTCGTACTGTTTAACTTTGTTGAAAAGCCCTTTAAAAGTCCCTGATTGTTTTATCTGAAAACTGTCTATGGAACTGTGTTTTCTATAAATCCCTCCTTTTTATGGTAGATTTCTGAAATTATAAAATTTTTCCTGCACCTAGTTTATAGGGGCCCAAAAGGCTGACACACGCAGTTGTCCTTTTAGTAGTGTGAATATTATTGTTTGTTTGAATATTCCTCTGCGCTCACAGTTGCTGCCCACATCTTGCCTTCTCCTTTGGCTACATCAGGTGGGGTTGCTTCAACCACTTCCCGTTCAATGAATGGCCATGCTCTGCCTAGTACCACGGCTGTTTAGAGGTGTGTATTATAGATCATTTTCTCAGTTCTAGACGAGTTGCCTCGCGGTATTACAAGATTACTGTGGATATAGTTTCTGGTAGGCAAAATAGGTGTATTTGGCCTCTCTAGAGCGTTTACTGCTAAAGGATATATCCCGTCACTTGCTTCACCACAATTCTTTCCCTTTTGACGTTTTCTGTGTGCATTTTTGAAGTAAGCAACCGTGTGCCTCCAGCATACCCTAGTGCCAGTGATATCGACCTTTTTCAAATTTATAATTATTTTTCGATTATTAACGTTATATACACTAATATATATAGGGTTATTTATATATATATATATATATTTGGCAAGAAATGATATGATATGCAAAGGTATAAGAGCATTGCCAAGGGTGACTACATTGGACATTGACACAGTACAATTCTCGCACATATATGGTAAAAATTATCTCGATTGCATAAAAAAACTAGGAAACTTGTAACATACGGACATGTCTCGCAGTGCATCTGGAAGAGAAAGGCAAGTAACAACTGGCAGATCCTGAGATACTCAGAGGTTCAAAACGACCTGACAAAATTAATCAATACTAAGAGAAAAGCTAACAAAGAAGATGGCGATGTTAGAAATTACCGCAAGCTGTATTTGGTGTTTACTCCTTGAACGGCTATGCCTTTCGTATAGCATGGCTGCATCCGCAGATGGCATTCTTAGCCTTGAAGGAGAACACCGCCTGCGAAACCAGCTCCAATGCCTCTCTGCCTTACGCAATTCATTGTCAGATTCGGCTACCTCTAGGGCACCTGTGGTCAAGTTCAGTTTAATAAAAGTGGACGCCATGCAGGCTTTAGGCTCACGTGAAGCTCAACCGCGTCGACCAGGGCCCTCCTAAGGGAGTTTAGGCCCAGGACTAGAACACAGTCGCAAAGGATGGGACATTTCGCTTCCACACTTAGGTATCTGACGCTCGACCAGGTTATTTCCCGTCTTCTGACGAAGAGGGTCTGTAATTACGCCCAAATTTAGTGCGCAGTGTGGGATGCCAGGAAGACGTTTCTTATATGATCTTATAAGGAGCGGCTTCTTGTATGATGTTATACTTAATAATTGAGGGGAAGGAATTTTCTACTACTTCGCCAGTACATAAAACCTTTGCTTCAAGCGCTTTGTAAACTCTACAGAGGATTTCATTATTCCATCTGTTTTGATCAGCAGGCAGCTTTTTCAAACAACTCCGCAGGTTTCACGTTAGGGGTGGTGGATCCAGAGTTTGCCTGATGGGGAAAAACTACTGCTGATCTCTTGACATACTGCTTCCAAGTTACAATAACACTTCGTTTAGTCAACTTAACACTAGTGGATTGCATTACCACCACCGACAGTATGCGCGCGAAAGGCGGCCAAGCCTAGTCAGTTTTTTGTAGAGTTTCGCCACTTTGTGCCCGAGTTTTTATGGCCATTGCAGGCGCGTTCACAGCCTCATCAAGCAACGCCACCTCAGACGGCTGAACAAACCACATGAACCAAAATCTGCCGGCTGAGTAATGCGGCCGGGAGATCACAAAACTTTTGACGTCTCAAAGAACAAGCTTTTGAATGCAGAGCATTTCAGTAACTCATGATGTCACCCGCGTTGACGTCCGTAGTCCGCACCGCACCCCTCCCTACTATATAAAAAATTACTATGCGGCGCCCGGTTTCGATCCCTCGACCCTGCGGGTGGAACGCAATGTACATGGTGCTCTACCCACTGCGCAACAAAGCCGACACAGAATGGGACGCTACGAACGCGCCTTATATCGTTGATCATTCAAATTACTGCTGACGAGCGCTCTCTCGTCAGCAGTTGCCACAAGTGCAACAACATTAACGTAACGCAAACTACTTAACGTCGTGCGTCCCCGGAAATGCTCTGCATTTGATCGTGCCCCTCGCGATTGGGATGTTTCACTGCGTCTTGTCTCGATCGCGGGACCCTTGGCGCCATCTGGAGGAGGCGCGGCACAACTCGTTGCACTTTCTTTGAAAAAGCGCCTCGAAAGCGCGGCAAATATGAAATAGGGATGACGCGCTTTCGAGGCAATCCGCCGACGCGGCTGCTTTGTGTTCAGACTCGGCGGCGAGCGTTCCTCGATTCTGGTGCCGACCGAACCCCATTTTTCCCAGGTGTTATGAGGCACGATTGGAGCCAGACTCACTCCGAAGTGAGCGCCACTCTCGACGTGGGATTTCCTGTGGATTCCAACCACGTGACGCTCGAGTGCAGTGACTGCCATTGCTCGGTTACCTTGCCAGGTGAGCCAGGGCAACCACCAATTTCACATCGACTAGCTGCATTTCTGGCCGACGCGTTTTCAGACATGGAATAATTTACAAAAGAATACGTGCGAATGCAGTTGCTGATCTCACCTGCTTTTGTTTTACGCTGTGTCAAAGGAAGGTTGGACATACCCACAAAATTTCTCAAGATACGATGGACGTATCCGCAAATTTTGTAAAGGTACGTTGGCGTACTTGGTTGGTTGCACTCGCACCTCTTTCATTTTTGCTTCCAGGCCATGCCCTGCTGTGTTATCTGCGTCCCAAGCGGAGCGCGTCTTCTATTTCAGGAGCCGTGAATTACAAGCCTGGCGCCCGCTGACGGCTTTGCAGCACAACCAGATCGTTAACGCCGTCGCATCAGAAGAATCACTTAAATTCTTTGCTATCTGCCCCGACAACTTCGTCAGGTTGTTCGTTTGTTTGTTTGAGCAGTTCCGTTCAACACCACGCGTTATCCTTTAATAAAAACGCGACGAAGACGGCCCCACTATGACTGCCCCACTTTGCATCATTTTTCTCTGCCGCTGTCGCCCTCAGGCCTCTTTACGAATGATACCGCTTTACCTACACATCGCCATGCACCTCCATATCACGTACGGTACCAAAAATATTTGCTTATCTTAACGTAGATGCAGCTAGCGACATAGACGCTACGAATAGCGGTTACGTTCTATTTATTTACTCATGCAAGGGGGTCACAAATGACTCAGTAATAACGCAAGCTGTCAGCAGAAACATTCTGAAGAACGCTTTCTAAAATGGTAATAAAGTATCAATTAGTGTTAGTTCAAAAGTTCAAACAATCAACAAAAAAATAGTTATTCCATAAATCAAGGCACATTAAAGCAAAAACATTATTGTGGCTCACCACTATGTGCTCATTTTCGGAGCTGTCTGGGGGGATGCTAAAGACTTGGAAAGGGTGTAATAGTCATCAACATGGTTTTTGTTGTCACTGGCATATGAAAGAGAAGCCAGGAAAGAGGAATTTATACAACTTTAGCACGATATTCAGTGGTAGCCACAGATGTACCATCTGTTATTTTTACAACGATGGCTTGTCTATAGAGAGCACCTAACAGTTGCACAGAATTTAACAAAACATCTTTTAGGAAAACAAGTTTGGTAATTTTATTCCGTCTTGCCGCACCTGCGAAAAAATTCAGCGGAGGTCGAAAAATGAAATTTTATTGTATCAAACACGGTGTATCAAGATGACATTTTTTGGAATGAAAACATTTCTGCAAAGAAGCCTTGAGGAGCTGTACATTGCATGCTGAAAATTTTCAAGCAGCTGTTGTTTCTTCTCTCAAGCCAGAACAGATGACCATGAATTCTCAATCGCCGCGAACTTCAGGTGAACGGCACTGAGGAGTCGTTTCGGTTCAAAAGAGGCAGAATTGAAAATAAGGCTTGCTAAAAATAAAATGGTTCTGAGGTACAGACTTCGCCTTGCATTCGGGTGGTACAAGGTTCTAATCCTGGAACCGCCGGGTACCTACCGGTTTCTTTATGGCTACAGGTATCCCTGGTCGAGTGCGGACCATTGGAAAAAGAATTCACGTCTGAAAAGCTGCCTTAACGCTTGCGACGGGCAACTGACAATTGTCCATCTGGCGGAACCCCAGCCTTCAAGCCGCGTTGCGCCATTGTCGGGGGTGAAAGAGTATGTCGACATGTTCTGCCACAGGCGGCTGAAAGTTGAGCGTCCACCGAGGCTCTGAAAGGCACCATGTACATTCGTGTGCCTTGGTGGCGCAGGGCGCCTACCGGAAAAATAGGCACAAGTGACTGCCCGGCCTGGCGCTCGGCTCTTGTGTGGGACTACAACGTTTGGAAAGTTCACCCGCATCGCACAGGAAATTATCCCTATGTAAAGGGGCAGCTAAAAAAACGCAAGACCTTTTAACTGACGGCGATAGTCTAGTGCAGTCGAGACCAGTGCCGTCGACGTAATCCTTGTGGCAAATTACCCCGCCAACAAGCGGTGTTCCCTGCTGCGCCAGTACACACGAGACGGCCTCTTCAACGGTGATGAGACGAGCTTGTTCTGCATGTTTTAGCCTGAGACGAGTGTTGGTTTTTCTAAATTGATTTTTCTATACCACGGCGCAAAGCACAGTAAACAGCGATCGAAGGTTGTCGTGGGAGCCAACATGTCGGGGACGGGAAAGTTCCACGCCTCCTAATAGGCAAATCAAGACACCCGAGATGTTTAGAAGCACTTGAATCACTCCCAGTTTGGTACAAGGCGAACTCCAATGCCTGAAATATAGTCTTCTTCTTCTTCTACTTCTTCTTCTTCTTCTTCTTCTTCTTCTAAATTACGCAGCACCTTTTTGAGCTGTACACGCTAAAACTAGACTGAAGTACGACAAACAGATGAAGTGAAGTGAAGTGAAGTGAAGTTTATTTTCTTTTCATAGAAAAGAGTGGACCGAGGCAAAAGGCGGTTAAACCTGACGAGGCCTCGGAACCCTAAGCCTGTAAGTAGTACAGATGCAAACGCAAACACACTTAATACATAGAAGGGGCAGCAATCAAAATACAAAAGTAATATATAAGCAGTAACACTCACTAGAATTCAAAACATGTGCACAATCACGGGAAAATACAAATTGATACTTCTACGAGTAGAATTTCGTACATACGGATAAAATAAAGTAAATCATTCCACTTAAGTACTTGTGCGAAAAAGGTAGAAATATAGATATGCACACTTACATCCATGTACACACACACATACACACACGCATAATATCGAAGAAGGTAAGCTGCATTTTTACATTAGAATTTCACCTTCAATCAGATGTTGTTTGGTCTTTTTTTAACATGTTTCCAGATAGAAAAACTCATGAGGAAAGGGAAATTTCTTTAGCGCGTTGGGTACTTGACAACTCAGTTTTTGTTCACCATAATTTGTTCCCGTTCGCGGAACTCTTAGTTTTACCACGCGAAGATTGTAACCTATGTTGCTATCAGGAACAGAGTACAAGCGATTCTGGTGAATGTATTGAAGAAGCCGCAGATAGTACACTTGGTCGGCTTCTAATATGGAGTGTTTTACAAACAATGGTTGCGTACGTAAGTTTCGTGGTGCCCCATAATATCCCTCAATAGCCCGCAAGGCTCTTTTTTCCAGGACAAGTAATTTTTGGTAATTTAAAGACGTGGTCGTACCCCAAACAATATTACAATAAGAAAGTCTTGAAAAAAAACAGGGCATTATACATAGACACTTTTAACCAAGCAGGCAGTAGATTAGAAATCCTATAAAATAGGCCAACAATTTTACTTAGTTCAGAAGCAAGTTTGGAAATATGAACAGACCACAAAAGATTTTCATTAAACTACACACCAAGAAATTTTTGGGAAGAAACTTGATTGTTTGTTATACTGTCATAATGAATATGTATACAATTAGTTTCCACGGTGTTGAAGGGCTTGAAAATAATATATTTCGTTTTACTTATATATAAACTATGCATATTCTTGTGTAACCAATAACGAAGGTTGAATAAATAAGCAGTGACCATACTTTGAAGCGCCCGTAATGAACAGGAGAAGAAAAGATTAGTGTCATCAGCGTACATTACCAGATCGGGAGAGTTATGTATGCCGGCTAGGTCATTGATATATGTAATGAATAATAACGGCCCTAGTACTGATCCCTGTGGGACACCATGCTTAACCACCTGTATATCAGAGGATATGTTATTTGTCGAACATATTGGGACCTATTACTCAGATAACTCCGCAATAGGTTCAACGCAATACCTCATGGTGTTTAGGTTCGTTGATAAATGTGGTGCCTACAGGCCCACCAACCACCTGAAAGTGATAACCATGCAATTTTCGCCGCCGAATACCGCAAGCGGGTTGTAGCCAATGGACCAAGGTGTCTTCAAGAACTTGAAGTTACATTACGGATCACGCCATCGGAATCGTGCGCTGCTATGAGTGGAAAATGACAACAGTTGCATTGTGGATGTGCTGTCGGCTATCGGCTATCGGCATCCTGTCTCATGCTTCGAGGGCTGTGACGGAGGACACGATCCACAACTGCTTTCGGCTTGCACAATTTTTGTTTGCCAGTGAGGACGATAACAGTGGCACAGTTCAGAACTTCCCAGCTGAGAGTCCGCCTGCCGCAGCATGCGACATTTTTGATAACCTCGGTGGTAGTGCTGCCGATTTTTGGAGCGGATTCGTTTGAAGTCCATGTCCCGTTCTTCTCTTGTCTGAGTTTTTGCGCTTGAAATTCGGACGTTTGAAGATGTCCCGAACATAAATAGTGCCGTCCTGCCCGGTGCCGAGTTGCATGATGACGAAACTTTGTGCCAAGTTTTCGAAAAGAGCAGGTGTGTAGCGACTCAAATGATGATGTGCCACCAACGCTAGAGGCATCAAATATTCGTCTAGTGGAAGCTCTTGCATTGCTAGTGTCGGCCTGCAGATACAGAAAAACGCTTGCGGAAATACAGGCGGACTTCGTCGTGCGTAGGCGTAGGTGTGAACAGGCTAGCATTTATACGTTTTTGGAGCCGTTGGACCAATGGAGGCTGTTTTGTTTGCAATGAATTCTTTTTTTTCATACTTCCGATTATTCGCACTTCCAGGCGGTACCGAAAGAGTACGAAAATGCGGTCGCCGACTGTATTTTTATTGTGCTAGAATGAATGAAACACACTAATAATTTGGCTTCTCCTTTACAAAAAAGCTTCCTCAAAAGTAAACGACTTATAGGTTATTCGTCTTCGAGGGCACCGTTCAAACAGCTACACTTATCATAAATCTTTCTACCTCCAGAAGCCACCAATTTTTATGGCGATAGCGTTATTAGGCTCAATTATATACTTACCCGTGGCTGCTAGCCGTCCGCTATCAGCCGTGCTCATCAAGTGTCCACCAAAATACATTATCCCAGCTCATAGCCGGAACCTACGAATGAAGCAGCAAGATTCGACGGGTGGCCTGAATCGGGGCAAATGAGGTGTGGAAAGGTGACAATGATACTACGGCGAGAATGAAAGAAAGGACACGCATTTTCAGCTGGTGCCGCGTCTGCGCAGTAAAGTTTGTTCCATGCCAAGTGGGTGCTAGCATACTCGACAGACACCGTCACCAGACATGCCCGCAACTGACGCCACCACATCAAAGCGTCTTTCCACCGGAAAATAAAAATAAATTATGGGAATTCATGAGCCGAAGCTACACTTGGGCAGCGAGGCACCCCATAGCGGAAGATCAGCGGAATATTTTAACCACCTGGCGATTTCAACGTGCGCCCAAGTGTCGAAACACGGGTGTTTTAGTTTTCTGCTTCCACCAGAAAGACGCCCGGCGTGGTCTGTGATCTAATCCCAGTCATTGGACTTAGCAGCGCGGTGCCATAACCACTAGGCCACACCGAGACTAACGGCGGCACCAGCATTGGGTTACCTAACTAAAACAGGGGCAAAGGGTTAATGCCAGTCTGTCCGAAATCACGCGAAGCATTGATATAATTTGAGGCGAAATAAAATAAACTTCAATTGTATATTCACATGAATTTTCAAACGAAGTAACATTCCTGTAGTTCTCTCTCCGATACAGGATCTGTTTGGGAAACGACGGCGGGCGCTACGCGACAAAGTTAAAAATCACCATAAAATAATTACGGATGTCCTCCCAGAGAACAGTCCAGTAAGTGGGCTCAGCGAGGCTATAGAGTAAAGCGGCAGTTCCGAAATCACAATCACAATAAAAGAAAATGTGAAACCAATTGCCCGGGCTATAAAACGCCTAACAAGAAGAACAGCAGGAAAGAAAGAATAAACAGCAAGACACATTCAGCCACAGAATAAACAGCAAGACACATTCAGCAACAGAAAAAGAATTTCTGCCTGTGTAAACACGGCTTTCACCTTCGGAAGTATGTGTGCAGTGCTAGGTTCCCAAAACAACCGAGCATTTTATTCTCGGCTGTCGTCGCTTCTCAGCAGCTAGCAAACTTGTTTTGAATGACCGAATTGGGCATCGGGGGTTGACATTATCGGTTCCACTTTTTGAAGAAGTGCGAGATGGGCTTGTTTGTAAATGTTCATGGCTTGAAAAGCGCTACAACGACGAGGACAATCAAGTACACGGGACAAAGGGCTTTGTCCCGTGTACGTGCTCGTCCACGTCGTCGTAGCGCTTTTCAACCATGAACGGTTCAACTTATATTGTCTATAGGGGCGTACGGCTGGGCCAGGTGGCGCGCCGGAGCGATACTAGCAGCGCTGCGCGCGGCAGAGAACCGCCCTAGATTGCCGTACGCGCACCGAGCTGCCGTGCGGCCGCTGCTGGTTTTCAATGGCGACTAACACGTTGGCCTTCTACTGCGGCTTCCTTCCTCTCGAAAACTGTGAGCTATTTTTTAGGGAGGCGACCCTGAAGAAAGGAAAGCTACTCGTGAAACATGTGTTCGCGGTGGAGGAGATAATACAAGCAGACGAGCATCAGCTGAACGCCAAGTGCGTTTCACAAGTGCAAGACAACGTCGTCTACGATGTGCGTCTGAAGGTAAACGCTCTTTCTATTTTTTGT
Organism: Haemaphysalis longicornis; assembly: GCF_048455015.1. Taxonomy (NCBI): domain Eukaryota; kingdom Metazoa; phylum Arthropoda; class Arachnida; order Ixodida; family Ixodidae; genus Haemaphysalis; species Haemaphysalis longicornis. The sequence goes on along the minus strand of NW_027526233.1, from coordinate 40,608,272 downwards.
GTTCTTTCTACCGCTCTTGTCGAATGTATTCGCGCTCAGAGGCTAAGTACACAAAGGTAGTGATACTAAATTGACTTTTCGCATGCAGATCTGCGCTCACACACGGTCCGTAGCCTCCGGGACGTGCTCTTGCAAGGCGGGAATAACCGGCCGCTGTAAGCATGCCGCAGCTGTGTGCGCCTACGTGAATGAGGCAACTGACGAGACCTGCACAAGCAGACCCCATCAGTGGGGAAAACCATTGAACAAAAACCGAAGCGGGACGTAAACAAGAGCATCGCGCACCTGTTTCCATGTATTTTGATTAGGAGTGCATTCGCTCGATTCCTCTTTTCACCGTGGTTTCGTGATTGATTGACTATGAGGTTTAACGCGGCGACGCTACACAGACGACGAGGCGCGCCGTAGTGCAGGGTTCCGGATTAATTTTGACCACCTGAGGATCTTTAACGTGTGCCGAAATCTCGAACACACGAGCGTTTTTGCTTTTCGCCTGCGGCATAAAAGCGGCCGCTGCGGCCGGGAACCGAACCCGCTTTCTTGACATACCCTGGTTTCGTGAACTTGAAAACTTATCGTCCTCACTTAACCTCCTCAGCACGTCCACGAATGAGGATTCATCGGGCGGATGAGGCGACGTCGAATTTCTAGCAGCTGATCGATTCCGCTTTGCCCACCTGCGGTAAAAGCAGGGCGAGTATAAGTCAGTGCGAAATCTGGCTGATTCTACCCTTCATCTTACCTTTCGTGTCTCTCACCGCTTACCCGCCGCTTTTTGTAAACATCCGGAAACAGAATCGGCAGGTAGGCTGGGTTGGCCTGGCTCTCGCTCTTTGCATTGTTCACGAAGTGCCTGCTGCATATTCGTGTGTTTTTTGGGGGGAGCAACGGGGAGCCATCAGAGCTATTAGAAAGTAAGGTAATTTAGTGCAGTTCAGATACTGAATGACAGGAGAAAGGCAGAGAAACGGTCACGCACTTTTTCCGCCGCACAGCCCTAATCCAGGCTTCTCGGCGGTCTGTCTCGTACCACTTGCCGGGAAACGAATAGAACTTGACGATGGGCTCTTTTCCTTTCGTGTTTGCGACGCTGTTGTGGCACCCAACTACACAACAATATTTAGAGCCCTGTATTTTCCTCTTAGCTGCGCTAGTTTTCATCACGGCGAAGCAGCTAGCAGCGTACTCCAAGCGAATCTGCGGAAGAGTGCACCCCGTGTGCGGCAATGAAATGGGAGCAAAGGCCGCCAGGGGAGGAAACGGCGCTGCATGCGCGCGGCGAAACGTGAGCCGTACGCCCCTATAGGAGAAAATATTTGGGGTATGCAAAAAGGGATATTTATGTAATTATATTCAATCTTTTTGTGCTTCAGTTCTCTTGAATTGCTGAAGGGTACAAATAATGGGTAATTCTGGATTTACTCAACACGAAGTGGCTTTTTGTGGCCTTTGTCATTCCGGTAATAAATTAGTATTTTGAGGTCCTCACAAATTTCAAAAAGTGAGTGAGCCCTTATATATCTCTCCTTACGGGTACGTGCCAAAAACTTTGAGGGTGTCATTATGGGCATCATCATTATGAGCCCGATATTGCTGCTCCTGCGGTACCACAAATATACCCGCTCCAATGAAAATCAACACCACTATCGAAATTGCATGTAAAAAAGTCCTCAACCTCGTAATTTTTATCGTGAGACGGACTGACAACCGGTGAACCACAAAGGTTAGAAAATGGAGACCCTGAGAAGGATGTAGAAAAAGGGGGAGGATATTAACTTGACGCAGGGAAGAAATCGCAACTTTGGGATGCAAAAAATAGACTTTGGCACCGGCGGACAGGAGAGGTGAACATCAATGTGAGCGGCCTTCGTCCAGCAGTCGACGTGAATAGGATGTTAATGATGATGTTGAAGTATATGCACTCAAGTTGCGTCTTCATAACGTTCCTAAAGAAATCAGAGCAATCACTCTCTTAGCAGAAAGTGAGCGGCTGTGAAAACAAAACCGGGACGCCCCATTGTATGGAACACACATTAGAAGTCTGGAAAGAAACGATTGCACGCCTTGATAGACAGGTCACCGATTAAGCGACAAAGCATAAACACTCTCCTCCCAAAACCACAAAAAACGTGGATCCAAACTTGTATTAGAACAGACATATGACATGACCAAGTTCATTCGAAGAAATTTTCCTACTCATGAGACCACAGCATACACGGACTCCGGCACGTACGGAAGTACGCAGCCGTAGTTTTCGTACTTGACTACTGGGCAATCTTTCAGACTTCTTTGCCCTTATATGTACCGGAACCAAGATACGGAAGTGGGTGACATTTCCGCCTTACAATAAGAATAGCGGAAGTATCGAAGAGAGCGTAAGCATTGACATTATTACCGGCTATCAAATGCCATTAGGCTCTTCTGCAGGCACAATACCTATAGGTATTGTGCTTGCAGAAGAGTACAGAGTACAGGTATGATCTTACAGGTGATATCTTACAGAAGCGTATCCGTTTTTGTAAGAGTATAAGATTACAAAAGAATATATAAGATTATACTATAAGACTATAAGAGTACATAAGACTTATAAGACTATAAGAATACAGGTAATACCTGGCAGAAGCGTATATGCTCCTGTAAGATATTACCTTCTACAATTCGGAAAATTAACACCGTCCCCTGCAAGCCCAGACACAAGGGTCTGGAATAGAATGAGGCCCCATTTGTACATGAGGCGCCATTTGTACATAGCTGGTATCAGTTGTATCTCGGTTGTGGAAGTGAAGCGACAAGACCCGCTGTCGAGCCAGCGCATCCCTGTAAAGGCTGCCACCGACATTCTCGTTTCCTTCGTTTCCTTCGAATGTGCACATCCTCGTTTCCTTCGTTTCCAGCAAAGGGACGATCGCGCATAAAAACTCGTGTGAAAGTCTGGTGGCAAGAGTACTGGGGCAACCAAGAACCGATGACCTGCACCAGAAAGACGAAGTGATGGGTGAGCGTCATGCTGTCGGCGGTGCAGCCGTGCCAAATATTGCGCACACGTGCTAGCGCAAAAAGCCACAATAACCGCAGATCACAACCGATACCGCCGCATTGAAGTCACGAACAGATAATGAGGCACCTAGCCTCTTCGAAAGTCATAAGAGGGAATGAAGGCGCTCTACCATTCGGCAACGCAAGGTTCAAAACAGGACGGGGCCACTACACCGACCGCTGTCGAGCTGCTAACATTTGATTTCGACATATTATTTGGAAGCAACGTTTTTTGGATTTATATTTGTCGGCTTGTTTTTAAAACAAGAAGAGAGGGTCCTTGAGGTTCCAACATTAGGCAGGCTCCGTATTTAATAGGAGTGCAGGACCGGTCCTCTCCTCTGCCGTTAAGGCGACGTTAAGCACCGATATATACACGACACACGGGCAGGAGCAGCGCGGACAAAAAGGGCAATAAGTTTCAACTACTGCTCTACTGTAGAGAGCACACATTTATTTTCTGAAGGTACATAAAACAACAAGAGATGTATAGATGTACAGAATTATCCCAATCCAAGACAAAGAAGTAAGAAATATGCAATCTCTTTAGAGATAATCCAATCGAGGCTTGACTTGATCGGTGTAGTCCCAAATATGCAATGTCTTTAGAGATAATCCAATCGATGCTTCACTTGATCGGTGTTAGTAGCTGTGTTACTGTAGCAATGATTGCATTATCTCGAAAGGAGTATGCGTATTTTGGAACCCGAGGCTCTACTATAAGAATATTATCATACGCCATCACCGTAAATATCAGAATATCAATATCCACTGTATTTTCTTTTATTATTGGGCTGCTTGCAAATATCCTAGTCACCGCACCCTTCTCCTCCCGCCCTGTGTGTGATAGTCAATCATCAAGTTCACCAATATGAAAAAGTAAATTGTGCCTTCAAAGGCCTCGAAAGAAAATCAGTGGTATTTAAATACTATACTTGCTTTCTCTATGCTTGCTTTCGCGAAATTTTTATGTAACGTTTTAGTTTGTTGTGCATTTTTAATATAATACACAAAACAAACACGTACAAGACTGGTAGGAATCATCCTATGAGATTCTTCCCTCTGCCCGCAGTGATTATTAGCGATGGTTTACGCCACCTAAACTCTCGTATTCTCAAAACCACCTTGACCACAATCAATCCATAATTTATAGAAACTTGGTTTTTGTCGTGCTCTGTTTCATTCAGTTAACTTGAAATATACTGCCACCATACAAACGACGGGCCGACTTATACAGGGTTAATCTCGGAGGTAAAGTTGTTCATAAAGCATGAACGAAGGAGGAAGCTCTGTGTCATCTTTTTTTTTTCCTTTGCATCTCATTTGTGAGCACGTTAACAAGCAAAATAATTGCCATAAAGTACACGCAACCGAAAGAACGTTTCACTGTTGGGGTCCTCGACCGCACTCATGCGATGAAGCTCCGTTGTCGCTGTTCTTATGCATACGGTAGGCAGCTGAAATGTTTGTACCTAGAAACGCTTCATCGGCTCCAAAAGGAGTTTTGTATTTATGGCTGCAAAATGAACTGTATTAGCTTCTCGAACCAAAATGTGCACTGATTTTCCAAAATACCCAAGATATTGTAATAAGGCGACTATGAACAGCGATAAACCCGCAGTAATACGGCCCTATCCTCTCACAAAGAAGAAACTGTGGGCGGGTGTCGCCTCTACGGGATCAGGGATGGCAGCCATGTAAATAATACAAATACAGGGCGTTCACTCATCTTTTATCATTGCAACATTTTTGGCGGAGTGTGCAGGTTCATCTCCAACGTGGCCCTGGCATCGCATTGTCTCGTCATCGGCGCAAACAGCGAAGCTACATGGGCCGCGTTGGGCAGGTTTAGCCAAACCGCGAGCAGCGCTCGAAGATATCCTCCGCCTTGTGTCCCCATGAGCAAGCGATCCAGGACATCGAGACCAGACATAATGTGAGGCCACAAGTCCTGCCAACTATAACGACTCCCCAGACGTTTTGTATGCCGGGGTTACCGGCCCCTTCGTCGTTTCGTATTGACCTTCGCTGGCGTGAATGTTTGGGGACCAGTCTTCACCAAGTCCTTCATTGTCATCCGCTGCGGCAAGTAATTCACTTTTTATACTCATCTCGTCATCAGCACACCGGTTTTTTCAGAGTGGTCTTGGCAGGTCCGTCACTTGCTAAGAGGGCACAATTTCGCAAGACGACGTTTACAAGGGAAGTGAAGCGTAGCGGTGTCCCGTAAAATTATTTGTTCCCGTAAAAATATTTCTGTTCGTCATTGAAGGGAGCAGAGCTATTCAGATGAGGCATTCCGAAATTACTCAAGAAGCGGGGCCGGCCTAACGGTTAATTAAATATTACGTCCAGATTTGGTCGGTAAAATTGTAGTCTGAGTTCGAGTCCTGAATTCTCAAATATGTTCGACGATCCCATTACTTATGGCTACCAGTCATGAGTTTAATTAATTCACTTAGGAAGGCACTGTGTCCTAACCGCAGCGTCTATTATTTTGCTCACGCAAGGATTTTGGTTGTGGGGCTAAACACGCAAAGGCACACACGCGCTATGAAGCACGTCGAGTGGAGGGCTCAGGATTATGTTTGACCACGTGGGGATTTTTAACGTGCGCCGAGATGCGGACACCCGGGCGTTTTCATTTTTTGAATCCATAGGAAAGCATTTATCGCGGCCTGAATGAGCGTTTCTAAGCACTTCGCTGCACAGCGCACCCACTATTGAACGGGCACCCACTATAGGAACGCGCACTATATCTATTGAGCGCGTGCTAAAAGAGGCCGCCGTCGGTGCTAGGTGGCGTGTAAGTACGCTGGTGGGCAGAGCCTTCTATACAACTACAGAGTTTGGCCATTGGGCGGAGCCTAAAGCACATGGCATTGCAATGACGTCAGAAGCGTCAGAAGTAGATGACGTCTTCCGCCATATTGGGGCACGAACGTCACCAAAAATAGCCAACCCGCCATATCGGGGCCCAGAAGCTCGCCATGTGACCAAAAAGCGGAATGATCATGGCCGCGGCCTTGCTTGCGGGACGAGAGTGCCGTTGTCATGGCCGGCGCCGAGCTGCTGTTTAAAGTTTTTTCGCGTGTGCTCGATTGGCTCTGCGGTTTTGCGGTCGGGCAACTACACGACCGCCACCCTGGACTTTTTTTGAAGCTTCGCGGTGGACTGCTCGTCTGTGGATACAAAGCTCGCCTTGCCGCGTCACCGCTGTTGCCGCAATCGTCTTGTGGGCCCAGTGCGACGCCAGACCGATGTTTGTGATGTGCGCGCATGGTTCGACTGCCGTGCAACCCTTATTCCTCCCGTTTATTTTGTTTTCTGCACTCTGTTCCTACCTTCTCCTATCCCCCTATTACATAAAATGAAGTTTGACTCTGCGGTAAGTGGAAGAATATCCGTAGTGAACTTTCCTTTTCACTGTAACCGAATCATTTGGCTTCTTTACTTTTGTTACCGATCACACCACTCCTCCGCGCAGTTCTAACCTGCTTTTCCGTGTTCTGATCCGATGTCTCGGCGTTGCCGCCTGACCGGTAGTTGTTCTGCTGCAGCAATATCTGAATAAATAATAATATAGAACGTTTTTCAATCGGGGCAAGCACGGAAATAAAACACGAGCTTAAACAAGTTCGTAGGCCAAAATCAATGTGTGGCGGGCTCTGAAGTAGTACATACACCCAGAGGAGTGTTACAGAATGCTTTAAAATCAGGAATGCACATTACGGTGCACACACGCAAAAAGGACGTGCAAGATAAGTAAGTACCCACTCAATGACGCAAATCAAACACGCTCTGGTTAACATAAAACGGGCCCATGTCGATCGAAACCTCGCAAATTTTTAACCCTCGAAGCTCACAGGGCTGTTTTTTACTCGCAAATGTAGCATTACACTTGGCATTAATTTTCTCAGAAGCCTCTTCAGTTGATATTTTTGAAATGCAAGTTCGTCGCGGATCTTTTTTGCTTACAATACCTATCCTGTTGTGTCTTCGGCTAGGTATTTCCGGGTACCTGCCGATTGTGCAGTGAAATCGCGAAGCATTTGGAGTTTTTTTTTTCTGGAGTAATGTGAGCATGAAGGTAATGTGGCAGTTCTCATAACGGTATGTCTATCCTTGTATAAACGCGCAATGGTTGCTGAAGGGTGTTAGTGGTATTGAAAAAAAAATTTAAAAAAAGCAGCATTTCACTCCAATGTGAACCAGTCATGCTTTATGGTGCGCCATTACGACATCGTTTTCTATTCGCTTTTTGTGGGCGCAGGTTTTGCGCCCGAGCTTCACTTCTTAGCGTCTCTAGAAGCATACGAAGAGTGCGTGTTTATGGTCAGGAGTTTTCTGTTACTTGGTTTACCTTTGTCTTCACTGAGTCAAATCTTCGTGAAATAAATTTTGGTATTCCGGTATTCTATTGTAACGCGAGTGTCGTCTTCAGGTAGCCAAAATCAGGAAAAAACTTTGCGTTGAAAGCAAGTACGCGAAGTAATATAGAATACTGACAGCACAGTAATTGCAAAGTTTCAATTTGGGTGGTGCGTTTTCATAAGATCCTTCTTACAAAAAAAAACCAATACAAGTTCAGTGTTTAGTTAAGCATTTGTGCGAAGCCGGTTTGCAGAAAGTGTGGCCCCTAACATCAAGCACAGTCGTCCTACATAGGAATGAAGTTCCGTTCGAGCGGACTGAGAAAGCTGGTGGTGTGAATCTTATTTTTCAGCTTGCATTTGTATTCAGCTTGTAACAAGCCAGTTACCCCAATCCCATGTGTAACGTACTTATAGTGAACACACACTCCAATGCAGTAACATAATTTCTGTGCTGTGTAATAGTTTCCAACGGGGCGCACTTTATTGTTCCACAAGGCCCTCTATGCATTGTTTATGTTATCTTTATGCATACCCATTTATGTACAAAATGAAAGTGAGCGGTTTCCGCCTTTCATGATATATGTGCATGTGTATTTACGTTCAAAATAAAACTGAGGGGCCTCTCCCTTTTTGCCATGCCTCTTATGACATATGTGCATGTGTATTTACGCTCAAAATAAAACTGGGAGGCTTCTGCCTTTCTGCCACCTCTATTACCAGTCACCCTGTGTGCCCAGTGTGATTGCAATCAGCAGTGAAGGTAATTTCCCATTGATGGTGTGTGCATTGCCCTGTTCACACGACCCTGTGCCCATCAATGCGCATTTTCAATACCAATGCTTTTTTTGGCAGCAACTGCTTTGTGGGCTGCTTAACTAGCCTCGGTTTCAGTGATGTTTGACTGTGCATATAAATTTTGCTTGAACATGTGTAGGGCGCAAAGCAGCTACACTACTCAGAAAGGAGCAAACTTTTTTGTAGTTGTTGCAGGCAAATTCCATCACGTTATGCAAAAAAGGTGTTTTACCATGTCTTGTCATCTTTACAAAATGCGTCTGCATAATGGAGCAGTGGTATTGCTATAAAACAACCGGAAAAGCTCCTGTGAACCTTGAAACTTGTCACTCTCAAAGTTGTTTGTGTTCTTCCTTTTACTTTTACTGTGTGGTTCTATTACTGCGCTCTTTTGTTAACATTATTACTATGAGGGCTCTGTTTCGAGTCCCCATGTGTATTTGGCGTCACAAAAATGAGACTGCAATACCACAGCCCATGCATGTGGGCCCAACACAGGACTTGCATAACACAGGTTTACTGTTTAATACATGTATCGATATCTTTACACTTGTGGTGCTTTGCCACGCGCTCCTTCAGCGACATGCGACTTTTCCAATCCTGTCTGGATGGCACCTGTCGAGTTGCTATGTAAAGTACGCACAACTGATCTGTTATTACTATTGCTGGAAAGTTGTTTAACAGGGCGTAGCTTACAATTGTCTTCTTCCAGCACCACAGCACAATTCTGATTTTAACAGTGTTTATTCCATGAATTTTTCGCCCATTGCAACCACCTATTGTCGAATATATGTTAGTTTAACTTTCAAAAGCACAGTAAGTGGAAACTCAGTGTAGTATTTTAATTTAAAAAACACCGAGTCTTCATTTTTTCCCCCTTAGTTTAGCTTGTTTGTTTAAAACTCGTACACAATCTGTTGTTGGAAGCTGGGCATAGATGGGAACCGGCCCATGCAGATGAAGAGGAATGCACATCTGTACACACTTGACTGATTCCTCACAGCTACTTGTGTCTCTAGCATAACAAACACTAGAGGAGCTCCTGGGGAAAAGGAACCTCTGCCATGCCATGCATGCTGAACTTCTAGCAAGTGCTACTTACATACTCAGTAGGTATGCTTGATGAGAGGATGTCTTGTTGCAGGGGCCTCCAGTTGGATTGGTCTTACCGCAGCAAGGACTCTGGTCTGATTATTCCCCATTTGTCAACCCACTCTCCAAAAAATTTAAACGCCAAAGACATTTCTTTTCGCTGAGTGCCATGACTACCAATACAATATCTGTGGCCACCACATACGCGAGAATATCACAAAGAGGCCCTTTAACATTATTTTGGGTCGTTTCATTGTTTGCAAAAGTGCCCAAAATTTGTTAAGTTGCATTCTGGGGCTGATTTGTTGCTAGGCATAACCTAATGATAAGGTGTTTTGCACAGCATTGTTTCAGTTAACTGGCCCAACACATTTTAAATACTCATCCGGGGATTTGCATTTGCTTTATCTTGATAATTTTTCTGTGACCTAAATTTCAAGGTACGTGAATTTTACATCAAGATTGATGCTTATAGTGCGGTGGAATGCTTATGTTTGCATTGTAGGAACACAAACACACTGTTGCTGCTGCAATTTTTGCCACAACAAAAGTAGATTGTCTGAATGCAAGCGAAACGTGCTTGATACTCTGTATAATTCGCAATGTAAACAGTATATGCTGCACTGTCAGCAAATTTGTTGAAATAGTTTTCAAAATCAAGCTCCAGAAATTGTTGGTATTGTTAATAATGGCTTGCTTGAGGGACCCACCGTACTGCTTAATGTGAACTCTCTTTACAGACGAAACAGACAAGTGTATGGCTTTTAAATTTCTGAGCAATAAATTGTTAGGCTGCTAGCAGAAGTGTTGAGTACAGTGTTTTTCTAATGGGTACTGCTTCAATTGTGTTTGTACTTGGCTGAACTACCATGAAGCAGACTGGCAAGGCTTTTGTGTTTTGTCAGTTTATGAAAAATGGAATAGCAGCATTTGTATGATTCCAAACGTTTAGGGGTGCTTGCAGAAATTTTCAAGCGAGAACATCTGGTTGCAGAGCATTTACTGGTTGTGCACAGAGGCAGGTCCAGAGAGAGACTGTGAGAAGGGGCTGGGAAGGCCTGTGGATCTACAGTGGGGAAGCACCTTTGGGCCATGACCAAGAAAGAGGGAAGGAGTGGGTCACATATTGCTGTCTCTTGGTGGGGTCAGTTTCGTGGACACTCGGGAATACATTGTCACTGTGGGCACCTAGATGATTCTTTGTCCCACAAAGGGTCACACCCAAGTTTTACCGAACTGCACTGCTCCTTCCTTTGTGTAAACTCTTGTGGCTACTGTGCCAAATTTTCTTGGCAGGTAGGTGTTCCGAGAGATGCAGCTCGCTCCAAGTATAACACACCCAAAAAGGACAATTATACATATACAATGTACTCTGAAAATGCTGTTTGTTAAATCAATTCAAATTTGGCTGGTGTACATGCCGGAGTGTCACAGGTTATAGAGGCGGACAGCAGTGCAGGGCTCCGAATCATGTTGAGTGCCTGGGGATCTTTAATATGCGATGGAAACTTGCCACAGAGGCATTTTTTTGCTATTTGCCCCTATCTGGAAAGCAACCACCATGGCTGGGATAAAAACTGTGCCCTTCAGCTCAGCAGCACAACGCCTTAGTCACTGAGCCGCCACGGCGGGCATCATTGTTTGACCTACATGCTGAAACCAGCTAGATTTAACAGCTGAGGAACTAATTTTCTGGTGGCCCATTGCCTAAAGCCGTTTGGTTCCAGTGTGGTTCCAGTTCCTTGTGACCACTTTTGGTGCTCATGGGACAAAAAAAAGGGAGGAAAAATGAAAGAAAAAAGAAAGAAAGATTGCACTGCCACTTTGACATAGAGGACAGTAACTAGGGCCAGTGTCAGAAAACGGCGTTACCATCATAACCACGTCATTCTTCTCAGCATGGGATGACCAGACACCTGATATGATCACAAGCAAATTGAATCGCCATCCATACATAAGCAAATCACATATTCATACATAGGTATCTGCAATGTTGGCTCGTATGACAGAAGCCACAAATGTTATCTGGCTATACACTTTGTAGGCTAAGATTAAAGGTTTGATCGCAATAAGCACAACACAGGCAGCTTTCGCTTGGCCTCAATGAATTCAACAAGTTTGCCTGATAAATGTTTTATTTCTGCATGCTGTACACACAAGGACACAAAGTAGCACTTAGTACGCTGCACAGCTTGTGGAGAAAAATGTAGGAACCAAGCATGGGTCCGTAAAATCAACTACTACTGCAATGACACGTGGTGTAGCAACAACCAACGTTAGTAATACGGTGGAATCCGACTCGGCTTCAGACAAACTCAGTTAAGAAGAACTCGAAGGGTTGGGCGCAGAACACTTTTGCTCTCTTGTAAGGTCTACAACGCAAACAACCTTTACTTAAAACAAATTTCTGGTAATACGAAGAGGTTTGCATAGGCCATTTCAGTTTCTTTTGACAGGAATACTGTATATTGCTTGGGTAATCAGAACTAGTTTGTAGACTTTTTGCATTGCACTAATTTGTTGGTTGTTCCGCCTATGCTGGGAATGAAATGGTGGTAATAGAAATGCCGCATGAGCAATTTTTTCCTGCCTTGTTGAGATCCATAAAGAAAATAGTAGAAAGCTTTTGATCTCCAAAAAAATGGACAACAGGTAAAGTTAAGACATTTGAACATTACCACATTGTAAAAATAGACCACTTAGAAGGAAAAAGTTGAGAACGAACTCACTAAACAAAAGGTAACCCTATTTGGTTATGAATACCCACATTTCCAACCTTGTTTTGTCACAGAAAAAACTGAGAGATGTGCCATTATAAAAAATATAAACCATAATGTGGCTAAATATGAAAGGTCTGCCTAACCAAGGCCCCTGACATGCCTCAAACAAAAAACTCCCCCCAAAAAATACAAACAAGGAAGACCCTAAAAAGGAAAAAAATTATACCACAAAGGTGAATCCCATGTTGAGGCCTTATGTGATTACCAAAACATAAATATAAAAGTCTAAGAACCGAAGGCGAACTTGCAAAACAGCGCATACCTATTTGTCTCTCTTGTGGTTGGGGGTCAGTGCTACTGCCATGAAACCGAAAGGTTCATAAGATGGAGGGCATAAGAATACTTCGTATTAGTGGACATTTTGTTATCGGATGTCTCAGCAATTTAGTACTTACCTGTTGCCATTTATTTGTAAAAACAATTTTCCCACTCCCTCAACACTGTGAAGCAGGCAAGGTGTCATACAGAGCAGCAGCCAGTGCTACCAGGTAGCACCTTTTACTGAAAATCTGCAAAGCTGGCTTCGGTACAGAATACATGCATTCATCCCTCACACAAAACAATAGTGTTGGAATGGCACTGGTAGGTACAAAATACATTAGGTAGCACTAGTGAGCAAAGTGGTGAAAGTTAACAAAACTTGCAGGTGGTTACTACTTGCTGCTCCCCACAGGCCTACCTTTGCAGTGAAGCAGCATGCCCAAGCATTATTTGGCACAGGGTACAGCACGTTTTGCTGATTGCATGAACAGGCGCAAAGTCATAATTTTTGTTCAGGTGCAAATTCTTGCCCGACGACAATTTAGGCGGTGCGACACACAGAAGCAGCAAGCACAAGCATTATTACTGTAGAGAAGGTTTTCACGACATACCGTCTGGCCAGGAAACATCCTTGAAATGGTTTACTGGTCACTGGTCAAATATACAAATGACGTTTCGGGAGCACTACAGCTCCCTTGTTCACACTGAGGCGACCGGCGGGACTTCACCGCATTATGTAGCCAAAACGCATTTTGGACTGCACGTAGTTGCTAAGGCTGAACGTCGCCTCCTTCAGGTGCAGATTTAAGACTGCAAGCTAGCAATGAAGCACCTGCAAACCGACCTGTTTTTTGCCAAACGACAACTGGGATGCATTGCTCCGGACATCTTTGTGAACGTGCAATTCGTTACTAACCAAGAGGTGCACTCACGAGAGGCCAGGCACAAGTCCCAAAACCAAAAGACGCAGGCATTACTTGCTGAAAAGGGAACAGCCAGCAGGGCCAAGCCGAACTTCGAAACACGGAACCTGTCGTCAAACAAAATCAGCCTACTGGAATATAAGCTATTCAGCCGAGCCTTGAATTTAAACCAAGGGAAGGCACCGGACCCACGGAGGGTTGCCTGTGCTGTTGAAGGGGCAGTGCGACACCTAGAACAAGACGTCCAGGACGAGTTTCAGGTCAAGACGATAGGCGTGTTGTCTCGCATGAAGAAGCCATCATCAAGGCGCTCTCTTGAAAGGGATGAGTGCTTGGCAATCCGAAGTCTGCAGGCTAACAAGGGTATAGGGATCCTACCAGCAGCTAAGGGTAATGTTACTGTTACCCTTGACCGGTCTTTATACAGGGAAAAAATGGAGGCCATGCTTCCAGACGAAACCACATATTGCCGGCTGCCAAAGGACCCTACTCCTAAGGTGCAGACGTCTCTCCAAAAAAATGCTCGCAGAGGTTTTTCAGGGGCCTCCCCCCCTCTATGAACTGGATTTATTACCAGCTGCTATGAACTAACGGATCAGCAACCGCGATATATGGACTGCCAAAGGGCCAAAAACAGGAAATTCCCCTGCGCCCAATAGTGGATTTCAGCAGGTCTACCTTGTGCTCGCTGTCACAGTTCCTTCGGGGCGTTCTGGCTCCACTAGTTGGCAAGACAGGTACAAGCATCAAGAACTAATCCGATTTCAGCAACAAGGTAAAAGCACTCGTTCCTGAAGACACAGACGTGATGGTGTCCTTCGATTTCTGCCCACCTTTTACAAGCATACCCATGGACCTCGCAGTGGAGACCAGAGACTTCTATACAATTGAAGGCTCAGGTGGAGACCTGCAAACAGCGCCTCGACGATGATGATTCATGGCAACATTGGACACCTGTCAACGTCGTGGAGCCTTGCCAGCTTTTGCGTTTGTTTCGCCAACACGTACTTTATGTACAATGGCAATTTCTACAAGCAGAATTTTGGCACGGCAATGGGGTAGCCGTTTCGGTCACAACAGCGAACATCGCTAAGGCAGCCATCGAGAGCAAAGCTATGGCCACCTTCCAACTGCGGCCAAATATATTCCTGAGGTAACAACTGTTTCCGTGTCATAGACCACAAGCACACGCATGCTTTTCTGGGCCACCTCAACGGCACTGAACCGTGAATTAGTTTTACTCTTGAGAAAGTTGAGGAAGAGACCGACGGCTGCCTCCCGTTCCTCGATGCCATGGTAACCCGCGCTCCAATTGGCCTTACTTTCGGCATCTACCGGAAGCCTACGCACTCGAGAAGGTACCTGAATTTTAATTCAGTGCAGCCAGCCAGTCACAAGCGCTCTGTGGTGGCTTCTCTAGCCAACCCAGTGCTCTAAACGAATAGATGAAAAGAATCGAAACTGACCTGCAAAGAAACGGCTACCCACTTCCGTTAATTAGGAATACTTGCAAAAGATTGGCACTAACCAATGAGCCTTCCGCCGAGGAAAGCAGAAAAAGGAAACAAAATGAAGCGCGCCCTTGTCCCATATACGCCAGGAATCACCGAAGCGCTTGGACTCCGCGAACACGGCGGCACTATTGCGCGAGTCCCAACGAGCAAGATACGGCCTCAACTTGTAAACGTGAAAGACCAGCTGCCTCGCAAGAAAAAGTTCCTGGGCGTTGTTTATGAAATTTCCTGCGCCAACTGTTCGCCAACTTACATAGGCGAAATGAAGGACTTCACGAGACGCCTGAAAGAACACCAGAATGACGTACAGAAAAAAACGTATCACCGAATGCAATCGGCAAGCATACGAAGGAACCACCCATGAGATTAACTGGAACCAAACAAAGGTAATTACAACGGAAAAGAATGTATCAACCCATCGAAACCTGGAGTCACTAATCATCCAGACAGCATCCAACACGCCTAACAGGCACAATGGAACTTTGGATCCTATCTATGCAGAGTCACTGAAAACACTGCTGAGTGCTACATAACCCGGGGATGTCCAGCCAGTTGCTTCAGTTTGAACAAGGGGGCCGTAGTGGTCCTGAAACGTCATTTGTATATTTTGACTTTGGTCAGGGACCAGTAAACCATTTCGAGCATTATTACTGTACACTGCACACAGGCCTTCACCCATATCCAACTGCACACATGCGAAAAGCACATTCTAAAAATCAAAGAGACTGAGCACATGCAGTGCAATAAAAAGAAACACAACTGTGAGCATGAATTGCATGTCCCTGTCGTAATCAAAGAATACACCCCAATAAAAAAATATGCGTACTAATTGTCCGACAGGGAGCATGCTACAAGTCACTACACTGTACACATTGGCCGACCACACAATGGGCAGAGGAAATTTGCAAGCAGAACTGCACTGAAGCACTTCTCTTGAAATGCAGCTGCTGTATGTGCTCCATAACAATCCTCCATAGCACCTTAGCTACACAAGATTAGAGCATCATGGTTTGGGGAAAAATGCACCCAATACAATCACGTTTGGCGAGCAATTACTACTAATTGTCAATAGGCATCTGTGAAAGTACGTTGAAGCAAGTGTGGTGCGTGCAGTGGCTACCTGAGGAGATATCAGTGGTAGCACCTTTTGCACATTGTGGCATATACAAGTTGGTACGGGGAAAATTGTGGCATATACAAGTTGGTAGGGGGGAAAATGCCAGCCACGCCTGTCCACATAGCCTTTGAAATGAGCACTGCAACACCATAAGGCCTGCACTGCACATACTGGCTGTGTTCCGGGTAAAAAGTTCAGTGACAACCTGCGTGCTCATACTTCGCAAACCGACATAACCCTGGCACTCACTTTTGCCTTCAGTGAGTCAAAGGCAGGCCTGTGCTGCTCTGCGCTTATCTTGCACTGTGCTGTATAAAGGTTAGTGATTCGCAGAACTCGCACATCAGCAATGTTGGGAATAAAAGTGCGTTGGCAGAAGCAGCCAAAACCACCGAAGCGACAAAATGTGAGTCCAATCCTACAGCATTGTCTGTACCCATGGGAGTGCCAGATAATGCCTCAGTTACAGCAAAGGGGCCCAAAAACACCCCGTCTGTGTTGCTAAATGTGGTTGTGCTGGGACACGAGTGTGCTTGTCAACACTTTGCACCATGCAGTAGTCACCCATGCACCTTACCTAATCCAGTCCCCATGGGACCACAAGGTAATTTTGCATTTCTGGACGTCCGTATTATTGGAAAGCTGCACGGTGCCAAGTTTACCATCACTGACAGCCCAATGTGGTCAGTAATAATCGAAAAAAGACTGAAATAACAAGCTAGAGTTGACATAACATTTTTGCTGGATACGAGTTGCATGCAGCATCGAGAAGCTCCTACAAGGACAAAGGCTGGAATGGGATGGTTTGCTTCATTGTGCCGCCTCAAGGTTTTCAGCGCTGTACCGCTGCTGTGAGCACATATGTGCTCATGAGCAGTGGCTATGGCCACAACATAGCCTCGGCACACTTCAGTAATGCACACTTGACCACATAGAGTAGTGGTAAAATTGGACAGTTCATGGAAAGGAACACAGCGGTAGACTTTGTGCACCTGGCTGAAATGGTGCCTTAGGACAAAAAACTGACGAAAATGGGAGGCTGCCTAGATGGGAATATAGACATTCCTGGAATTTATGAGAGACCCATAGGCCAGTGTGACAGTGGCTGCGTTGCATCACCTGTAGAGGTGCAATGCAGTCATAGAAGGCCTGCGAATGCAACAGCTGGTTTCGGCAGAGCGTGCATGTCTCAATACGCATAGTGATGGGCATGCCTACTGGCTACAGTGGGCCACCGCACCACCAGAATGGCTCAACATCAAATGCAAAAATGAATGGAAGGTGTGCCTTCTCTTCTCAACGAGGAAATCAATAAGTGTAAGCGAGAGCTAAAGGAAGCTTAGGCAGTTCACACCGTAGCAGCAGTCGTCGTGATGGATGTCGCGCACTTTATGCAAGAGACAGTAGGGTACCAAGAAAAACTGGCCCAACATAAAGCCACCCAGAGCTCCCAAGGTTAGAAAAATGGGGAAAATAGCAATGTTGAAGTGTGCATGGAAGCAGCCTTGCACAGAGCACTGCAACGCAACCGTGAAGCTCCCGCAGTGACAGCTTTGAACCGAGGAGAGCCCAGTACACGACCTCGTTAACTCGACCGTCTAGTACACCTGTGACGGCTATAAAAGAGGCCGTTCACCACGAAGATGTCCGTCGAGGATGTGAAACGACTCACCTTCACCTTTTTTCCTCACCCTATGGGAAATCGCAAAGTGTGCAGACCACACTCCAATGCGGGAACGACACTCGCCAGGGCTCCGAATCTTGAATGAACCAACGGTCTAAATCAAGAAAAAGAAAACTTTCGCATGGCACGTAAAAGAGAGTCATTAGCTGCAGCAGCTGTATCCCGATAAAGCCAAAAATGCAGGCACATCCAAACAGACATCAACAGGTGCACAGTATTAGTCTGGTAGTGGTAGTGCCAAAGGAGCTTGGGAGGGGTGAATGTTTCCTTTCCCCCAGTATCTGCCACCCGGCTGTAGAAAGCTTTAGGAGCACTTTAAATTACTGCACATTACATTCAATATATTCTACACGTACATGAAACCACGTATGAAGCAGAAGAGTGAAGTGCACTCCAAGAAGCGAGAAAAAAGCAGCAGGTTGAAAAAAGGACATGTGCTGTATACCACCAACAAACGCACAAACAACAGGGGTCCTCCATGCACTCAACACTGAAATACACTGACATTTCTTGATTTTGCTGCAATCCAACATTGCGAAAGCAGTGGAGCCAAAAGTGGGCCTTCTTTGTGAAAGAGCTTTGGAAATGAACAAAAACCACATTTCATTCAGTAACCATAACAAAAAAAATGCGTGAAAATTTTCAGCTGAAAAAACAACAATGATAACTCAGTGCTGCTGCATTAGCTTGCTCAGTTGTGCATTTAATGGTGGGCACCTGCTATCATCGACCCTTCTTTCTAAAAAAAAAGCAAATACCAGGGATGGGTAAGCCCCGATATATCACAGAAAACAAAAGCTGCAGACGCTTCGCCGGTGAACAGGAAAAAATATGGCTGGTGTAGATGTAGCTTCAATGCACTGCAAGCTTGAAGGTTCTCATGCACAGCGAAAACATCATGCGGGAATGTTTCTCAGAGTCGAGATCAAACCAAATGTTTCGTGCGAAGACCCCGTCACAAAATGCTGGCTCACCTGAAAGCACTGCCGGCTGGAATTTCCCCACACAATGACATGTAACATGGCGGGGTATGGACAGGACTCAATCCCATGTGAAAACGCTGGGGCTCTAAGACAGCAGCACTGCCTCAATGCTGAAAAGCTTTTAACACAGTGGTAACATTGCTACGTTCCTATCACTTTGTCGGAAGCAAAAAAATATCTTCACATTGTGTATTTTCTTTGTAATCTTCACCATACGTAGCAATTTGTTTCAGGGTCAATCAATTATTCGATTGAGGGTACCACTTTCTTTGCACTAAATTACCTCATAGTCCAATGTCCAGTACGTATGCATCACATATAAGACCCGGAAAAAGGGAGCAAAGAGCTCAGCCCCTGGATAAACAAAACCCACTTTCCAAGAAGACTAAGTTAATGAAGAATGTGAACCGTTGCCAAACCCAAAAGAAATCCTGCATTGCACAGCTTGATGATGATGCTTTTTACCCGCCCTGGTTGTCAAAGGGACACTAAAGGATAAAAAAAGTTGACCTGCAGTAATAGCTTATGGTGCCGAGAGTCTAAATACACCATTGGCACGCTAACAGTAGTTAATGGGGGACGACGTTCATCCGCTTTCAGGTACTAGTCTGTGATGTCACAAAAGCTGTGAATGGCAACAGCTCATTGGGGAAGCATCTATACATGTTTTCCTGAGGCAACCGGTTCCTTAGTCGCTGAGCACGAGAGGTTGATGTAAATCTGCGCTTTCCGTGATCTCATTGTATCTAAAAAACACAGACTTCTGCTTTTATACACTGCGAGGAAGGCTTCTTTCCTTATGTTTGAACTACGGGGAGCGCTGGCTATGTATGACTACTTGACGTGGCTGCTGTAAAAAGTGCTTATTTCATGTCGGGTTCGTGCCGTGTGGGAGAGGTAATATGAGATGGCTGTGATTGCCAAACGAAGTGAAATGACGGCGCCCCCTTGAATGGAACCAGCCGGGAGCCCAGGCCACCGCTGTACTTGATATTCGAAATGGCACTTGTTGGTGTAATGAGGCTTGGCTGGCAGTTGGCTCAATGGGATCTGTGAATGCGGAGTAGGCAGGTACACTTGCTGCTCGGGCATCTAAGAGTGTTGCTCATTCCGTCCGTGAAACATCATACATGTCCAAGCCAGCCTCCTAGGCCCGAGAAACGTTGTCGTAGTTAGCCTTGGCTTGGTGCCGTAAAAGCTGCAGTCACCAGTGCTTACTCACTAGATGGCACTGGTGCTATCAGTACGTCATGAAAAAATGAAAGGCAAGTTGGTGAGGGAAATGCTATCTTTTCCTTATTTCTCCGCAAATAACGCATCATTGCTCATGGAACAAGAGCAGAGATAGGTACGAAACATATCATCTTTTAGTTAAAACAAAATTTCATTCAGCCTGTACTGTTATGCCCTTTAGCATCTGTTTTTCTCCAACAGACAAGCTTTGAGCCAAGTGTGGGAGTAAAAATGCTTTACCTTACCGTTCTTAAAATCGCCGTGAGCAAAACCGTGCCGTCAGGAGGGCATGC
This sequence comes from Haemaphysalis longicornis, assembly GCF_048455015.1. Lineage (NCBI taxonomy): Eukaryota > Metazoa > Arthropoda > Arachnida > Ixodida > Ixodidae > Haemaphysalis > Haemaphysalis longicornis. Next base: position 40,588,185 of record NW_027526233.1, on the reverse strand, counting down.
TGTGGCACTGCAAAACAACCGTACTGAAAGGGCGTGAAAAGCTCAAGGTGTCCTTAATTTTAGGGGAAGTCGATATTGTGTAGTACGTACCCCGCCAGTGAACAGAGGGCACGCCGCCCGGAATGAGCGTGGGTGCCTGACGAATACAAACACACCAGGGGTCTAGACTTCGCTGCATGCAGACATTTCTTTTCTGCACTCGGCCAGCCCGACTGGCCACCAGGGTACAGCATACCGGAAGAACAAAAAAGTACACATTTTACCCCCTGGCTAACAGCCGTCCCTCCTGCAGCTTGTTGGTGTGTACATTTTCCACATCCCAGCAATGAATGCATGCCTTCTACAAGGTTTGGAGACACTGAAGCCGAAGGGAACACTCGCAAAAGGCTTCTGTGCGGTGTGCCCATACAAGGAGTGCCATGCAGTGCCAATGGAAGGATACCATGAAGCAGCAACTACTGGTCAGCAACTTAACCAAACATAGCCAGCACCAAACTGTGCAGGCCAGCTCATGCAGCATTGACGTAAGCCAACATTAGGGGGAAAGCGCACATGCTTCTACTTGTTACTCTAAAGGAGGAAGGTGCACGCTTGCACAAACCGCCATGTGGATGGCCATGTGGAGGTTGCAAGTAAAGCTACGCGTACTTTATCGGTGGATGCGCATGCCTAGTGCCCCAGTGGCAGTGAAAATTAAAATTCCTCAGTGATGTTGGCACGGAATTGGAGCAAACAAGAGAGCCACACCATAAATCATTTACCCTTGCCTTAGGCTCATGCACAACGAATGGCTGCCACAGTGTTAGCACACAAAAGAAGACGTCGCCATGTGCAAGTGCCGCACAGACGTCCTGCTGGTTATTTGCTTGATCATTGAACTACTCGGAAATGTTTGAATATACACACTCATGCCATTGCCCTGTAGGCAAGGGCAATGTAGAATTATGTAATAAATAATATTTCCTGGAGGAAACATCACTTCCGCAATGAGCCTAAAGAATGCAGGAACAATGAAGAAGTACTCCACAAACAGACATGCACAGCCGATTGTCAGCGAATGGATTGATTGATTGTAGGGTTTAACGCGCCTACGCAACACAGACGCTGAGGCGAGCCGCAGTGGAGGGCTCCGTTAAGTTTGACCACCTGGGAAACTTTAACATGCGCCGAAATCTCGTACTCAAGGGCGTTCTTTGCTTTTCGCCTCCATCAGAAAAGTGGCCACCACGGCCGGGAATCGAACCCGCGACCTCGTGCTCAGCAGCACAACGCCTTAGCCACTGCGCCACCGCGGCGGGTTGTTTGACAGCGAATTAAACGCCATGCATTTGCTCAACACACACTAATCTGGAGCGCTCTTATTTCTAGAAACATTGTAGTAGATGCAGAACACAGCTGATCAGACAAGAACAGTCTAGGATAGTGACCGTAAAAATACGCCCTTTCCCTAACAAACAAGACAACCGGTGTTGCTTTAAAAGAAAGAAGGAAATGCGCACTTTGCATGAAACACAGGATAATACACGCCGCATCACTGACAAAGATGGCTTCTTTGCGCCATTTTTATAGCAAAACAATTCCTGTCATTTCCGTCCCACTTGGGAGCAGCACACTAAGTTCCTACCTGTAGCGAGGGGCTGCCATTGACTTACTGTCGAGTCCACTCCCAAGATTGTGTGACACCTTGAAAAACAGCGCAAAAACACGGACGTAGAGAGGTTACACAGACACGAGCGCTGCTCTCTACGTAGTGTAACCTCTCTACGTCCGTGTTTTTGCGCTGTTTTTCAAGGTGTCATGCATATCCAACTAGCCCAAAGTCAAGACAAGATTGTGGTTCTGTGTTTCTCTCTTTGACTGGTCTTTAGCAAACAAATGCAGCCTTGCGTAGCAGAACCTGGAAATCGTTTTTTCTTTTATGTTGTGGCATTCTGGAAGCACTACGCTCACAGTTGCCATCGCCATGGCAGCAATGATCTTTTGCGCTATTTTAGATTCGTGCATGAGCACTGGCATTGACTTTTGAAAAACTGCCTCGCACGTCTTAAGCATTTCCACCACCTCATCTGAAGGATGTGTGAGGCAGCCTTCTCTATATTGTTTGAGGGCAATGAGGCTGCCTGCTGGTTCACTGTCTGTGTTTATAAGCAAGCTGGCACACCTCTGGCATGCCACATTGTTCCTGATTACTCTGAAAACAATGTACCCAGCGTAGTACTTAAAAGAAGCAAACTCCGTCGGCTCAAAGTCTTGGCTTAGCGTCATGAAATCGGGGTTGAATTCGTCTGAGCTACTGATAGCTTCCTCAAAATCATTGATGTCACCCAGGTAAAAAGCATCATCATCAGCAGCATATGAGGCACTTTTTGAATGCCTCAGATACTGCGCAATTGCGATGATGCGCAATGCACACTTAAACTCAAGTGGAGTTGGAATTGGGTTCCTTTGGCGTACGGTCGAAAAAAAATTTTCCAAGCTGTCCTGCGTGAAGCGGGACGTCAGGACAAACTTGTAGCCTTCATTGTGCAGCAACCTGTGCTGGAGGTCCAGAATAGAGGCCGTAGACAATATGATTCCTGTTTGTACAGGTTTAAATTCACCTCCCCCAATTTGCACGGTTTCAAACATCTCTTTAAACTTCTGAAGGAAACGTACGGCTGACCGGTACTTTTCCTGGTCAAAGAGGCTCAGTGCTGTTGTAGGGCTCCGGCTGCAAATAAGGTCAAACCAATGGTTCACCTGGTCGATGAACCAAGCGGTTGTCAGCACAGCACGGTCCCAGTTTTCATGCTCCACCATGAACCGCAGGGCGCTGGCCGTTGAATGGCTAAAGATGGCCAAGCTGTTGCTCACCTGCAAGGCAAGATGTACAAAACAACATGCGCCGTCACGACCATTCTTCATTGCATATGTGTTTGCAAAGTGTGCGCATGTGCGTAAACCGGTATTTTACACTCGCCTTCATTCTGTCAAACTGGTTCTGTGTCAGCAGCTCAGGCCGGAGCTTGGGAGCCAGCTTGAACGTTGCGGTTTTTTGGTCCTCGACAAGTTTTTTTACTGGGGCTAGTGATATTTTCCCTGATGGGAGGTTGTTTTCTTTGACGACATGGTCACTGAGCTTAATTGTTTGGCCCCGAAGCAAATGCCCGCAGAGGTTTTTTGCAAGGTGAGGGACATCTGCTATTACGGCGATTTCATTTGTTGGGTCACATGGGTGGGGGAATTTGTTGACCAGCCTCGACTGCCTCCCTACAACTACACCTAACTCTCTCCACAGGCTCCTGTTGCCTGACCCCATGTCCGATGTTAATGCCACTACGTTAAGGCCGACCCTGTGACATCTTTCCAGGACGTCACGGACACACTTTCCCACATCTTCGCCATCAACTGAATTGCCTGGAGGGAAAAAAAATTACAATGAGGTGTGTTGACGACAGTAGAATCTGCCGTTTCTTCCAAATCGGACGCTTAGCAAAACAGATGATTGAAAACATGCCTAACCTGTGTAGTGGTAGCCCACAACTTGCTTCCACCGGGAAGTGAGGCCGCCCAGCATGAAAACTAGCACCTTCGTGGCGAGCACCTTGTCTGGAGCCCCGGGGACTGGCAACGTGGTGTAGCCACGCACGGAACCCGTGCTGGCATCGTACTCGATTTTCGGCACGATTGCCATCTCGTCAAGCATTAAGACACATTGCCTTTCATTTTTGCTTAGGTTTGGAACTTTTGACTGCAGGAGGCCGAATACTTCACTAATAATGCCCGGTTCAAATTTTACGCCTGGAAAAAAAAGTCAAGAGAAAAAAGGAGACTTTTACTACAGAAGAGTCGAAAAAGTTTGTGACAATACCTTGCAAGCGACGCCTCAAGGTGCGCGTGGAAGGCAGGGGCTGGCCTTGCGCTAGAAGCATGTCATAGCCCGTTGCACCACATGCGAAATGGAGCTGCAACGCCTGCTTGACAGTTTCGTTCGACCATTTGGAGCCCCTAGTTGAGCGCTTTGACAGGGCGCTCAGTTGGTCAGGTCGAAAGACTTTTTGGAGACCTTCTTTTAGTCGGTGGTGGTCCTGTTCCGCCTTTTTTTTTTCTTTTTCCGCATGCCGCAACCTCGCCTCCAGCTCGCGAATTCTGCTTTGAAGTTGCTGCTGCAATTCCTGTGAAAGCTAGAACAACAAAATAAAAAATTCAGGGCACTGTAAGACCTGTTGCATGCCAACTTCATGCCATAATGAGTTGACTAAATCGTAAACTCACTGATGCAAGACATTCACATTTGGAAGAACTTTTAATAACTTGGAATGCGTGAATACTTTCACAGGGGACATGAAGACAACAGAAAAGTTTTTTTTTTGTTTAAAAGATTTGACGTTTTGTAGTGCCCCCAAGACTTGCACAGCACAAAACGATGCAGTATTCACTAAGAGATTAAACAATTCAACCCACAGGTTGATTCCACCACTAACTCATGTGATTCATGCCCTCAGCGATAGCGAATACAGGGCAGGTACTAGAAATGCTTTCTACTATGCTGACTCGGGCTGCAGGAATAGCCAGTGTGTAATGTTGCCTCGTTTACTGTTTGGCCTCCCGGATGGCGCTATGGTACTGCTCAAGACTGCTGTTTGCACTTACTTTGTTTTTCAGCAAATTTTCTACCTGACTTACTTATGTTACAGTTGATAGCACTCGTTTCGTACACCGTTGGGTGTGTCTGACAAACAGGGTCACATAAGGCACTATTGCTCATGTGAACTGGCCAGTGTTGTGTGAGACAACTCCAAAGCGCCATACTGCCGTGCTGTTATGGCCGGCATAGTGTGCGCACTACACTGGTGTTTGTACGTTTATGTGGCTGTTCATAACTTGCATTGAATACCCCACCATTCTTGCAGCTATACAATGGATATACATTAAACCAAACACAAACAGCCAGATGGCGCCACCATACCATGGCATGCCGTTTTCGGCCTTTGGTTTGTTTTTGCCCGTCTTTAACCTGACATGTTTTTCCTCTGGGAGAAAACCGTTGCCTGAAACATAGTGCTCGCTCGACAAATATGGTCATGTAAGACACCGCAGCGTCAATCAATCGGCCAGTATCGTCTGAGATGACCCCAAAGCTCTGCAGTTCTGCGCAGCTAAACAAGTATAGTACGCGCAGTACCAACAGCAGTACGCATCGGTACTTCTATGTTTACGTGTGCTTTCGTAACTTACACTGTTTGTCCCACCATCCTTACGGCTTTAAAAAGAATGTGCCCTAAATTTAAGCGCAAATAGCTCGTTCAGCAAGCGTATAAACTCTGCCTGATTTGCGTTTGCTTTTGCCGCCCTCCGCCAATTGCAGAGATGTCTCATGTGACATCATAGGTTCGGTTGCGGGAAGTGAGCTAGTGGGTCGCATGGTCATTCCCTTTTTCCCTGATTATGTAGCTTGTTTGAGCAAAGTTCACGTTAAAAGTGGTGTCAGCATGCTTCGAACAAGGCAATATTTTTAATGAACCAAACTTAAGTTTCCTCTTCATGGCTCCTTTAAGCTTTTTGTACAACAAAGCCTTGTACCTCTACCAGCCAACAGTTCTTTCGTGACGTGCAGGACAAGAAACTCTCAACGCGGCTGGCACGGAGGGCGCTTTTCAGAGCACAGTGTAGATGGCGCGACGATAAGGTGTACAAACGTTCCCCATGCTCACCCCAGCGGACGCATCGGCGGAACCCTTTTGTCGGCTTTGCCGTCTGCTTTAGCCACGGTTGTTTTGATCTGGTTTTGGCGCAGCTTTGCTTACAATGCCCGCTTCCTTCGCACGGCTTGATTAACTTGTTCGACAGCACCTCCTGGGTAACCTGGACCCGACGTAATTAAGCGGTTGTACAGCAAACATACCTTAAGGATTAGTTCGCAGAGTGGGAAAGCAACATGTAGAGATCATGTACAGACAACTGGCCCCTCGAGAAACTCCACCTTTTGTGCACTGCTTCACACGAATGGAACTGCGTTTCTTTAATTGCTCAATACCAATTCGGTATTGTTATAACAGGTATTACAAAACGAATGGAGCAACCACTTCTGATAAATAGTGCTCATAAAAGTTCCCTAACCTTCCTTGAAATTCTGAAACTTACTAAACTATCTAGTTTTAAGCAGTATAAATGAGAATCACTAAGCTCATTAGCCGGACATTTTTTTTCCGCAGGGTTTCACTTGCGACGCAGTGCAGGCGATGAGAAGCGCCGTAGTAGAGGGCTGTAGTCTATTATTTGGCCACGTGGGGGGCTTTAACGTGCGTCAAAATCTCGTACAGACGGACATATTTGCCTTTCGCCTACATCAGAAAAGCAGCCACCGCGGCCGGAAATCAAACCCGCGACCTCGTGCTCAGCAGCGCAACACATGCTGGATTGTTTCGCTGTCTGCACTTGTGTTGCATGCTGGTGTGGCCCAGAGCTAGAACATCAGGATGGCAAGGTTCTGCTGTCTCACCCTTTGAAACACGCTCCTCTGTTTTCTTTCCGCTGACGCACGGCGGGGCTACAGTGGCCGCGTCTGCGGGTCGAGCCCGGTTTTGGCTGGCGCTGTTGCTTTCGAGACGGCGCCCCCGTGAATGCCAGGTATCGACTGGCAGAATCTCTGGTGTCACTCTTTCTAGAGCCACGTGTGAATTCAAGTGATGTCGCATGGGCAATTGTTGCGGCGATCGCTCACAGCTTTGCTTTCCAACTACCTTCCCAGCGTGGACTGGAGCAAATTTTGTTTTAAATTTTTGGTTACAAGAGATATGCTTCCTGGGCCCCTCGAGAGTCTCCTGTGATGACGTCTTACTGTATTACTGCAAGGGTCTGCAGTTCCTCGTATGTTGCAATTCTAAACATTGGACCAAGGCATGCTCATACGGAAGGTTCTGCTGAGGCTGGGTTTCTACCACATTCCCCATGTGACCAAAAGGAATACAATGCATATGCAGATGTTGGAAAATATGAACTGCAAGTGGCTGCCACCTCTCTTTGACAACTTCGTGTGTGGTAGGAATGTGAACTGTATCTTTACGTTTCGGACACATCGGTCACCACAGTCTCGCCACATGACAGCAGTATGAAACACAGGGATGCAAGACTTCCTTCCGCGTTCCTAGTAGGGCTATGTGTACAGTGTATTTTACTGATACCTTGAATGCACAGCCAGTGTTGTGCAATTTGTAGGAAGAAGTCTGACATTCAGAAATTCTCAACAGAAGGCAATCACAAGACAAAAAAGCCTACAGAAAAATTTTGCAAGCGGCACACTTGAATTTTTTTCGGAGCAAACAAAATAAGCTGTGACAACATCCCACTTACTGGTTCGCACATCACTGCTGGTCCCAACCTGTAATCTCGACAGCATCGGCCTCCATGACGCTGTTGGCAAGGCCTTGAACCTGCAAACAAATGATGCATAAATATCAAAGTGTCATCACAAATGTACCCTGTTCTCCGCGAAAGTACACCTCTAAAAACCCAGGAAGGATGGAGCAGCGACAGCCTTGCAAACTATGTAGCCTTCGAACAGACAACAGGGCAATCCAGTCAAGACAGTCCACCAAAGGCCCAGCCCTTACCGGTTCCTGGCTGCAACAGCTGTGACGTGGGGTGCCGCCGCCTGGGGTATCGCTGCCCGGGAGAACACCGCCTCCCACGACGGTGTCGGCCAAGCCGTGGTCCTGCGAACAGGCACTGCATTAGCCTCAAAGTAACGTCTCGACAATACGCACCATGTCCTCCGGTTGCCGGATGCCCCCGCCAAAACCCAGCAAAGCTGAGGCAGCAAACGTCTCGCTGGCCGCGTAGCCTCCCAGAGGCCGCAAAGCCTGCAGGCAAAGCACCCTTCAAGACAGTCCAGCAAAGGCACAGCCCTTACCGATTCCTGGCTGCAACAGCTGTGACGTGGGGTGCCGCCGCCTGGGGTATCGCTGCCCGGGAGAACACCGCCTCCCACGACGGTGTCGGCCAAGCCGTGGTCCTGCGAACAGGCACTGCATTAGCCTCAAAGTAACGTCTCGACAATACGCACCATGTCCTCCGGTTGCCGGATGCCCCCGCCAAAACCCAGCAAAGCTGAGGCAGCAAACGTCTCGCTGGCCGCGTAGCCTCCCAGAGGCCGCAAAGCCTGCAGGCAAAGCACCCTTCAAGACAGTCCAGCAAAGGCACAGCCCTTACCGGTTCCTGGCTGCAACAGCTGTGACGTGGGGTGCCGCCGCCTGGGGTATCGCTGCCCGGGAGAACACCGCCTCCCACGACGGTGTCGGCCAAGCCGTCGTCCTGCGAACAGGCACTGCATTAGCCTCGAAGTAACGTCTCGACAATACGCACCATGTCCTCCGGTTGCCGGATGCCCCCGCCAAAACCCAGCAAAGCTGAGGCAGCAACCGTATCGCTGGCCGCGTAGCCTCCCAGAGGCCGCAAAGCCTGCAGGCAAAGCACCCTTCAAGACAGTCCACCAAAGGCCCAGCCCTTACCGGTTCCTGGCTGCAACAGCTGTGACGTGGGGTGCCGCCGCCTGGGGTATCGCTGCCCGGGAGAACACCGCCTCCCACGACGGTGTCGGCCAAGCCGTGGTCCTGCGAACAGGCACTGCAGTAGCCTCAAAGTAACGTCTCGACAATACGCACCATGTCCTCCGGTTGCCGGATGCCCCCGCCAAAACCCAGCAAAGCTGAGGCAGCAACCGTATCGCTGGCCGCGTAGCCTCCCAGAGGCCGCAAAGCCTGCAGGCAAAGCACCCTTCAAGACAGTCCACCAAAGGCCCAGCCCTTACCGGTTCCTGGCTGCAACAGCTGTGACGTGGGGTGCCGCCGCCTGGGGTATCGCTGCCCGGGAGAACACCGCCTCCCACGACGGTGTCGGCCAAGCCGTGGTCCTGCGAACAGGCACTGCATTAGCCTCAAAGTAACGTCTCGACAATACGCACCATGTCCTCCGGTTGCCGGATGCCCCCGCCAAAACCCAGCAAAGCTGAGGCAGCAAACGTCTCGCTGGCCGCGTAGCCTCCCAGAGGCCGCAAAGCCTGCAGGCAAAGCACCCTTCAAGACAGTCCAGCAAAGGCACAGCCCTTACCGATTCCTGGCTGCAACAGCTGTGACGTGGGGTGCCGCCGCCTGGGGTATCGCTGCCCGGGAGAACACCGCCTCCCACGACGGTGTCGGCCAAGCCGTGGTCCTGCGAACAGGCACTGCATTAGCCTCAAAGTAACGTCTCGACAATACGCACCATGTCCTCCGGTTGCCGGATGCCCCCGCCAAAACCCAGCAAAGCTGAGGCAGCAAACGTCTCGCTGGCCGCGTAGCCTCCCAGAGGCCGCAAAGCCTGCAGGCAAAGCACCCTTCAAGACAGTCCAGCAAAGGCACAGCCCTTACCGGTTCCTGGCTGCAACAGCTGTGACGTGGGGTGCCGCCGCCTGGGGTATCGCTGCCCGGGAGAACACCGCCTCCCACGACGGTGTCGGCCAAGCCGTGGTCCTGCGAACAGGCACTGCATTAGCCTCGAAGTAACGTCTCGGCAATACGCACCATGTCCTCCGGTTGCCGGATGCCCCCGCCAAAACCCAGCAAAGCTGAGGCAGCAACCGTATCGCTGGCCGCGTAGCCTCCCAGAGGCCGCAAAGCCTGCAGGCAAAGCACCCTTCAAGACAGTCCATCAAAGGCACAGCCCTTACCGGTGCCTGGCTGCAACAGCTGTGACGTGGGGTGCCGCCGCCTGGGGTATCGCTGCCCGGGAGAACCCCGCCTCCCACGACGGTGTCGTCCGAGCCGTGGTCCTGCGAACAGGCACTGCATTAGCCTCAAAGTAACGTCTCGACAATACGCATCATGTCCTCCGGTTGCCGGATGCCCCCGCCAAAACCCAGGAAAGCTGAGGCAGCAACCATCTCGCTGGCCGCGTAGCCTCCCAGAGGCCGCAAAGCCTGCAGGCAAAGCACCCTTCAAGACAGTCCAGCAAAGGCACAGCCCTTACCGGTTCCTGGCTGCAACAGCTGTGACCTGGGGTGCCGCCGCCTGGGGTATCGCTGCCCGGGAGAACACCGCCTCCCACGACGGTGTCGTCCAAGCCGTGGTCCTGCGAACAGGCACTGCATTAGACTCAAAGCAACGTCTCGACAATACGCACCATGTCCTCCGGTTGCCGGATGCCCCCGCCAAAACCCAGCAAAGCTGAGGCAGCAACCGTCTCGCTGGCCGCGTAGCCTCCCAGAGGCCGCAAAGCCTGCAGGCAAAGCACCCTTCAAGACAGTCCAGCAAAGGCACAGCCCTTACCGGTTCCTGGCTGCAACAGCTGTGACCTGGGGTGCCGCCGCCTGGGGTATCGCTGCCCGGGAGAACACCGCCTCCCACGACGGTGTCGTCCAAGCCGTGGTCCTGCGAACAGGCACTGCATTAGACTCAAAGCAACGTCTCGACAATACGCACCATGTCCTCCGGTTGCCGGATGCCCCCGCCAAAACCCAGCAAAGCTGAGGCAGCAACCGTCTCGCTGGCCGCGTAGCCTCCCAGAGGCCGCAAAGCCTGCAGGCAAAGCACCCTTCAAGACAGTCCAGCAAAGGCACAGCCCTTACCGGTTCCTGGCTGCAACAGCGGTGACGTGGGTTGCCGCCGCCTGGGGCATCGCTGCCCGGGAGAACACCGCCTCCCACGACGGTGTCGTCCAAGCCGTGGTCCTGCGAACAGGCACTGCATTAGCCTCAAAGTAACGTCTCGACAATACGCACCATGTCCTCCGGTTGGCGGATGCCCCCGCCAAAACCCAGCAAAGCTGAGGCAGCAACCGTCTCGCTGGCCGCATAGCCTCCCAGAGGCCGCAAAGCCTGCAGGCAAAGCACCCTTCAAGACAGTCCAGCAAAGGCACAGCCCTTACCGGTTCCTGGCTGCAAATGCTGTGACGTGGGGTGCCGCCGCCTGGGGTATCGCTGCCCGGGAGAACACCGCCTCCCACGATGGTGTCGGCCAAGCCGTGGTCCTGCGAATAGGCACTGCATTAGCCTCAAAGTAACGTCTCGACAATACGCACCATGTCCTCCGGTTGCCGGATGCCCCCGCCAAAACCCAGCAAAGCTGAGGCAGCAACCGTCTCGCTGGCCGCGTAGCCTCCCAACGGCCGCAAAGCCTGCAGGCAAAGCACCCTTCAAGACAGTCCAGCAAAGGCACAGCCCTTACCGGTTCCTGGCTGCAACAGCTGTGACGTGGGGTGCCGCCGCCTGGGGTATCGCTGCCCGGGAGAACAGCGCCTCCCACGACGGTGTCGTCCAAGCCGTGGTCCTGCGAACAGGCACTGCATTAGCCTCAAAGTAACGTCTCGACAATACGCACCATGTCCTCCGGTTTCCGGATGCCCCCGCCAAAACCCAGCAAAGCTGAGGCAGCAACCGTCTCGCTGGCCGCGTAGCCTCCCAGAGGCCGCAAAGTCTGCAGGCAAAGCACCCTTCAAGACAGTCCAGCAAAGGCACAGCCCTTACCGGTTCCTGGCTGCAACAGCTGTGACGTGGGGTGCCGCCGCCTGGGGTATCGCTGCCCGGGAGAACACCGCCTCCCACGACGGTGTCGGCCAAGCCTTGGTCCTGCCAACAGGCACTGCATTAGCCTCAAAGTAACGTCTCGACAATACGCACCATGTCCACCCGTTGCCGGATGCCCCCGCCAAAACCCAGCAAAGCTGAGGCAGCAACCGTCTCGCTGGCCGCGTAGCCTCCCAGAGGCCGCAAAGCCTACAGGCAAAGCACCCTTCAAGACAGTCCAGCAAAGGCACAGCCCTTACCGGTTCCTGGCTGCAACAGCTGTGACGTGGGGTGCCGCCACCTGGGGTATCGCTGCCCGTGAGAACACCGGCTCCCACGACGGTGTCGGCCAAGCCGTGGTCCTGCGAACAGGCACTGCATTAGCCTCAAAGTAACGTCTCGACAATACGCACCATGTCCTCCGGTTGCCGGATGCCCCCACCAAAACCCAGCAAAGCTGAGGCAGCAACCGTCTCGCTGGCCGCGTAGCCTCCCAGAGGCCGCAAAGCCTGCAGGCAAAGCACCCTTCAAGACAGTCCAGCAAAGGCACAGCCCTTACCGGTTCCTGGCTGCAACAGCTGTGACGTCGGGTGCCGCCGCCTGGGGTATCGCTGCCCGGGAGAACACCGCCTCAGACGACGGTGTCGGCCAAGCCGTGGTCCTGCGAACAGGCACTGCATTAGCCTCAAAGTAACGTCTCGACAATACGCACCATGTCCTCCGGTTGCCGGATGCCCCCGCCAAAACCCAGCAAAGCTGAGGCAGCAACCGTCTCGCTGGCCGCGTAGCCTCCCAGAGGCCGCAAAGCCTGCAGGCAAAGCACCCTTCGAGACAGTCCAGCAAAGGAACAGCCCTTACCGGTTCCTGGCTGCAACAGCTGTGACGTGGGGTGCCGCCGCCTGGGGTATCGCTGCCCGGGAGAACACCGCCTCCCACGACGGTGTCGTCCGAGCCGTGGTCCTGCGAACAGGCACTGCATTAGCCTCAAAGTAACGTCTCGACAATACGCACCATGTCCTCCGGTTGCCGGATGCCCCCGCCAAAACCCCGCAAAGCTGAGGCAGCAACCGTCTCGCTGGCCGCGTAGCCTCCCAGAGGCCGCAAAGCCTGCAGGCAAAGCACCCTTCAAGACAGTCCAGCAAAGGCACAGCCCTTACCGGTTCCTGGCTGCAACAGCTGTGACGCGGGGTGCCGCCGCCTGGGGTATCGCTTCCCGGGAGAACAGCGCCTCCCACGACGGTGTCGTCCAAGCCGTGGTCCTGCGAACAGGCACTGCATTAGCCTCAAAGTAACGTCTCGACAATACGCACCATGTCCTCCGGTTTCCGGATGCCCCCGCCAAAACCCAGCAAAGCTGAGGCAGCAACCCTCTCGCTGGCCGCGTAGCCTCCCAGAGGCCGCAAAGCCTGCAGGCAAAGCACCCTTCAAGGCAGTCCAGCAAAGGCACAGCCCTTACCGGTTCCTGGCTGCAACAGCTGTGACGTGGGGTGCCGCCGCCTGGGGTATCGCTGCCCGGGAGAACACCGCCTCTCACGACGGTGTCGGCCAAGCCGTGGTCCTGCGAACAGGCACTGCATTAGCCTCAAAGTAACGTCTCGACAATACGCACCATGTCGTCCCGTTGCCGGATGCCCCCGCCAAAACCCAGCAAAGCTGAGGCAGCAACCGTCTCGCTGGCCGCGTAGCCTCCCAGAGGCCGCAAAGACTGCAGGCAAAGCACCCTTCAAGACAGTCCAGCAAAGGCACAGCCCTTACCGGTTCCTGGCTGCAACAGCTGTGACGTGGGGTGCCGCCGCCTGGGGTATTGCTGCCCGGGAGAACACCGCCTCCCACGACGGTGTCGGCCAAGCCGTGGTCCTGCGAACAGGCACTGCATTAGCCTCAAAGTAACGTCTCGACAATACGCACCATGTCCTCCGGTTGCCGGATGCCCCCGCCAAAACCCAGCAAAGCTGAGGCAGCAACCGTCTCGCTGGCCGCGTAGCCTCCCAGAGGCCGCAAAGCCTGCAGGCAAAGCACCCTTCAAGACAGTCCAGCAAAGGCACAGCCCTTACCGGTTCCTGGCTGCAACAGCTGTGACGTGGGGTGCCGCCACCTGGGGTATCGCTGCCCGGGAGAACACCGCCTCCCACGACGGTGTCGGCCAAGCCGTGGTCCTGCGAACAGGCACTGCATTAGCCTCAAAGTAACGTCTCGACAATACGCACCATGTCCTCCGGTTGCCGGATGCCCCCGCCAAAACCCAGCAAAGCTGAGGCAGCAACCGTCTCGCTGGCCGCGTAGCCTCCCAGAGGCCGCAAAGCCTGCAGGCAAAGCACCCTTCAAGACAGTCCAGCAAAGGCACAGCCCTTACAGGTTCCTGGCTGCAACAGCTGTGACGTGGGGTGCCGCCGCCTGGGGTATTGCTGCCCGGGAAAACACCGCCTCCCAGGACGGTGTCGTCCAAGCCCTGGTCCTGCGAACAGGCACTGCATTAGCCTCAAAGTAACGTCTCGACAATACGCACCATGTCCTCCGGTTGCCGGATGCCCCCGCCAAAACCCAGCAAAGCTGAGGCAGCAACCGTCTCGCTGGCCGCGTAGCCTCCCAGAGGCCGCAAAGCCTGCAGGCAAAGCACCCTTCAAGACAGTCCAGCAAAGGCACAGCCCTTTCCGGTTCCTGGCTGCAACAGCTGTGACGTGGGGTGCCGCCGCCTGGGGTATCGCTGCCCGGGAGAACACCGCCTCCCACGACGGTGTCGTCCAAGCCATGGTCCTGCGAACTGGCACTGCATTAGCCTCAAAGTAACGTCTCGACAATACATACCATGTCCTCCTTAGCACCCCTGACCGGAGACAACAAGGTTGAGGCAGCAACAGCCTCACTGGCCATGTAGCCTTCAAGCAACACATCTATCAGGGCAATCCAGAGTAAATGCCACACAAACGTATTAGGAATAGGCATGTCTTTCATGTGACTTTGCACCGACAGCCTGCCACAAGAGTAAATTTGTTGCAAGGCTAAATTCGAAGGTTGAGGGGTGCACAATGCAAAGTTGATTCCTACTACCTGCTGCCCCGAACTAATGCAGTGAAAGTGCCGGTCTGATGAAAGGGCATGACGCGTCAGTTGCACTGAAAAAAAAATGGATTCATAGAGTCTTTAACCACCAGGTATGACCTCGACGCCACACACATCAGTACTGGCCCTTTTTTTCCCGTAACATACGTCCACGGCTACCGGTTCCTCGCGCCCTTTTTTTTCTGCTGGGAAAAAACTGTGGGAACAAAAGAACTTCGAAGTTTCCTCCAGCCATCTGCACGATTAGCTTCGAAGTCCGATTCCAAGAAGTGCTCCTGGAAGAGGCAAAATTGTCGGCAGAACTTCATTTGTTAGGATTTATTTAAGTGCAGTTCATGGCAGACGTACTTGAAAACATCTTTGACCTGTGCAACGGAACTTGTCTATGATGCACAAGCATAATCTCTACATGCATGTGTTCTAATGGAAAAGCATCGCTTTACTAAGGCAGCTAAAAAGCGTGCGTCTTTTGGACACAATACATGTCCAACAGACGGTAAAAAACCCAGCAAAGTGCGGCACACAAAATATGGTTCGTTACACCACATTTCTTATGAAAGCTTAATTTTCCCTCAACTAATTTAGTTGAGTGAAAATGTAGTAAATTTTACGTTGGCCCACATACGATTCACGATTCCTGGAATGTGAGGCACACAGGACCCCTGAAAGACGGCAGCTGTATGATTTCAGATGACTAAATGCAACCCTTGCAAATGGCTTGGGATTCCTAGCTTGGGTACACGTGTTTGACGCACGTGTACAGTACTGCAAACATAATATGACCATGGCAATTACACAAGTAGCAATTCATTGAGCAACAAAAAGAATGTTCCCATTAAAAGTGTATATTTTCGGCTAACAGAGACAACTCGCAAACCTTCTCAGTCACCATCCCTGAAAGAAGACAAAAACATCACAAAGGGAAGTAGGTGACGATAATGTTCACAGGACACATGCACGCAGCGGACACAACGCATTGTGGGCACCAAGTCATTACAGTGCATAAAGTGAACGCGCTGCCCTTTGTGTGCCATTTGTTCCAAAGGTTCTATTACGACCGTGCGTCTGACGATGGACTCTGCATCGGCTACATCAATGGCACCTGTCAAACACAATGTCGGTGCTCGGAATAGTAGCACATAAGTTGCACAATTAGCCACTAATGCTTTCGCATTCACTGCATTGTGAGGAGTGCTTTGTGAGGAGTGCTGGCCTGCTAGGAAGCTAGCAGGCCAGCCCAACATTGCAAGTGTGTTCTCAGCGGGGGAGGAAGCGAAGTCAATATTTGATTGGTATTGGTCACAAGGCTCTTAAGTTCTGCACGCACATGGCTCCGCTCTCAATTCAGAGTGTCCAGCTGGCCAGCCTGGTATTCGAGAGCAGTGCGGTTGGCATCAAGCATGGTGCACTGGACGTTGCAGCTTGTGCCTGTGTTGGGGCATAGGTTGCGGTCGCTTGATGCTGCTTGAAGGATGTCCACACATGTCAGATGAGCCTGTCCAGTTACCCAAACAACCCTTGAGGCCGATGGTAGGAATGCTGGTGGTGCCAGCTGTGCCTTCAGAAGGGTTAGTGGCAGCTGAATCAGAGTGAGATGGCAGTGAATTGTCCTGTGCCCCACTTGGCCACAGCCACTGGCATCCTTGCAACTGTCCCGGCTAGTTCCTGGTCTCTGTCCCACATTTTAGTGCACAAAATGTTACAGCAGCATGAGAAAGGCAGCAAGGCGCACGGTCACGGATGGCCAAAATGGGTGTATGTCTTTGGACTAAGGGTTCACTCTCACAGAGAAGAGCTCGATCAGTGTTTCCACCACCAGTGGGGGACTCAGCAGTAAGGCGCAGTGTGAGGTTGACTTGTGCAGCCCAGTGCTTAACCTTCACGACAGGAGCCTGGGCGGGCCCAAGTGGTGACAGAGGCCCACCCCGCTTAGGCCCTCCCTTTCTCTTCCCACTCATTTCCAACAAACATTATCTGACTGCTGAGTGCCAGGACTCTCCACCACTATGCTGTAAACAATATCTGTGAACAAGCTGTAAACAATATCAAAGCACGGCCTTCCACAGCATGGAAACGGCCAGGCCATGCTTGACTGCTAAGATATAATTCTACTCCATCCAGGTTTCATGAACTAATCACAAAGCAATCGTCACCACAATTACCAAATGATGAGAACCTGACGACAAACTACAGGGTTATAGTTTGCATGTCAGTGCTACTTTGATTAGGAATTGTTGCCCCATTCGCTACATGGTTTTCAATCAATACGGGAATTTATCGGGTGCTGTTTCAGGAACCCTTAAGCAGTGCGCGGTTTCGTAATGAATATACTACGCTCTGCTGCAGTTTAAGTATTCATTGTTAGGTCTATGCATAGCTGAGCATTACTTATATGAAATCGTTCTCCACCCGTGCAAGTTCAGATTTAAATCCCATTCAAGAAACAAACAGATGGCAAATGTGTGTGCGTGTGCGTGCTGCTCGCACACGCACACACAAAACTAATTTTCCTAGAAGGAGTCGAACCGAAATTTTTGCCGCCTTCTGCGAGCGAGGTCAACGCTCCGGACAAATACAAAGGCAGGGCACACTAGTACTGCTAGTACGTTGTTTATCGTGCGTACTTCATCAGCGCTGCCAACTTCTGCACTGCGCACACTTTCAATGTCAATCAGCATAAAGCTTACTTTCAGCTCGCCCGATTAGATGCTCACCAGTGGTTGCATTACTTAAAGGAGCCATGAAGAGAAAATACAAGTTGGTTTTATTCGAAAGATTTCGTGTTTTATAGTGCCCCCAGCGCTTGTCCGGATACAAACGGTGCTTTATTCACTGAGAAATTAAACAATTTAGGATAAAAGTTTGATTTTCCCGCTCAATCATGCGTTTTCGTGGTCCCAAGTGACATCACGGGAACCGACCGCTCTGCAGCCTAGAGTACCTTCATTCACGCATCCGCCGTACAGGGTAGACACACGTAACGCTGGCGCCGCCATGTTCGGTTGCTCGCTCGCCGCCGAAGCAAGTCATTGTGTCAAAACCGCGCTAAAATTATCGCCGCAACGCGGTTTACTGAAGAAGTTTGAATCATATTGTCTGTTTCGCGTTGCTAGGTCTCGTGGGAAACGAAAAGAATAACGCGTTGAGCCCGTTGGCCCAATTGCGGCGGCACGGGACCGTTCAAAGGTTGTCTCCACCCTGTACAGCGGTGTTGGTTTGTTCTCGCGTTTCTTTACGTTCTGTAACCTAGATGGCGCCATCATACCGTGGCAAGCGTTTGGTTTGTTTTTGCCCGCATTTAAACCTGGCTTGTTTTTGTTCTGGGAGAAAATATTCCTTCCTGAAACAGTGCTCGCTCGACAAATGGGGTCACGTAAGACAGCGTTGCTTGCGTCAATCGGCCAGTGTCGTCTGAGACAACCCCAATCCCCGTATGCTGTGCAGCTAAACCAAAGCATGCAGTGCGCAGTACGAACAGCAGAACGCATCAGTACTTCTATGTTTACATGTGCTTTTGTAACTTCCACTGTTTGTCCCATCATTCTTATTGCTTTGTAAAGAATGTGCCCTAAATTTAAGCGCAAATCGCTCGTTCGTCTAGTTTGTAAGCTCTACCTAATTTGCGTCTGCTTCTACCAGCCTCCGCCAATCGCAGAGCTTAGCCCATGTGACATCACAGGTTCTGTTGCGGGAAATGAGCTGGTGGGTCGCATGACCATTCCCGTTTTTCCTAATTATGTAGCTTATTTGAGCGAAGTTTACGTTAAAAGTGGTGTCAGTATGATTTTAAAGACACAATCTTTTGAATGAACCAAACTTGTGTTTTCTCTTCATGGCTCCTTTAAGGCAAGAAAAAAAAAGAACGCTCGCAATATTTACCCGTCCCTGAGCCTGTCATTTTCGCCATGCGGAGTCAAAGCACCGTTCTTTGGTGTTTAGTTGTAAACTTTTGACGCACGGGTTTTTTTTTTTCATGCACATTCTTCACTGCCTCACTTAAGCTCGGATACGATCCTCATGAACTGACCTGCCTTGCGGCGAAGCGTCGCCATTAAAAACACAAGCCCGCAAATACGGTGCTGTGGACGTATATCTGCCGCACAGACTTGACTCTGCCGAACACATTCCATTACCAAAGCGGACGAACATTCACCGCCGCACGAAGCCGGCCTAGGCGGTGCTCGCCACGCAACAGGTTCGCATGATCCGCGGTTCGGTCAGCTGACGGCGTACTACATCGTCGGCAGTGACAGCCGCCGTAACGCCGCCGTGCATCGTATGTTGTAGCGTCGCCGTAGAGTGACAACGTTAGGCGATAACGACTATGGCTTCCCTCAGCGTGTTTGGCATTGAAAAATATACGTTTGACAACGCATGCGTCCGCCAACGCATGCGTCCGCCTCACATTTTCCGTTCTCATCGCCGTCGCCGACCAGGCTAGGCTTAGTTATCTTCGCCGCCAAGCGCACTTACCTCGCAAAGCTTGGCGTGTTCTCCAGGCTCCCACCCCTTCCGGTTGATTTTTCGCAGCCACAGCTGACGCCTTTTCTTCTTTGGGCAGTCGAAACAATCGGTACCCATCGCGGCTATTGTTGGCGCAGTTTTCAGCGCAGCAGCCACCCATGCTTCTTTTCCAGCGTGGCGCTGTGTTTACAAACAAACATGGCGTCGTCTCCTCTCCTTCCTCAACCCGGTTGCTATGCGCGTCGTTAAGCAGTACGTCACCAAGACTGAGAGTGACGTCACACGTATTTGCGGCCTACGCATGGTGCTAGGCTTCCCATTGAAATGCATTATTGGCCAAACTCTAGTTGTATAGAAGGCTCTGCTGGTGGGTATTTGCGCGTACAGCCACCGCCCGAGCCCCAGTTCGTATACTTTTCTAATATTTCCATTCCCATTTTTTGCTGAAGCTGATTTTACTTCTTGTTTTTTTAATAAAGAGGGTTTTACATACTTTAGTTTTGGGGCGCAGCCCATGTCAAAATATAAAACACGTTTTAAATCGCGCAGGAAGAGCATGTCACGAGGGGCGACGTGTAGTGAAGCTTTAGAAATGCGCCGATGCAAATCAACTAGTGTCCTTAGCATCTCCTGCTACCGCCCCGGCCCCTGAGCCAAAGAGGCGGTTCAGAGAAACACGAAAAAAAGCAGTGTACATTAAGTGTACAAATTCAGTCTGCCTAGTGTTGCTATAAATTTTGTAAAAATATAGATTTTGGGTGCGTGATGAGCATTGGGAAACGCGTTTTAATATCTACACTGACTGAGTAATACGCAAATAAAGCTTTGGTGAGCGTACCTATTTCCTTACCAGCAGAAAAGACAAATTTTAAAAATAAAAAATTTTCAAACCCTTTTTTCTGTAACGATATGCACGAAAAGATGCCGGTTGGAAGAATTTTTGAGTGCAAATTTCTTCCTCTGTTAAGCAAGACGCGTGACCTGGAATATAATGAACAGACCACATGCGTACGGGGAGAGTCTAAACACGAGTGTCCTGTACTGCAGATGTACCAGCAGAAAAATAAAAATTTCTTTTTAATCACTTAAGTATGTTCAGCTTTTCAGTGCCAATACTTTCTGTAAATGTCAGGCTATTATTTCTGCCGGAGGACAGAGTGGCTTGTAAGGCCTTCTTTCCATTTTTAATCCAACTGGATGGTGGTGACTTCGACAGTGAACTTACCCTGTTCTTCTCTACTGAACGCGGAGGCACCGGACATTCTGGTTGTCGGATGAGGAAGCAATTTCTGAGCAAATGAAATGTGTTAGGAATGTTTTACTTAATTCTTGGAGCTCTTCAGACACTGAGTTTGCATGGAAAAACCAAAACCCAATTTTGAATTGTCAACCTGCAAAGTGTTTGACACACTTGGCTCAACGCCAGCATGTTTTGTTGCTCGTGACTGAGCCTTGGACACTTCTTCAGAGCTAGTACTGTTCCGGGTGCAGTGATTTGTGTTACTGTTTGTTGCCAGTACAGCTTCCACTTGGTACAGCGTTTTGTTGGGCTAGTTTGTATTGCATTTTTCAGGGCGGAAAACTGCTCGTGAAATGCAAGTGAATAAAAAGGACAGGATGGGCGCAGCCAAAATTGTCCCTTTCCTAATGTCTTGTCTCTCGCGCGCAGTTTTTCCACCCTCTAAACTTTAAACATCTTGTGCACTTGAAAGTGATGTTTGAACACTGCAGCAATAGTGTGGCGTACCATAGAAAGCCCCTAAAAGATGGAAGAAGAGCTCCTTGCTATGTAGCATAGGTGCATATGACAACACGCAATACGTGAATAAATCAACAGGCTTTTCATTCTTGGAGAACAAGTATTCTTATTGCAATTTAAACGCTGCAAACTCGGGAAGACCTCCGCGTTGCCTAAGCTTATACAGTCAAATAAGAGGCAATTTCTCCTCTCCATCCTGAAACCGTTGTTTTAGAGTAGACTGTTTTTACACAGAAAGTAAATATTTCTTCGAACAACTTACATCGTTCAAAATTTACAGCGCTAGAAGCGAAATTCACTTAACGTTGCTATACTGATTTCCGCAGGACATGTTGGGGGTGCTTCCTCGTTGGGAAGTGAACATCCCGTTTAACATCTCGGGAACTTCCTCGGGGACATGTCAATTGATCGATATATTAGGCGCTTACTTCCTTGTTATTTGGAATCCCGTTTATTTTGTGCTCCGACATAATTTTAATTTCGCAGCAATGAAGAGTAAATTCATGTGCGGAGGGGTTTCTAGATTTTCCAGCAGCGAAATAAAAGCAACACCATGACATAACAAAATAGCTTTTAAAGCGCAGATGATTACGTGTTTCGGTTTAACTCTAATAATGGATAGCAAGCATGTAGCAAGTAAGATTGGTGATGCACAAAGTGTGGTGTCGGTCACTTTGCAAACAAGTTAGTCATTGGCGCGACTGCCTCGCTGATTTTAGAGTCGCAGGAACCGACAGAGCTGGCACGGTGACAGCAAGGAGTCTCATCAAGCCCAGCACTCAGAAAGTCCTGATGGTAAAAAACGCAAGCAATCCGTAGAGAGTTATAGCACATTGAAAACGACGCAGTGAAACATCCCCCTCCCGAGGGGCACGATCAAATGCAGAGCATTTCCGGGGGCGCACGACGTTAAGCAGTTGGCGTTACGTTAATGTTGTTGCACTTCTGGCAACTGCTGACGAGAGAGCGAGGCGATGAGTGCGTTCCAGCCTCGCCGACACCCGCCTTTATCACGCCACGATGGCGCCACGCGCGCGCGATGCTGACGTCACGATCACGCCACAGATGTTGATCCCGCGACGCGCGCGCCCCCACCCGTTGGGCGCGAACCGACCGCGGAGAGAGCGCGCGATGCGAGAGGAGAGTAGGCGAGGAGGAGCGGGCGAGAGGAGAGTAGGCGAGGAGGAGCGGGGGAGAGGGCGCACCTGCGAGTGATGCGGACTACTACGGACGCCTAGAACGGGTGACATCATGAGTTAAAGAAATGCTCTGCATTTAATATTAGAGGCAGAGCATCTGATTCTCTCGCCTTGTCCTTCCGGCGTCGTCGTCGTCGTCTTGGGAGTTGTCCGCCCCGCTCCATTCTCCTCGCCGTGCCAGCTGCGCTCTCCGCCGCTCACCCCATCTCCTCTCAGATAGCGAACACTCGCGAGGGGCATTGGATTGGATTCGATTGGATTGGCTTGGCTTGGCTTGGCTTGGATTGGATTGGATTGGATTTTGATTGGATTGGAATAAAGTGGATTGTGTTGGATTGTGTTGCGTCATAGCCGCAGCAGGCGCACTGGTGCCGGCGCATGTGCAGTACTCTGTCTTCCGCGGTTTCCTCTCCTTCGGTCGCGCTGCGCATGTAACCGGTGTGCCGTTCTCCGGCGAAACAACATCCACGCTTGGCTCAAACACGTAGAGTCCACGCTGCTTTACAAGTACGCCAACGTCGTCATTGACTGGGACCGGCTTACGCAGTGCCGTCAACGTTATGCGCGCTATAAAACGCGGTCCCTTCGCCGCTCCACCTATGCGTCGCATCTACACAGGGGTTATCGCGAGGGTAGGTTGGAGTTTTTTTGTAATCTTGGGATTCTTTGCTTTGGTGCCATAAATATCAATAGATAGACGAATTCATTTTGAACAATAGGACACCGCGTTCGCTCGTGGACTCTTTATTAACCGTTGTCTCTTTTTTGCTTAGTCTGGAGGGCCCATACATTCGGTTCAACACTATGAATTAATATCAGCTTTTGGTATGTCCATATAACTTATTGTCGCGCAGAGGTAAGAGCACATTTAGATATGTTGGAATAGATGAAACGAGGACAGCTGAGTTTATTTGCGGTTATCTGATATCTAGTTTCTGTAAGCATGTATTCCACAGCGTTTTGTCCACCGAGAGAAGTCTTGCTGATGTTTGCAGCGTGTAGGATATCAATCGCGGTGCTTTCCTTTCCGTGGGAAAGGAAAGGGGTGACAACCGATCCCATAGGAAATCTGTGGAACTCCGAACGAAGCGAACAGGAAGCAATGGTTGTACACGGGCTACGCTGTTCCGCATAACCTTAAACTTTATGGGCAGGCTATATTCTTTTTTCAAATGCATTTGAAATATTTCCGATAATATTATTGTTTATAGGTGTAAAGAATAAGAACGTGAATGTTGTAACGGGATGAGTGAACATCAGAACACAACCATGTGGAAATCTAGCGTCGAAGAAGAAATAACGGTTGAGCTTTCAACAGCTAACCCAGGAAAGTAAAGCGAAAGCATAGCTTTGGCTGCGGAATTCTTTGTTAGAATTGACTATCCTTTGATTTAGCTTTTTTTATTATACTGTTATTTGGCGTCATATTTTATGTTATGCAGAAAACTAGAGTAACGCTTGGAAACCTTGGGAGAGCGCACCGTTTTAAGATAGGTGACCAGGCAGTGCAAGTGGTAAGCGAATATGTGCTGACCCCGATCCCAACCATGAGACACGTATAATTAAAAGGATAAGAATAGGGTCGAGTGCATTCGGAAGGCATTTAAGATAATGAATTGCAGCCTACCATCGACCCTGAATAACAAAGTGTATGATAGCTGCATCTTATCGGTACTCACACAGGGGCAGAAACTTGGAGGCTCACTCACAGGTTCCACTGAAATTGAGGACGACTTAGCGAGCAATGAAACGGAAGATGATAGCTTTAGGCCCAATGAGAGAGTGATGTCTGTCAGGGAACAAAAGCGTGTTAAGGGCGTATTAGTATAAATTAAGAAAAAAAATGGGTGGGAGCAGGGCATCTAATTCGAATGAAGGAAAAACGTTGGCCGTAACGGGTAACAGAGTAGACCCTTGGAGAAGGCAAGTGTGCATGGGGCGTCAGATAGTTTGATAGGCAGTTTAGATCAAGTTTTCATAGAAGAGATCAAGTTTGCATGCACGCAGTTAGCACAGGACCAGGATAATTGTAGATCCATGGGGGAGACCTCTTGCCTGCCGTGGTCATAGATATAATAATTATGATGATGTTGATGATGATGATGATGATTCTGACACCGTTCCTTCTACGCCTCCCTTTGTGTAGAGTTGGCGCCTTGCTTCAGAGTTTTTCGAGCCAAACCGCTCGCCTGAAGATAGAGCTCGAGTAGTGAGACGCCACCTGCTGATGATGACTGAAAGTGTCGGGCTCCCACTGAACGCTCAGACAATACGGCAGGGCCTCGCTCTCAATTAAGGCCAAGCTAGCATGCACGTAGCGAGTCATGTGTGCAGGCGCCCAGCCGGCAGAGGAGTCTAGCAGCAGTGAAAGCGGCCGTCGGAGGAGCCCTGCCTGGTGAATCGCACGATGCGTTGCCAAAGATACGGCGCAGCAGTGATCAAAATTAGGTCACATCTACTGTGACGGGGAAGCCACTGGACGAGAATAGTAAAGCTTTGCTGTAAAAGCGGCAGCTGGTGGTTAGCTTACTCGGGCTCTCCCTCACGGCCGACATTGTGTAAATACGTACTCGTTTCTGCCACGGTTGATGTATCCATCATGCTGCCATGATGCAACAAAATTTTAACATTTGAGTCGCTGTAGAAGCCGTAAGTTTCGTGTTGCAAGAAATAAAGAGCACCACAATGAGGAGCTGTCCTGAAGGCGTGCCGCGAGGCTACCGAGGAACGTTCCGGGCACGCGCAGGGTCTTTAGCAAAAAAACAACTGTCAGAGAACCATGAAAACGAAAACGCCCATTGTTCTGGAGCCCGTCCTTCGGACCGACCGCCGAATCCCCAGCTCTCGCAGTGGCTTTACAAAAAGAAAAACGGGAGTGGTCATCATACCGCTCCCGCACTGGATATGCCTGGCATGAGGAGCATGATGATATCGATGCACATGACAATGACTGCTATTAGCACATTGCAAAA